>NC_081175.1:19332137-19663525 GCF_012432095.1 Onychostoma macrolepis
TAAATACTCACAGCACCATATGCCATATGCTTTGGCAGTAGCAAGTTCTTGTACTTGCTTGCAGCAGCAATAATCTACAACTACAGCAATAACCAACAACAGCAGCAATTCAGCAGAAGCAGCAGCGTAGCAGATCTATTCCGCCAAGACCAAATACATTAATATTGTCATATCCATTACCATGCTAAAATCTTCCGAGAGTTGTCATGACAGAATTGTAATTCATAAATCCATTGTTAAAGGCTTACTGGTACTTAAATAAATAAATAAATATATAAAATATACAAAATATGAAATAAAAAAATATAATATGATTAGAAAAAAGGTAGTGTGTATATATAATATAAAATATAAAAAAATATATATATTGTATATATGTCTACACACCTCATGGGGAGTATTTCAGTTTTTTTTATTTTTTTATAACAAGGTGACTTGAAGATTTTCCACATTATAAAAGTAAAAAATAATTTTAAAAAACGTGATTGTTTTTTTTTACATGTCCTGTCTAAGTGGGTGGTTGTAGGCCAAAATGGCGTGGTTCATAAGTCTAGGGAGAGACAAACTGGTATGCAGACACACACACCAGTCTCTTCTTTATTCTCTCTCCATTTCTCTTTTCATGTCTTTCTCTCTCACGCACAGTATTTCCAGTGGCTGTGCTGTGCGTTAGTGAGGCTGTGCACACAGCACCCAGTGGCTGAGAGAGGGGGCAACTGACAGAGAGGCAGACAGACCAGCAGGGCGGCATTGATTTAGGAGTCTCTAGGGTCCATCTCTCTCTCTCTCTCTCTCTCTCTCTCTCTCTCTCTCCTCTCCCTCCTTTACACTCCCTTGCTCTTTTCCACCTCTGATCCTGTCACATGCAGTAAAGAGCCTTGACAGGCTGGCAGAAGTGTGTGAGAAAGGTTAGAGGCTAGTGCATCTGTTGAAGTGTGCTGGAGTTCTCGCTCATCCTATTTAAGACCTTTACAGATGAATAGTGACTCTAACAACTCTACAGGCGCCTTGTCACTTCACAAGGTGTGTGCACATGTGCGTCGAACACAAGCATTCGTAAGGAAGGTTTTGAATTGATTTTTAAGAAGACGTGTTGTCATGCACGAGTCCCACAAGAAAAATGTTCTGCTGTTTCTAAATTCCAGCCTCGCACCAAACTATACTGAAAGGGCTTTTGGGAAATTAAGGGTGTTTCCAAAAGAGGAACTTTGTTTGTTCCAGTTTAGCATACAAGTCCCATTCCGTCATGTTGTCAGATCATATAAATTGTTTGGTTTTGTGTGTGTGTGTGTGTGTGTGTGTCTTATCTTGGGCTAGGTGTAAGTTTGCTGGTGCCTCACGGTGCGATTGAAGAGGACACAACCTGGGAACTGTACATGAGCATTACCCAGCAGGACTCCAGGTAATATATCCAGGACACTGACGCACAAAATAGAGACTGTATTCAACTCGCTCTTCTGTTCTGTTCCAAAACCTACAGAGCTGCCTGTGGAAAGAGAATTTTATGGCCCGATGTGGAGGCTGATCCAACTTAATTATGCTGTCTTGTAAGATAACTCATTTTTGTCAAATTCTATGGGATTCTAAGGTATTTTGTAGAGAATTGCAATTAACGTAGGGAAATACAGTACATAGAAGATGGCGGACAAAACTTTATCAGTCATTCAATACTGAAAAATATCGATAAAAATAATTTAAAAAAAAACAAATTGACCAAATCCAGTGAACATTACGTTTAGTATTATGGTAACAATTTACTTAAAGCCTTTATGTATAATGCATTATAAAGGGTTGTTAAAGGGTATAATGCATTATAATTATAACAGAATTTAAAATGCATAATGTAACAATGAATTGATAAGTGTTATAACTGTGGTTACAATTATTCATGAGATTGTACATTGCATTATAAGGTGCACTACAAGGCATAATTAATGCATTAAAACTACTTTTATAATGCATTGTACATAAAGGCTTTAAGTAAAGTGTTACCAGTGTTATTTTAGTATGACTGAAATACTATTATAGTTTTTATTTTTTTATTATTATTTTTAAATTTTCCATTTTCATTGTAAATATATTTCGTTAATATAATAAATGATAATTAGATATTTTGCTTTGAAAACTAGCTAAAGTAAAATAATTTATGTTTATTATTATTATTATTATTTTGTGACAAATGTTTTTATGGTTTTAGTTTTAATTAACATATTTAGTTAACTATAATAATCCTATTTAGGGTGTTCTCTTACAAGACAGCTACCTACACTGCAAAAAAATAAAAATAAATAAAAATATATTTTCTTAGTATATTTGTCAGTGTCTTGTTTTACATTGCAAATATCTAAACTTTTTTAAAATCAAGATATATTTACTTGAAGCGAAGTGATATTAAAAAGAAAATGTCAAAATTGCTAAAATTGCTTAAAACAAGTTTTTTCTTGTTGTAAGCAAAAAGTAACTAAATTCTAAAAATTTTTTCAGAAAACAAGAATTAATATCTAAAGTCATTTTGCTTGTCAGGTAAATGTATCTTGATTCAAGAATGTTTAGATATTTATACTAGAAAACAAGAAAAACTAGTAAAATTTTTTTTTTTTTTTTTCAGTGTATGTAGGCATCAAGGCAGCTCACTAGGTAATGGAAATGAGCTTTTCTCTCACACACAAACTGATGATTTGATGCTTTTCTAGCTGGTGAACTTGTCTAGCTCTGTTGTTCACTAGCAGCAAGTAGCTTGCCATCCAGGAACATATTGTTTGGTGAAGCTGGTAAGCTAAGGTGGTCATGGTGGGTATCACACTAGCAACCCAAACACAACACTCTGGTGTTATCAGTAGGGCACTTTTCATTTTATTCCCATTTCTTGCTTTCTGTACCTCAATTTCCCATTCTTACCATCAATCTTGCCCCTGCTCGCTGTATCCATCAGTCAGTCAGTCTCGCTCTCTGCTGAGAGCCGGCATTATGTTTCAGAGGCAGCTCTGTAGTTATAACGGCAGGCCTGTATATTGAAGGCAGCTTGGTGCGACCGGTTCTCCTGGGGCTCATTTAGAAAGGTGTACTTTTATAGCGTTAGTATGCTGGGCCTGTGTACGAGAGTGGTTAAACACATCCGAGTCAAGCAGGTTATCAGCCAGCTGTGCCATCCTGTCGCAACAAGGGAAAAAAAGATGGTGACTCTAAAACAATGGCATTGTAGTCGACCTGAGACCAGCACTGTGGACTTCACACTACGATGTGAGCATGCTAAATCAGTGGTTATCAGTGTTTTGACTCAAAGGTCCCCCATCTCCACAACAATATTCAAATAGCCCCTTGCCCTCAGCTTTTTTTCAACCTGTTTTTAATCTATGTATACACCTAGTTTCAGCTATTTAAAAAAGTTAAATAACTCTGATTAAAATAATTTAATTACAGGATTCCAGGAGTTTTAGGAACTGGATGTTCTTCAGTGTTCCAGCTGTTTTTATCCAATGAATTTGCATCATTCTTGATTTTTCCTTATTAAGGATAAGGACTTTTAAAAATAATTTATACTCAGTATGTCTGCTGAAGTATTTGGCATAACTAATAACTTGTGTATTCATTTTAAAAAGGTATTTTCGAGGTATAGAATTCACATTTCTAATAAGTAGTCCGTGTCTGATGTCGCGCGCTATTCCAAATTAACATATGTGACCCTGGACCACAAAACCAGTCATAAGTAGCACTGGTATATTTGTAACAATAACCAACAATACATTGTATGGGTCAAAATTATAGATTTTTCTTTTATGCCAAAAATCATTAGGATATTAAGTAAAGATCATGTTCCATGAAGATGCTTTGTACATTATACCGTAAATATATCAAAACTTAATTTTTGATTAGTAATATGCATTGCTAAGAACTTCATTTGGACAACTTTAAAGGGACTTTTCTCAATATTTTTCACACCCTCAGATTCCAGATTTTCAAATAGTTGTATCTCCAAATATTGTCCTATCCTAACAAACCAATAGAAAGCTTATTTATTCAGCTTTCAGATGATGTATAAATCTCAAAAAGTTTTTGTGGTCCGGGTCACATATTTTGTCAAGTAAAGTGAACTTCTACAGATATCCTCTCCTCTGCTGACTATGAAGGATGGAGTGAAAACTGTTTGCTGTAAATCGTAATGCAGTTTGTGTTTCAGGAGCGAAAATCTCCCAGAATGCCACTTGCTTTGTTCTGGTGAGCTGCTTAACTTTGGGATTAACTCTCCAGAAATTACGAGCAAACTTTGACGAGCGGGGATTTAAAACTAAAGTTGTAAAACTCACGAATGTCACCTACAATCAGACGGAAGACACCTTTCGCTTGGCTCTCAATCCTCAATCGCTGTCGTAGACTCGCTGGGATTGATAGAGATCAAAGGTCACGAGTGTTCAGAGACTCTTCAGCGCTCATAGATGAAAACCTCAATCTCAGCAAGTCTGCAGATGAAGGTACCTGCAGCGTCCGATAAGCTCAGAGCTGTTTGCTTCCCCATCTCCCATCCGACGCGCCAACACTACCGTCACGCAGCTATCCGTCAGTCAAACTCTAGCTGCTCAACCCAGCTGTCAGTCAAAGCCTATCTTTTGACAGTTGTGGTGAGTGGCGGGGAGAAATTCAATCCACAACACTGCAATCTGACCACAAAGCATCTACAGAAGGTGGAGGGAGGGGGTTTAGAAGAAGAGAGAAGCAGAAATCAATCTGCGGAACCTCCTAAATTTAGCCGCACGATCTCCAGAGTCCTCATAACAGCGGCTATAGAGAGCAGAGTCATGAAAAAGGATCAATCAGAGACTCTTTTTATTTGTTCACAGTGATAGGATTGAGTTTGCTCAGACCTCTGGGCTATTTGCAGAGCTTAAAGCTCTGCTGTACGCTTCCCCGTGGATTCACCTGGACATCACACCGAACATTTGTATTACTAGGAAATGATTCACACTGCGTTAATGAAAGCAGGCTTGTTTTTTTGCTATCCTGGCGGATATTAAACTGGTAAATCAATAGGTGATGCATTTCCTTGTTATTAGCACTGCATCTCCGGATCCTCTTTACATTTGATGAAATAGGGGAAATAAATAATGGCTGGACCTTTGCATACTAGCTAGCAGTGACTTTTGACAGGACTAGACTGCACTTTTTAATGGCTGTTCATACTAACTGCAGTGTAGAGTGACAAAGCAATGGCAGATCTTAGTAGCAATATTTTCAAA
The DNA here is from genome assembly GCF_012432095.1 of Onychostoma macrolepis. Lineage (NCBI taxonomy): Eukaryota > Metazoa > Chordata > Actinopteri > Cypriniformes > Cyprinidae > Onychostoma > Onychostoma macrolepis. The sequence continues at coordinate 19,337,369 of NC_081175.1, forward strand.
TTGTATGTCCAGTTACTTAAGTACTTCCAGCATTCAGCGACACGGCTTGATGCTCTCCTGTGTCAAAATTGCCATCAGTTGAACAGTGCTTTATAGTCAAACACTTCCCTTCTCTTATAGGCAGTTTGATCTATTTGAGATAATTGTTCGTATTGATCAGGCCATAATGCCTGTGGCACAAAATGCAATGAAGCAGCTTGTTGTGGTGGTTTCCTGAGGGAGTAGTTTTAGTTTTAATTTGTTGAACTCTGTTCTCTGTCTGTTCGGTCTCTGGGCTTGTGTCTGCGTGAGAAGGAAAAAGGTGACAGCAGATGAAAAATACAAATTCACAATTAGGGCTTCATGAACCAATCATTTTTTTTATTGTATTTTTATTTATTTTATATAAAATTATCATTCAATTAATAAAATAAAATTATAAGTAAATTAAAATTATTGTATAAATTATTTATTTATTATTTTATTATTATTTATTTATTTCAGGGTTCCAGTGATGCTCGTGGTTCACTTGGTGAGATAACAACTGGAAAAAAAATGTTTTTTGTTGTTGTTGTTGTTGTTTTGTTGTTTTTTTTTTTTTTTTTTTTTTGTTTAATGTGTAAAATTACTAATTTTTACTAGTTACTAGTACATTTTATAAGCATAAGACATTCTAGTGTATTGGTAAACTAGACCCATGGTAAATATATAATGTTTATAATTTTGGTTTCCGCATAAAAAAAAATATTTGCAAATCTGAATGGATTGAACAACATTTGTTGTTTCAACAACATTGCTTCTAGGTTTTTTTTAATGATTTGATTGAGTTTTATTTTTGTGATATCCCTTTTAGATGTGTATATAGGTTTTATTAATTATTTCAAATTTATCTTTAGTTATTTTAGTACACCAAGTTAAACTAAAAAAAAGGATGACTATCTAGCTATCTAAACAATTTATTATTATTATTTTTTTTGTATTTTATATTATATTTTAAGATTTGATTTTATGGGTTTAGTTTTAGTAGTTATAGTTTAGTTATAATTACCCAGTTTTTCACCATAGTTATGTAACATATTGTTCTTCCTCATTCAAAACCCACATCTAAAGGTGTGTGACACTTCTAATAGCATTCAGGTCTCTACACCATTGTAATTAATAGGTCTGTTTATTAAAAAGCACAGAGGGCATCCACAGATTCACTCAGATCAATCAATACTGAGGCCCCTTCAACTGTTTTTCATTTGTTTACCGCTGTTCCTGATATTTCAGGACTGTGAGCCCTGCGTTTTATGTTCATGAATGTTTTTTCTAGTGTTTGCGAGAGTTTCATTAAACGGCTGTAAATGTCAAGTAACACTCTCTCTCCTCTCCAGAATGGCAAAACAAGCTTAGCTGCTTCATCAGCGTTAATTGCCTTTATTTCAGACACAAAAGAGTTTGGATACAATGCCAATAGATGGAGGATGTTGGGAGGGAACAGGTAATTACTCAATATAAATAAATCAACATGTAAACAAACAGTGCCGATGCAGAGCGAGAGCGATTAGAAGGCGGTTAAGTGACTGATTGGTCTGTTGGTACGGTACAGTGTCAAACGCTGTAACTGGACGGTTGTCTCAGCCCGCCACCTGCTTCGAAGGAAATAAATACTTGATATTCTGCCCATATGTTCATCAGAAGCATCATAATTAGTGGTGCTTTTGTCTAAATCCATAGCCTTAAAGGAATAACTCACACAAAATTCAAATTCATTCATCCTTTACTCACCATCATTTTATTCCAAACATGTATGACTTTCTTTTTTCTGTCGAACACAAAAGAATATTTGATATTTTTGGCCATAACATGGAAGTCAATGGTCAATAAAACTGTTTGGTTACCAGCATTCTTCAAAATATTTTCCTATGGGCATTAAGTGTTGAACTTTGGCCTGTTTTGCTACAATCATGAACACCTCAAATTACACTCTTAAAATAAAGGTTCCAAAAGAGGGTTTTCAAAGCAACGTAATAGATTTGAAGAACCATTTTTGTTCTCAAAAGTTCTTAAAAGAAAAAGAACCATTTGTGGAATGGAAAGTTTCTGTGGATGTTAAAGGTTCTCAATGGATCCAGCAATGCTAAACTTTTTAAGAGTGTGTTCTAATCGATTAGGATATTGGATTTTTGCCTGCTGGGCAATAAAACTGTTGAAAAGCCTCCAAACATGGAGATTTTGGCTAGGTAATGATGAAGCAAACATCCAGAACCTACATAGCTACATATTAAAGACTATTCAAAACACCTCAGCAGAGACAGTCAATGGACAGTTCCACATGGACAAACACCACTCATAAGTATTAAAATCTCTTGAATCTCTGTGCAAAGAGTACTGAATTGTAAATCATCACGGTTCTGTTAACAGCAGGTGTCTGGTTCATGTAATCTGCTGTGTCAATGTGTTAGTTCTCCATGGCGCCATCCAGGCCAGCCTGAACTCCCCCTGCTGTAGATGACTAATCCTTGTTGAGGATCCACAGCAGTCATATCGATCGACGCTAACACATCCAAACTGTCTCAATATGTCACCAGGCTCCTCAGAAAGCACTTCAAACAACACGATCGACCAGTGAACTCACACACACACACACTGACTGATCCACACACGGTCAAGTCCAACTGCCCTCTGGAATCACTTCAACCAGAGCAAAGTACAATATATCTGTATTAGCGCTGAGTCTGCAGGCTAATCGGTTGTGTTTGCAAGGATAGCTGTGCGGCTACTTGGCATGTTTCCATTAACAAATCTGCTTGTGTTTCTAGCTAATGTTTGTTCATGGTGTTATCGCAGTAGCTTGCCCTCGTGTTTATTAACCAAACTAATTCCATTTATTTCAACATCGGCATCTTCTGGTGAAATCAATACTGTTATTTTGACACTACAGCACATATTGAGCGAGGATTTCCCATGAGCGTTTCACACAAGTTGTTCTCTTGACCTGTATTTTATTTTGATAGTGGACAGCATGTTTTAATTTGGGAAAACTTATAGAAAAATAAAACTGAATTCATTGCACACTGTTATTATGGGGTTAAACTCTTAAGGCCTGTTCATATCAAGAATGATAACTATAGCAATTATATTAGCATCCACACCTATGGATAGTTCTATTTTGTTTATTATAAGCGTATACTGTACTCATCTGGTGCTTTAAATGCTCGAGCTTGTTATAGTCAGGTGGATTCTGATTGGCTGTTTGGCTGTTTCAGTTATCATTGTAGTTCTCATATTTACTTTACAGTTTGGAAAGTTGATAAAAGTAAATGCACTTTTAAGGAGATTATCCAAAATGGTATAATGTTCAGAGATGACACAATCCGTATTTTTTCTTTCCTTTTCCACATCTTGAAATAAATGTCACAATTGATTCCAGCCCACGTAAGGATAGTATCCAATCAATTGTTTCATTGAAAATCACACTGAACTCCTTAGTTTATTCCTATGGGATATTTTGTAAAGCTTGTGAGAGTTAGCAACAGTAACTAAGGGAGGCGGACCATAGAGAAGTGTAATTTCCCATCTTTTAGTATTTTTATTTTTTTCTGCGTGTGCGTTTTTCCATCTGATGTTTCATGCCAATTAAGTAGAATCAGAAGCATTTCTTTTTACATTGATTAATTTTGCATATGCTTTTATCCAAAGTCATTTACAAATGAGAAAAAACAGCAGTTAATCATCAGGAACTAACCGTATTAGCAGCGCTGCAATACTAATTTAATCTTTTGTTGTTGTTGTTTTTGAACAATATCAATTAATCCCTCTTTCTGTGTCTGTATCTTCAGTGCTTTGTCTGATGAAGGTCAGGAGATACTTTTGAGTCCAGAAGTAACGTACGGCCCTCCTAGCCTGACCCTTTCCTGCCCTGTTGCCTTGACAATAGCCCACTGTGCGGATGTGAGTTCAGAAGACTGGAATATCAAGCTTAAGAGACAAACCCAGGACAACAGCTGGGAGGTAAGAAAAATGTGACATAAAAGTGTCTTTAACTATTTAAGTTAGTTTTTAAAGGGTTAGTTCACCCAAAAATTAAAATTCTGTCATTACGCTCCCTCATGTCGTTTCAAACCCGTAAGACCTTCGATTTAACACAATTTAACACAATTTAAGATATTTTTGATGAAATCCGAGAGCTTTCTGACCCTATAGACAGCAATGCAACTACTACATTTAAGGCCCGGAAAGGTCGTAAGGGGATTGTTAAAATAATCCACGTGACAGCAGTGGTTCAACCGTAATTTCATAAAGCTACGAGAATACAATTTATTGCACAAAGAAAACAAAAATAACAACTTTATTCAACAATTTCTTCTCTTCCATGTCAGTTACTTCATAAAATTAAGATTGAACCACTGTTGTCACATGGACTATTTTAACAATGTACTTACGACCATTCTGGGCCTTGAACATGTCAGCTGCGTTTCTGTCTAAAAAGGGTCAGAGAGCTCTTGGATTCCATCAAAAATATCTTTATTTGTGTTCCGAAGATGAACGAAGGTCTTACGGGTTCGGAAGGACATGAGGGTGAGTAATTAATGACAGCGTTTTCAATTATGGGTGAACTAACTTTTAACTATTAGAATACATAGCGAAGCCATTCCTTGCCTTGAATGAGTGTAAAGTCTGAATCATGTAGTTTAATGGGAAATCTCAGTGTGCTGGTAATTATAAAGAACTGTCATTCTAAAGTACGAATGCTGAAGGTTACTATATGACAGAATCACTAGATATGCCCTCTATTCCTACAACGCGTGTCCCATTGAGTGCACTTTATGGGAGAAGCTCTCTGTGCTTCTCTTATTAACACTGTCCTTTCCCTTTGATATTTTGCTGTTCTTTATAAAAGTGGGATTCGTACCGCTCTTACGTGTTGAAAGAACTTCATCAAAGTTGAGCTGGAGCTCACTGACGCAAACTGACCCTGGGGAAACCATCTCTGTTTGTGTTTGTGCGACCTGACATTTCAGCAGACTATAATCAAACGCAGACACTCTAATTCAAAGACACATCACAATACCAATCAACTCCTTTTCTTTCTGTGCAAGCGAGTCATTTTGATGCCGTGTTAAAGACTCTGAGACCTCTGATGGTTGTTTGAAATAATGAGCTTTTTTCTCGCAGGCATAATGCCAGAGCAAGTGAGAGGCAGGCTGAGAGTAATGTCCCCGCAGAATTGAGAATAACACCTTTTTTGTGCGTTTTTACCACTTGTGTGAGACGGAAAGCACACTTTAATGTGCACCCACTGATTTGTGGGTAATAGACAATGCTTTCTGTGCAATGGTGTGTTTAGATGTGAAATATCAAGCTTTCCGGCGTCGCAAATGGTTCGGGTCGCTCCGGGGGGCAAAGTTATGCTTAGCTTCAGCTATATTCAGACGGTAAAATGGAGACCCTGGACTCGCAGTTCCTGCTGGCCGCTACACACCCACTGTTCCTGACATTCAAATACCAGATGCATATAATAATAATCAAGCTGTGCTTCCATCTGCAGAGCTATAAAGAAAAGAGAAGCATAATTTCAGCTAAAGATCTTCACCTTTTTCTAACGTGTGTGTATATACTTTTATGCTGACTGGGGATTTTTTAAAGTGAAGCGGCCTGTGAAAAGCCTCAGGGTTGCCAAAAGTAAGTAGCTGTCAGTGCTTATGACAACGAGGCCTAGTTACTTTGCATTAAAAGCAATTGAACCGTGTTCTAGAAATGAAAAACCGTCGATCAGCATGGAAGCCGTTCTTGGATGTGGAGCCAAGTTATCTCTTAATCATGCTTGTACTATAAACTTTACAGCATATCGTATATCATTTATGGTCAATTGTAAATGTTTTAGCTGAGTTTAAAAAAATGCATTTATTTTACTCTTGGTTGGAATGTGTTTTTGTCACTGGTGTTGTAGTTAAGTGAAGGGAATGGGAAGCAGTAACACCACTCATGAATTTGGCAATTGTGGTTGTTTTCAAGATGAGGGAAGCAATTCAAAAACAGTCATTCTAGCACTGATCGTAATCAAACGTTCAAAAACATTTCATTAACAAAACGGTTCTCTCTCTCTCTCTCTCTCTCTCTCTCTCTCTCTCACTCACACAAAAAAAGCAGCATAAGGAAGTATAATTTTAGTTTAGATTTTATCTTTGTTCATTTCATTTATTTATATTTATACAGTGTTTTTATTTTCATATTAATAGTGTATTACTGTAATAAATTATAATTTAATAAAATAAATATAAATAAAATAAATATTTTTCCTGATTATATCAGTACTATATAGTATCATATAATAAATTATATTTTAATAAAATAGATTAAAGACACTAAAATAAATATAAAATAAAATAAAATAAATGTAAATGATAAAACAATTTGTGTATATATTTATTATTATAATTAATTAAAAGGTTAATTATTTATTTGTTGTCAAAGATAGTACTACTTTTTTTTTTTTTTTTTTTACTTTTTAAAACTGGAAAAATGTTTATACTCTTAAGAAAAAATGGTTCTAAACAGTACCAGAAAAGGGTTCTTCAGCTTGTAACAATAGCAGAACCCTTTTTAGTGCTAAATAGAACCTTTTTTATAGGGTTCCATATAGAACTATGCTTTGAAAATGCTATATAGGACCTTAATGGTGTTATAAATAACCTTTTTAATGATAGTTTTTCGTTAATATTAGTATGTTAATATCATTAATATTAGTATTATTTGTATATATTATTTATTAATATTGTTTTTTACCCCTCTATCTGCCTGGTCTTATATCTTGAAGTGTCTATTAGGGTTTTCATAAAATCAACAACAACAACGTGTCAATTAGGTACTTTTATTTTTTTTTAATGACATGAAATTATAGCAAAATGACAGCGTTCTAACAACAGTTATTAGCAGAATACATTAATGAATGACAATGGACATTGAACATAAAAAATGCTTAAAGAAGTAAAACAAAATAGAACATAAAATAGTGTATTGAAGACCAAGCTCCAGTGAAGTATTTTCACAATCCTCTATGATGCCTTTAAGTTAATCGTTATCTGTATTTTGGCGTGATTGAATGGCAGTTTCTCTCTGCAGATGATGAGGTTGTAAGATGTGACAGCATCTGAAATGCACAATTGAGTTTAGATATACAGTTTGTCTCCTTTCATTTGTTTATGTGAAAACAATTGGAAACAATGTGAAAACAAGGCCAAAAGTAGTATGTGAGCACTTCACAATGTTAAAAGGAAAAAGTAATATAAAGTCATGGGATAGCTGGGTATGTTTATGCATAAACCCTAGTAACAAAATGGACCATAAATTCAATATCTTTGTTACTTACTTAGTGAAGAAGATGAGAGTATCCTTAACTGAATAGAGCTGGTCACACTTACATGTTCTCTTAAACTAAAAAGAGAAAAGACATAGGAAACCAATTAGCATTTGAAAGTTATAATTTATAGACATTTTAAGAAAGAAATGATTTACCTGTTGAGAGTGTGTTGACAGTCTGTTTAGTTGGATGGCTGAGCTCCAGAAAATCAGTAATGAGGCATCTAAGAGTGTAGCCTCGGTTAGGGGTTTACATTAAAACAATAACCACAACAGCAGCATGTTGTGTGAATTAAGTTTTTTTTATTGACATGCAAAATTTTCAGTGCTCTTAACAACAGTTATTAGAATACATTAATGAATGACATTTGATATTGAACATGAATAAATACACAAAAGTAAAACAAAAAGTTGTGACTGGGTATGTTTATACATAAACCCAAGTAATGAACAATATAAATTATAAAAATATAACAATATAAATTATAAATTCATTGTCTCTTTTACTTAGTGGAGAAGAGGAGAGAAGTTTCCACAGTTTAGCAGAGCTGCACAGACTTAATGTGACCAAGAACTAAAAAAAACAAATAAAAAAAAAAACATAAGAACATGTTTGTTTGGAAACCAGTTACAAGTTAAATTTGTATTTACATTTAAGAATGAAATCATTTACCTGTTGAGAGTGTGTTGACAGTCTGTGTAGTTGTATCACTGAACTCCAGAAAATCAGTAATGAGGTGATTTGACAGTTACAGATTTGAAAAAAAAAGGGAGGGAAAAAAGAACCCTAAACTCTAACACAAAGAACCATTTCAGCATAAAAGGGTTCTTCAGAATGCTATGGTTCTAAATAAAACCATTACTGCATGTAAAGAACCTTTAAAGAACCATCTTTTTTTAGAGTGTACAGAACAATGCATATTGTCGAATATATGCAGAAACTATAAAACATTTTTAATTATTTATAACTTTTAATTTTGACAAAGTATACAGCTTTGTGTAGAATTGTGAAGAATTGCAGACTTTTGCCATCTGAAAATGAATGACATCATCAGTCATGTCCTAGATCACATAATTTACACGTTTACAACTTTCAAAACTGTTTTTGACTACTGAAAGTTGTACTTTTTATTTTTGATATTTTTATTTTTTTTCTGGAAGACAATTTGTCATCTGAACAACCGATATGTTGTTAAATGACAGTACAATCCATTGAACGCACTGTACTTATTTCCCTCACAGCTTTGTTTTTAATGTCAAAAATTAAATATGGTCCTACCCTGACTAAGGTCTGTTGCAGACTTGGTCTAGCTAAAGTCTGTTGCCCTCTGAAAAAGAATAACATTTATCAGTCACCTCAGTTGTCCCTAATAGCAAACCCTAATGTAATCGCAGTCATACTGCGTAAGTCTTGTACATATGACACACCAACAGTTGGATTTTGACTGTGTTTTGTGTGTTTCTGACAGGAGGTTATGACTGTGGAAGAGGAGAGCACCTCTTATTACTGCCTGTTGGACACTCAGTGCTGCCACCTGTTGGTGGAGAGGCCAGGGTGTTACGCTTTAGTGGGAGAGGCCCTCACACAGGCGGCAGGGAAGAGACTCCGACTGGCTGCATTTGGAAACATGGAGCCCAACTTCCTCAACTACAGCATTCGAGTGTACTGCGTCGATGATTCGCCCCATGCCTTTCAGGTGTGTAAAGACATGTTGTGTTTTGGGTGCTGATGCACTACTTAAGAAGCCACTGGTTTATTCAGACCAATTCATGCTGGTCCTAACTGGTCTTTCCATAGGGTGCGTTTTTAGCTTTCACAGATGTAGTCTTCTTAAATGTCATGATACATGTCCCCTTCACACTGCATATGGCATTAGATGGAAATCCACGGCTTATGGGATATTTGCATTCATGGGGCAGCGTGTTATGGCTAGCCGTCATGCCCTGTGGGTACTCTGGTTTTACGCTCCACTGAAAGTCAGCTGGACCAATCTCTCTCTCTCTCTCTCTCTCTCTCTCTCTCTCATGCACACACACATCTCCAGCAAACTGATAGAATAGCTTCTTAAATTACAAAGACACAGTGAGCCACTCTTGCTTCATGCGTTCACTACGTGACTGAATATTTTCTGTGAGCTAATTAAAAGTGATTTACATTCTGTTAGGCATGATGTCTAGCTGAGTGGACACAGCTTCAGAGAAGTCTTTGTTCTGCACACACATGGATCTTACAATTTCTTCACTTTATGAAGAAAGCATAATGTGTCGTTTATATTTAATGTTTCACATGGATCTTTTCTTCTCAGTTATGGAGATGTGGAGATGTCTTTGTGTTGCATTGAAGCCTCAAGACGTACACAAACTAAATTAGTGGCATTATTTTTCTCTCCATGTCTGGAGTGTTTTTGCACTCAAAGCTAAATTAATAAACTTTAATATATGTTGGGATATTATTATGTCTTCATAAAGGTACCAGAATTGAATTTTTCAGTTCAGTTTGACAACCACGCACTTGAGTCTGTCCTCAATAGGACAAATGGAGTGAAAGAACTGACGCTCGTTCGCGTCTTTGTACAGATATCAGAAGGTTCCCAGCATAAGGAACAAGTGGATAGTTTATTTTTAATGGCACCCTGGATTGTGTCAGAGGATTTTGTTTTGTAAACAAGGCACAGTGTCATGGAGAGTTCACAAAGAAACATTTGTTGAAAGATGAAGCGGTCCTAGATCAGACTGCAGCTGCATCACAAACCGTAAGTAAATGATTTCATAACGCACTGTCTGGAAATAACCGTTTTATTTTGATTATGTTGTCAAAACACTCACTTGAAATAGGGTTTAGACTGTTTCCTATGCAATGACGTTAGCCAATCATAACAGTAGCCAAGTACTGGCAGGCCTTAAAGGACACGCCCCTTAAAACAGGTCATTTTATAAAAATCCATGCCATGACCCCTTTAATATTTTTATGGAAACCTTGATAGACTTATTTCCAGGATTGTTTGATTAATAGAAAGTTCAAAAGAACAACATTTATTTGAAATATAAATCTTTTGTAATTGTAGAAGTCTTTACTGTCACTTTTGATCAATTTAATGCATCCTTGCAGATTTTTTAATTTTATTTTTTTTAAACTTACCAATGCCAAACTTTTGAACGGTAGTGTATGTAGGGGAACCCCAATGTATCTTGTAGAATGACCTGTATAATATCTCAATAAAAATGCAGACCTGAGAGTTAGGTGAAGTGAATAGACAGTACCATTAGCTCAATATGAACACAATAGAAGTCAATGGAATGTCTCCACCATGACAGAAAAACAACCACGCGTGTGTGACAGATCTCGGTTCTGTGAAGTCTTCTTCCCAAAAAGGACACACTCACGAGTGAATGGTCAAAATTGTATTTCTCCACACCAAAGCACTCTTCCACTTTGTTTATCCAGCCGTTCACCCACCGTTTTTTTTTTCTTCTTTTGTACTCTTTGTTGTCAGCATTGTTTGCATTTCACAAAACAGCAAATTAATTCCTCCCTGGAAACTGAACGAATTCAGGCCAGGATCGATCAGCAGCCATCACAGCGAGAGACTGTTTTCCTGTCTTTTGTGACCGAGAGAGAGAGAAAGCGAGAGAGAGAGACCTAATGCTTTTAATACTACTGTGCCATTGTCAACAATTCCCACAGAATAGATGCAAAGAGCACAAAATCACCCGTGCCTTTCATCAATGCCGATTCTATCCATCCAGTGTCTCTCACTCCTGTTCTGCATGCCATTTTGTGTGCGTGTTGCATTTGTGCACAGGGGAAAGGTAGACGACGTTCATTGTATTCGACCGAGATGGTAATTGAAGGCATTGTACCTTTGGATTTATTAGTTGTTGTGTTGCCAGATTTTATTTTGTTTTTTTATTTTTTATATTAAGCCCAGGGTGTTATTGTAATTCCATTCTTGTAGATGAAAAATGCAATGCAGGCATTTCTTCGACCTGTTTGTTGGTCTAGGGGTTGGAAACGTCAGCCTCGCGTTGAGGTTTTTAATCACTTTCCGCTTCATCATCTCGGGTTACGAAGATTAAAGGTGCCGCCATACCCAGGAAATAGCTGTTGTGTAGCGTGGGAGGGCTGTTTTTTCAGCTGAATAATTTAAACATGAGCAATCAGTTGAGTTCTGTTCCTGGTGTAGGGTATTGTATGTGTCAGGATGTGTTTATGCATGAGCGTTTGTATCTTTATTTATTCTTCCTCGCAGGAGGTGGTATCCGTGGAACGGGGTCGAGGAGGGCGCCTCCTGGAGGAACCCAAGACCCTGCTCTTCAGAGCAAACTCTTTTAGCCTGCAGGTCTCCATCCAGGACATCCCCCAGTTCCTGTGGAGCATCAAACCTTTCACCACCTGCCAGGTGCTGTCCTTATGAATATGGATGCCAGCTTCGTATGAATATGCATGAGTTTTGTTAATATGCATATGAGGCTGAATATTAATGAGATGTCAAATTCCGGTGTTCATTTGACTGGTCGTATGAATATTAATACAGCTCTGTTTAAGGTAGTTTAGCCAGAGGCCGTGGTAGGAATCCGGTGTCTTTTTTCCTGGAGATAAGGATGTTTTTTCCACCTGTATGGTTTTACAGGATGATATCAATCAAGTTTATGTTTTAAGGAATGATTTTAATGGACAAATTGCACAAATGTGATATATTACTCCTGTTTTTCAAATCCCCTAAACTTAAGTATTATAACTTTGGTGCAACATACCTCAAATCAAGTGCTTAGATGCTCTTCAAAACAATTTTCTCTCACCAAACAATCAAAAATCCCCTTAAACTTGTGAAAATGGGACCCAAATCATATTTAATGCCCTTCATATAGCTTATTTTGAGCTTATTTGGCCATAACAACATCCTAGCAAACGCATAGCAATGCTCTGGAAACCATCGAGAACATGTTAGTATCATGGTGTCAGGTTTAGCATGGACAAGCAGCAATCTCTATTTAGTTTTATTTGCTACACCAGCAGAGCTATATTTCAGTATTCGTATTATTTTGTCAAATTGTTTCTGTTTTTGGATGACACATTCTCAAGAGTGTTTTTCTCAATGCTGTTTACCCACCATTCCTTTCTTCATAAAGCTTTATGACCGCAGGCACATTTTTATCCAAATCATAACCATAGCAAGCCCTGTTTTGTCACACTAGTCTGTGTTCTGGCAGGGCCGTCAGTGACATGACACTAAGTAAATTAGCTTCAGCGGCTCCAACAGCAGAATAACAATAAGGAGGAGAGGAAAAGAGGCACATATGCTTTCTATTGATTCCTGCTAAAAATATTCACAGTTTCCTCCTCCTTCTTCTTCTTCTTTTGGTGCAGGAATTCTCCTTCTCTCAGGTGTGGTGCAGTAGCCAGTCTCCTCTGCAGTGTGCCTTTTCTCTGGAGCGCTACAGTCCAGCAGCCAATCAGCTCTCCTGTAAGATCAGTGTTCGGCAGGTCAAAGGTCATGAGCAGATCCTACAGGTCTACACCACCATTGCTGAGGTATGGAAGATTAAAACTCACATAATAAAAGCACACAAAATATTGAAATATTGACAAAGTGCAATTGAGATCTTATGATGTTTGGAATATTGGTGGCCCATTTACAGTATTTTTAATATAGTGGACCTCTGAGATTTTAAGAGTGGGTGAAACCTAAAATCTGGTGGTGATTCTGATGCCAAAAAGCAAAAATAAAAATGATAATTAGTGCTGTCAATAACTAATTAAGAACACATTTCTCTGTAATTAATTGCAGTTAATCACATATTCATATTATATATTCATATTGTCAATATTTTTCTGTAATTAACCGCAATTAATCACATATTGATATTATATATTCATATTGTCAATTTCCACATTAAATCTCCAAATTACTGTAAAAACAACATAAAGATTGTATTAAATATGTGTTTAATGGCATCTACTCTACTAAGTAGCCTATTATTAATGAAGGCCAGTATCATTGATACCAATACTGCTACCGGTGACTCAGTTATATGCATTTCCCCTCAATTTATGCCATTAATTGTAGCCATTTAAAATTACAGTATAATTGAAAGCCATTATTTTATATAGGCTTTGAAAAGTATAACAACTTTTAATTTAAATAAACTCAAAGCTTGTCTTCACATAAAATATAAATTGTAGCTGCTGCAAGTTTCACTTTAAAATCAGCACTGTCTCTTTAAATCCTGACGCAGATCTGACACACATCCAGTTTTCTCCCAACTCGATATTTAAGACTTTTTAACTCATTTATGACTGTGTTTACAAGGTCCCTCACCAAAAATGGACATTTTGACATTTTGTTTAGTTTATCTATCTAAAGCAGCTTTCACACTTCCGCATTCAAAAAGCAGAAGCTTTAAATAGTAGTGTAAAATAACTTCTGCTGTAACCAGTGTTGTGATTTACTGGTGTACAATTCATCAGAGATGTTTCATCAAAACGTATCAACCACAGTTAACAATCATTAACCCACTAAGCGCCAAAGTAGTTCCTAATATGGTGTAATATCTCATTTGTATTCCTTACCACTAGATGGCAGACATGTAGTACTTCGATTTTAGACCAAAAGTGTTGGAGGAAATAGCAGAGCAAGTGAGCTATCGTGTCATTGATGTGGAAGCAGTTCAGTTCATAGCGTCTGAGTAAATTGTGAGATTTGTGAGAGAAAATCGCCAAATGGCTAATAAAAAGTTGTACCGTAAAGATGTGTTGCAAATGTTATTCACCGATTCTGACTCTGAAGGGGAATATTTGCCTTTTGGTAATGACGATCGGTTGTCTAATGATCGTACATCTTTGTAGCCGTGCAAGGCACGAGTGTTCACGAAGCACAAACAAATGATCATTTGGACACTTTGCCCAACGGGGATGGAGGTGGCAGGGGTGGACGTGGTCGTAGTGTCCATAGGAGAGCTGTTGCTCTCTGATGATCGGCCAGATTGCGTCTTTTTTTCTGATCGTGCGTGCTCAAAGGGCCGCCGGCAGACAGTACAGGTGCAGTCAGTGAGGGGTAGGTCTGTGCGCTGTGCCATGCAATGAGTGGTACCATACTCTCAAGAACTGTAAACTGTCACCTAGATACCTGATTGGGCAGATAGCTGGTCAACTGATCAAAAAATAGGCACATGTATTTTACCATGGCACAGTAATATAGTAATAATTTACTACTTTCTCCTGTTTTACTGTTGATTTCCTCTTTTCCTGATCATTTGGAATGAGGATAAAAGACAAAAAAAAAACATGCAAATAAGTTCAAACATCCATTCAATATCTATTATTTCCTGAATATTACTGATGAACTGATCAAAAAGTAGGCTACTGTTCACATGCGTTTTACTACTATATAGTATAGTAATCATTTAGTACTTTCTCCTGTTTTATTGTTGGTTTCCTCTTTTCTGATCATTTGGAATAAGGATAAAAAGACAAAAAAAAATGTTCAAACATCAATTCAATAGCTATTTCCTGAATATTATGAAATTCAAGAGGGCTGCCCCTGATGACGTCATAATATGCAAATTAGATGAGTATATTTACACCCCACATAAACTTTCGGTCATGCCCAACATTTTTCTAATTTACAGTAGATCTCTATCGTTAAGCTTATATTGCAAAACAAAAATTAAGTTTTGATATGTTTATGGTAGGAAATTGACAAAATATCTTCATGGAAAATGATCTTTACTTGATATCCTAATGATTTTTGGCTTAAAAGAAAAATCTGTAATTTTGACGCATACAATGTATTGTTGGCTATTGCTACAAATATACCCCAGCGACTTATGACTGGTTTTGTGGTCCAGGGTCACATATCACACAAAGGGTAATAAAATCAGACGAGGTTAGAAATCTCACAGAACACTAACTATGAGTAAAGACTGTACAAATTAAACAATAATAATGTTAGCACTGCTTTCATGCACTCACTTTACTTTCCGATACAATCATCAAGTATTAGATCAAATTGAGGGAGTCGATTATTCAACAATAACTGGTTTTATCACCTTAACTGTGTCATGTCCTCCGGGTTTGAGTGCAGTGATTGAATAGCATTATATTGAACTGAAAAAAATGAATCGCACAATCAACATGTCAATTTTGACAGCCCTAATTATAATTATAATTCAAAAATGAAAATAAAATTATATCTCTGAAGTCTGTATTGATCCATCGATATTATTGGTGTTTTTGACATAAGTGGTCATGGAAAACTGGATTTTGAAAACATTTTTTTTTATTGAATTGAAATGTACATTTCCCGATCATTTCATCCCAATTAAACACCTCTGTGAACCCCTCTAATATGTCACTGTGATACTTTTTTCCTCCAGAGTGAAAAAGACACAGTGCCATTCTTCACACAATCAGACTGTACCATCACCTCCCAAACGGGGTCCAGGGCCTTCAAAATCCCCCTGTCCATTCGCCAGCGAATCTGCGCCACCTTCGACACAGCGAATGCCAAGGGCAAAGACTGGCAGCTCTTAGCACAGAAACTGCATATAGACAGGTGAGAAATGTATGCAAAAACACACAGCAGACATGCTTTGTCCATTAGCAAGCATACAGAAGGATGACATACATGCTCAAATACAAACATATGGACTCCCACGCATCTAATTTGCTACATTTTCTTCCAGCACATGGTCACATTAACCTTCGGCAAATCCACAGGTAGTAACTATGGGGCTGTAATGAGATCGAACTCATGCATCCTGCAACCACCAGTTCCAGGAAAACATACCTCTCATCTATGACAATACATGAACACAGATATACTCACCCTTAAAGGGACTGTTCACCCTAAAATTATTTACTCACCCTCATGCCATTCAAACATGTATTTAACATAGACACCCTACCATTTCTCTTTTAAAGGAAAACGCCACTGTTTTTCCATATTACAATATGTTCTTCCCTCAACGGAAGAGCACTTTGCAGCACTTCGACCTCGGCACAGTAATAGTTTTCAGGAGTGATGATATTACTGCGCCGAGGTTGAAGTGCTGCGAAGTGCTCTTCCGCCATACATTTTAGTCATCATTTTTATCCGCCTACAAAATCGCCACTGTTTATTTTGTGTCACCATACTTACTCGTGTAACTACTCATGTAACCATCTTTAAATAGGGAAAACATGGAAGTGTTTGGTGGCTTCTAAATTCATCCCTGTTTGGATCCTAAGGAATGAATGGTGCTAAGCTAAACGCTGGCATAGTGGCGCCGCGTGCTAGAGCGATTGAGTGCACGCACTGAGATGGGAGAGGTACGTATCAACTAATTTGAGGGAAGAACATATCGTAATATCGAAAAACGGTGGCGTTTTCCTTTAAAGAAATGAATACTTCTGTTCAGCAAGGATGCATTAAATTAGTGCTGTCAAACGATTAATCGCAATTAATCGCATCCAAAATAAAAGTTTTTGTTTACATAATATATGTGTGTGTACTGTGTATATTTATTATGTATATATACATACACACACATGCATGTATATATTTAAGAAAAAATATGTTTATTTATTAAATATATTTATATATTATATAAATTATATGAATATAAGGTTACACTTTATTTTGATAGTCCACTTTAGACATTCTACTAACTATAAGTAACTCTGTAACTACATGTCAACTAATTCTCATTCATTTGTAACTACATGTCTACTAACTCTCAGAGTTGACTGTTAGGGTAGCTTTAGGGTTAGTAGAATAAGTTGACATATACTTGTAAAGTTTCTGATAGTCAGTATGTTGTTTGTTGTGGACCTATCCAAATAAAGTGTCAGAAGATATTAACTCTTTCCCCGCCATTGAAGAGATATCTCGTCAATTAAGAGACAACGCTTCCCTGAAATTGACGACTTTTTACGGCAATCCGTGTTCTAGGTGTATTACGGTAAGGAAAGCCCTAGCGCATGTCCTGAATGAGTTACGAGACTTCCGGGTCTTTAGGGTGTGAATAGAAGATGATCGGCATAAATGGAAGGATCAGAGAAAATGTAGATCATATATAGATCATATAGCCTATGTAGGTCATGTTTTGACCATTTTGAATCTGATCGGGACGAAGTAGTCAGTGAGAGAGATGCATTTACAGACACAGAAACATCTGTAGTTGTAATCGATTCGTCGATCTGAATAGGGGTGTGTGTGTGTGTGTGTGGGCTCGCGATCTATCTATAGATCTATCGATCTATCTGTATGTAAGTATGTGTGTGTGTGTGTGTGTGTGTGTATGTATGTATGTATGCATGCGTGTGTGTGTGTGTGTGTGTGTGTGTGTGTGTGTGTGTGTGTACTTGTTTTTCTATTCAGGTGGGGACTTAAACCTGAATACACACAGACTCATGGGGACTCGTGTCACGGTGGGGACCTAAATTGAGGTCCCCATGGGCAAACAAGCTAATAAATCACACAAAATTAAGTTTTTTGAAAATCTAAAAATGCAGAAAGTCTCCTGTAAGGGGTAGGTTTAGGTGTAGGGTTGGTGTAGGGCAATAGCACATACAGTAAATACAGTATAAAAACCATTACGCCTATGAATGTCCCCACAAAGATAGTGAAACAAGTGTGTGTGTGTGTGTGTGTGTGTGTGTGTGTGCGTGCGTGCGTGCACAGTATATGTATGCATATGTATGTATGTATGTATGTATGTAGCCTGTGTGTGTATAATCATATGTATGTATGTATATGTTTGTGTGTGTGTGTGTCTGTTTGTTCTGTTTATTGAATGCAATTTAAATTATTCATATAATTATTTACTGGTGAAAGAATATGACATCTGAATGTATTTTGCTTGAAAATGCACTACTTTGATAAAAATGCATTTTTCTCAGTTTTTTGTCCAAAATGTTGTATTTTTGATGGAACCCATCTGCATTCAAATGGTGATAAAACATGAACACATGAACATAGAATAAAAAAGTTTTTTATTTTTGTTTAAAAGCAGAGGCTTGGTTCTTTATTTTGATATATAATATGTTCTTATATTCATAGCAGAAAATATTCTGAGGGCCGTCAAATTTCGGTGAAAATCATCAAAAATGCTGGCGGTGGCTGGCAACTTTTTTTTAAATCGCTGGCGGGGAAAGATTTAAACAGACAGTCTACTAATACTCTAATGACTGCTAGTTGACATGTAGTTGCAAAGTTACTTACTGTTAGTAGAATGTCTAAAGTGGACTACCGAAATAAAGTGTTACCGAATATAAATATATACATGTACATATTTTCAAAATATATACTGTATGTGTGTGTATTTATATATACGTAATAAATATACACAGTACACACACATATATGTAAACAGAACCTTTTATTTTGGATGCGATTAATCGCGATTAATCATTTGACAGCACTACATTAAAATGATCAAAAGTGACAAAGACTTTTATGTTGCTACAAAAAAAAAAGTTACACACAAATGCTGTTTATTTGAACTTTCTATTCATCGAAGAATGTTGAATAAATTGTTTCACGGATTGCACAAAAACATTAAGCAGCACAACTATTTTCAATATTGATAATAAAAAGAAATGTTTCATGAGCGTCAGATCAGCTTATTAGAATTTTTTTGTTGTAATAGTTTGGAAGTAAATGATTGTTTGGAAGTGAATGGATTTGCTTTATTGAGAGAACTCTCCCTTCCAAACTAGTTTTGATTTCATTCATATGTAACATGAATGTGTTTGAACATTGCTTCAGATCTCTTTGTTATTAAACGACTTTTTCTGCTCCTTCTCTTTATTCCGCTCAAAAACATCCTTGGTCTTCTGCTCAGCTATCAATTTTTAACAACAGTTTAATTTACTAGCTGCCTGTTTTTATTTATTTCCATTTCCCATGGTGATTTCAAAAACGCTTAACAAAAACACTGTACAAACAGACCCTCAGATCAAAATGTCCAAGAGGTCTTGAGTTTAAAATCTGTCGCATGTTTTTTCGCTTCACTGCAGCGGAGGATGAATAAAACTTTCTTTCGTGATATGTGGGTTTACTTTTGTAATATTTTCACCAGGGATAAAAGACAGAGTTGTTTTTGAAATGAGGCTGGGAGAGTCGGACAGAAGGATTTAGGGGAATTTTCTAGCTGGTCAGAGCCCCAGGCAGTGTGTAATGAGAATGTCTCCTCCTTGTTAAGCGGATTTCTGCAATTACCTTCTGAAGATGTGCAAGCTCGTCTAAACAGCGCAGAGGGCAATTACCCAGAGAGCTGTGGCGCAGGAGTTGTAGCGCAACACTGCCCCCTGCTGAAGTCCGAATACCCACAAAAATCGAAGAATTATATTGTTTACATCGCGCTGCGGTATTTTGTTGATGGACTGGGTAATGGTGAGGTAAAATATCCTGCTGAAAAGACCAGCATGGCATGTTTTGTGACCTCAGCAGGCTGTTTAACTAGCAATATCTGTCCAGACTATCATAACCAGCTTGGAAATGAATGATGGTTCATTTTCTAGCTGTTTTAACTTCACTGGCTGGTGTGACTCTTTGTTTTCTAAAATAACTTCAATGCAAGGTCAGCACAAGGTCAACAGGAAGTGAGATGAAACCCAGCTGCATTAAAATGTGGAGGCAGAAGATGATCTATGTCTGTATCTTTAAGACACACACCTGCAGAACTGTGATTTCCGCTTCTGTGATTCAATTATGTCTCAAAGATGGGTTGATTTTCTTCCAGCAAAACTTCTTTAATATCCTTCTCGCTTTTATAAACTAATTTAACCATTTTGATATGTTGTTGGGGCATACAGGCATTACAGGATAACATAATTAAATTGAAAGTTATGCAGACTGAGAATCCTTGCAATAGAGTGTAATAATTCAGTGTCTCGGCAGAATAATATGCTTTTATATAACCAAACTTGTTGGTTAGTTCAATACGAATTTAATGAAAACAGACAAAAATATAAATGCTGTGCTTATTCACAGATTTAAAAACAGCATTTTTACAGCATTTTTATGTATATATAGGTTAATGATTTTATATTTACATTTATAAATATTGTATTTGTAAATTTAGCATATTTTTAAATATGCTGTTCAAATGTTAATTCATAACGCATTGTCTTTTTTTCATTTATACTTTTCTCATTTTAACTTAAAATCTAAACTTGTATTAGTATGTGTAGAAATGAATATGAATGTAAATATTGATCAGTGTTGGTTCATGATACCTAATGCATTGTAATTGATGTTGGTTACACTTTATTTCAAGGTCTCCTTGTTAAGTACTGAGTAATATTAATTAACTACATGTACTTACTTTGGTGTTAGGATTAGGGTTTGGCTTAGGGTTACTTGCATGTAATTATGTATAATTTATTGTTATTATAATAGTAAGTACATGTAACATGTATAACAACGACACCTTAAAATAAAATGTTACCCTATTGTTAAAATGTAACCTTATTATAATGTTTTACCAGTATTTTCTGTTGTCTTGGGCTTCACACGACGTGAATATGTAATAGGTTGGATTTCATAGACCAGTTATAAACTTTAAAAAAAAAAATATATATATATATATATATATATATATATATATAAAATACCAGTATACTTAAATTGTTTTACAAACACAATTATATTAGCATTTCACTTCACCTCCTCACCATGCACAAGTCTTAAATATTTTAAACAAAGTGACATTTGTCCCTGCTCTCTCTTTGCAGAGACCTTGTTGAGTCTTTTTTTTTTTATTCAGTTAATGCAATTGTAATTTTGTTCTGGTCTGGCTGTGCTGTTAATCCAAGTTTGTCCTTCGTCTTTTTCTCCCATTCAGAAACCTGGGTTATTTTGCATGCCAGAAAAGCCCGTCCGCTGTCATTCTGAGTTTATGGGAAGCTCAGCATCAGGAACGAGGTGATCTGGACTCTTTGGCTAGCGCTCTAGAGGAAATCGGCAAAGTTCAGTCCAAACACTCCACCAGCGCAGACACTCTGGACCGCATCAGCAAAACCATCCCCTCCAGCGACTCCACCATGAACCGCAGCAGCGAGGAGCTCGATGTAAACCACACCTAAGAACAGTTGCATTGGAAATGAAGACTAAAACACTGTCCTTATCGGAGATAAGAGGGTACGACGAAGGGAGAGAGGAGGCGGCACTTTAAGAAGTTGCAAAGAGTTGCTCCTCCCTCTCCTTGACTGATAAAAACAGGGTGTTAAAGATGGGTTGTGACCAAATAGACAAGCTTCAGTGATTCACAGAAACTCACACACACACACACACACACACACACTCACGCACACACACACACAATATTCCTATCAAGTACCCTTAAACGCATCAGAACAAACTGACTTATACACTAAGCCTGTCTGATGAAAATTTGCAGCTAAAGATTGTGGGTATGCTTTCGCGATCATTTGTTTCCGTAAAGGCAAACTGAGAATTTCAACAGCCTAAATGTTGACTTGCGACCACAGACCGGGCTGCCTCGATGCTTCAGAGTGTTGAAGAATGTGTCGTTGTTTTTGTGGGACACTTTTAATTTGCGTCTTTCTGTTTGAAAACCACAATGGTTGTCTGCATTTCTGAGTAACTTTCTGATTGCAAATAGATTTTAAAAAAAAGAAAGAAAAAAACATCTGTACTATTGAATACTATTAAAGCCTGTTGGATAGCAACCAGTGTAAACTGAAAGATGTACTCAAAGATAACCAAAACAAAACATTCTTATACATTTACTTTTGCAGCCTATCGAAATATATAATTATTATTGTTGTTATTTTTTGTCTGAAGGAGGGAATATAAAAGAAAGCAGAAAATGATGATGCTTAATGAGAAAGTTTGATTTGAGGTAAGGAATATCATAAAAAATTTAAAGGGACAGTTCACCTAAAGAAAATAGTCTAAATTCTTTAGAATCATAAAAGTAGTTCTTGTAACTCATCACTATATCTCAAGTCTTCTAAAGCCATATGACAGCTTTATGTTAGACAGACTGACATTTTTATTATTTAGGTTCCATTTTATGGCTTGAAATCTTTGATCCACATCCATCGAAAAAAAAAAAAGAGTAACCAGTGCATTTATCAAAATTTGGTTTTATTCCTCAAAAGAAAGAAAGGGGTATGGAAAAGAAGAGGGTGAGAAAATGATGACATTTTTTGGTGAACTGTCTCTTTAAATGTTACCAAGCTGACTGCTGATTGTTCAGAATCCTTCACTATCAGCTGTCTTTTAAAATGACAAATGATGGACAGCTGTGTGTAAAATTCATTGGATAACCCAGTAAAAATCCATCAAACATATTTTTATAGAAACCTCTGGTGGTTTGATCTGAATATAGAGAACACACACTCATATCATCAGAGAGGAGTGATTTCCATATGTGATTTTCTTCCCCCTGTTGTTTTCTCTTTCCTCTAAATACATCCAGTACCAGCTTGTGACCTCATATTGACCAGATGGGATCAATGATGACCACTGAAAAAGCATTTTAACACATATCACCTGCTGGAAAACTACAGTATGCTGACAGGTGCACACGCATACATGCATAATAATGATGTACAGTCATGGCCAAAAATATCGGTACCCTTGGTAAATATGATCAAAGAAGGCAGTGAAAAACAATCTGCATTGTTAATCCTTTTGATCTTTTATTAAAAATATTAAAAATCTAACCCTTCATTGGATAATAAGAATTTAAAATGGGGGGAAATATCATTATGAAATAAATGTTTTTCTCTAATACACATTGGCACCCTTTTATTCAATACTTTTTGAAACCTCCATTTGCTGGTTTAACAGCTCTAAATTTTCTCCTATAATACCTGATGAGGTTAGAGACACCTGATCAGAGATCAGAGACCATTCCTTCATCCAGAATCACTCCAGACCCTTTAGATTCCCAGCTCCATGCCGGTGCTTCTTCTCTTCAGTTCACCACTCATTTTCTATAGGGTTCAGGTCGGAGGACTGGAATGGCCAGCAGAAGCTTGGTTTTGTGCTCAGTGACCCATTTTTGTTGTTTTTGAGGTTTGTGTTTGGATTATTGTACAGAAGATCCAAACATTTCCCATTATAAGATTTCTAACAGAGTCAGTCACTTATTGATTTTTTTATCTGTTGGTATTTGATAGAATCCATGATGCCATGTGTCTAAACAAGATGTCCAGGACCTCCAGCAGAAATATAGGCCCACAACATCAAAAATACAGCAGTATATTTCATTGTACACATGGTGTACTTTTTATCCCCGTGTTCACCAAACCCATCTTGAGTGTTTGCTGCTAAAAAGCTAATTTTTTAGTTTCATCTGACCATAGAAGCCAGTCCCATTTGAAGTTCCAGTTGTGTCTGATAACTGAATATGCTGGAGTTTGTTTTTGGATGAGCTAGGAGAATTTTTCTTGAAACCCTCCCAAACAACATGTGGTCATGTAGGTGCTGTTTGACATTTCTTTTTGTTTTTAAAGATTTTCTGACCCCGAGACTCAACTATTTTCTGCAATTCTCCAGCTGTGGTCCTTTTCTTAAAGCCACTTCACTAATTTATGAAGCTCAATTATCTTTTGCTGCACATCAGAAATATATTCTTTGTTTTTTCTCATTGTGATGGATGATTAAGGGAATTTGGGATTTGTTTTCCCTCCTATATATATATCTGTGAAACAGGAAGCCATGGCTGGATAATGTCATGTTCATAATCACCCTGAAGTGCTCAAAATTGTGAATATGAATGGGAATATACTTCAGAGATATTTTACTATAAGAATTTCTAGGGTACCAATAATTGTGTCCAACGTGTATTTGAGAAAATATTTCATAATGATATTTCCCCCCATTTTAAATTCTTATTATCCAATGAAAGATTAGATTTTTGTCATTTTTTTTAAATAAAGGATCAAAAGGATTAACGATGCAGATTAATTTTCACAGCTGCCTTTGATCATATTTACCAAGGGTGCCGATATTTTTGGCCATGACTGTATAATCAACCTCACGTCTGAACATAAAGCATACAATATCCGCCGCATCTCATCCCAGGTATCACACATCACTTGTGAAAGATGAGCTGTGCGAGAGTGTGTTGCTAATGCTAGATTACCATACAACTGTGTGAATATGTGATGAAATAGTCTGTTGCATCAGACTATAAAAAGAGATTGTGTTTTTTGATATACGAAATCATTAACAAAACCTTATATATGCTGTGTCTGAGGTACATTAGGGAGGGAATGAAAGGGAAGGGAGGAAATGAGAGTGATATAAGGAAGAGAGATGGGAAAGTAAGAGGAGAAGATATTTGAAAGGGAAAAGGAATGATAGAAGACATGAGGAAAGAAAAAGGGTGAGAAGAGATTTAGAAGGGAACTTAAAAAGGAATAATAGAGCAAATAATAGAAAAAATGGAGATAAAATAAATATTAAAGGGAAAGAGAAGAGGAAATATGAAAGGAAATGGCATGGGAGAGGAAATGTGTAAGGTAGAAATGGGGAAAAGAAAGAAGAAGAAATGGGTAACGGAAAGGAAAAAGGAGGACGAAGAGGAGAAAGGGGGAAAGGAAGGGAAATGAGAAAGGGGGGAAAGAGAGAAAGGGAAGAGAAGATGAAGAAATGGATAAGGGAGGGGAAACGGGAAAGGAAAAAAGGAGGACCAAGAGGAGAAAGGAGGAAAAGGAAGGGAAATGGTACAGGGGGAAAAAAAGAGGGAAAGTGAAGAGAAAGGAAATGTGAAAGAAAAGAGAAAAGGGAAGGGAGAGAAACAAGAAAAGAAAAAAAGGATAGGGAAGAGGAAAGAGGAGAGGGGGGAAAAAGTAACAAATGGGAAAGGGAAGACAAGGAACAAGAAGAAGGAAAGGAAAGTGGAAAAGAAATGTGACCTTGGACCACAAAACCAGTCATAAGTCGCTGGGGTATATTTGTAGCAATAGCCAACAATACATTGTGGGTCAAAATTATTGATTTTTCTTTTATGCCAAAAATCATTAGGATATTAAGTAAAGATCATGTTCCATGAAGATACATTGTAAATTTCATACCGTAAATATATCAAAACTTAATTTTTGATTAGTAATATGCATTGCTAAGAACTTCATTTGGACAACTTTGAATGTGATTTTCTCAATATTTGAATTTTTTTTATTTTATATATATATATATATATATATATATATATATATATATATACATATATATATATATATATATATATATATATATATATATATATATATATATATATACATATATATACATATATATATATATATATATTTTTTTTTTTTTTTTTTTTTTTTTGCACCCTCAGATTCCAGATTTTCAAATAGCTGTATCTCAGCCAAATATTGTCTATTGCCTATCCTAACAAACCATACATCAATGGAAAACTTATTTATTCAGCTTTCAGATGAAGTATAAATCTCAATTTTAAAAAAAATAAAATAAATTGACTGGTTTTGTGGTCCAGGGTCACAAATGAGAAAGGAAAGAATGGGAGAGGATAGCAAAGGAAAAAGATGAGGAACAAGCAAAGGAAACGATGTGATGCCAGTTTTAATGACAGAAATTTACATCCATATCTGAGTGTGTAAACAGTACAGTTACAGGAAAGACTCTGTTATAAATGTTGCCCGTGGAGCAGCGAGCCCTCGGGCGTTTGACATGTGGAGTGTGTGTGAGAGAGAGAGAGAGACAGACGTTCTGATAGATTTATTTTATTCGGGTACATTTGTGTGTGTCTGACGGTATTTGTTGCCTTCTGAAAGACTATCCGTCAGGAAAAAGAAGGAAAAATTCAGTTCTTTTGGGAAAAATCGTGCTAGTGCCAGCTTAATTTGAATAAATGATATATTTACTGGCAGTGGAAATAAAAAAATGTTTTCATTAATCCTTTATAATGTAATTTTATAATATATAATTCATTTTGTTCTGATATAGATTTAAAAAAATTGTTTTATTGTTGAGATAAAATCAGTAAAGCATTTAATTGTGGACACTGAGTATCTGAATAGGCCTACTATATAGTTCCACCAAAAAAAAGTAATGAATGTCACATATATAGAATGTAAGAGTATACAGTAGGTATGCTGATAATGGACACTTTACTATCTCATAATGCTATAAGAGCTGAGCAGCCAACACATTCAAACAATTATTTTTTTTATTACTATTATTTTCTTTCTTTATTTCTTTCTTTATTTATTTTACTTAATAATTTAAGTGCAGGAAACTGGGAGATGGGTGCCTCTTTTCAAAATTAAGTGCTATTAGTAACAAGAAAATTGATTCTCATGGAAAAATAGATAGAATACATCTGACATGGCTCTCTATTACCAATGCACAAAATTAGATTAAAAATGTAAAATGTCTATTTTTGTTTTTATGAATAGTGTAATAAGACAAAGATTCCATAGCATACTGTTGTATGCAACTTTTCTCAGTTCACAATTCGTTTTTCAAGCCATTTTGAATTATGGTAAACCGTATCCACTGTAGTATTCCTAGTATTTCATTCATGGCCCGTGTTTTGCGTGGCGCTGCAGTAAGTGATTATTAACAGCAGAGGGCGGCGGATAACTTGTTTTCCCCCTTTTCTCTTGCACAGCACTCTGCTTACAGCAGTGGTTCTCAGCCTTTTAGACTGTAAAGACTTGCATTGTCCACAATAGTGTTCAAAAGCAACATGGCTTTGCCAGCTGTTCGTGATTTACTGAATAAGGATTAAGGATACAGATTTAAACAAATGATTTTGCTAAACATTTCCACCTAATACAATTAATGTTTCAATTCAATTTATCATGTTATTATTTTACATGATATTTTCAGGTCTATAATCAACACTTTTCAAAATTAGGCTTCCTCACATATACAGGTTTTCTAAGGCCGTGGGAATTCTTTTTTAAGCTAATTTTAATTTTCACTTTTACTAGTTTAATTTGTTTTTCAGTTTAAAGTTCTGACAAAAATCTGTTCTGATTCAGAAAAGTATTATTTATTGATCTCTTTGATTTCTGTGTTTATATAAAAATGTTTTATTCGGTACTTTACGCTTGAAATGCACTCACTCTGATGTTTTTAAGCAAGAACACAATGCTGTTTACATTAAGGAAGGATGCCATTCCAGATGTCACAGACCTCAGCCAGTGCTGACATCTCCAGCCTGGGCCTCTGACACTCACCGAACGTACACACTTCCCTGGAGCTTCACACTCCCACTCGAAGACTTAAACTAAACAATCCAGATCTCTGGATAACACAGGGTTTGTGTGTGTGGGGGTGATGACTGCTTTACACAAACATCTCAGTCACCAGTCCCTATAATTCCTACACCGTTGCCATTCCCCTAAAGTATTTACACTTCAATTTCAAATGTATTACTGGTCAAACTGAAGGCTCCTGTAAAGTTTATATCTTTCCAGAAGAGGGAACTGCACATGTCCTGATGAAAAACTTCCCCTTTCCTTTGTGCTTCGAGGAACCCAAATCAGATATGGATCAAGTCACAAGACACGACAGGGGAATAATTTACTCAAGGCCTCAGGCGTTTTCAGGAGGTTCTAGTTTGTGAAACCACAAACATATCCACCGCACGGTGCAAGTCAGTAATTACAAAACTAGCAACTCTGTTTTAAAGGACCAGTTTTATCCCTTTAAGCCTGGCTCAAGGTTGCACGCACTGTATTATACAGGCGTTTTTTTTTTTTTGTGCACTCTCATCAGTTTTTGTTCATTAAATGAAGGTTTTACTGTGTTTGCGGTGTTGTGTGAGTGGGCCGCTTTGTCCCTGCTGTTCACAGGGGCAAATGAGCCTGCGACTCGAATGAACACAGCATGTCCGCCAGATGTCAAACTCTACAGGGCAACCTCCACCCTGCTTTTTCTCACCGCCTAACTGCTGGGACAACTGTTCTCACTCAAATGGATAAAAGATGACTGTCTCTTTTCCTTTTTTCTTCTTCTCTCTCTCTTACTCACTCTCTCAGGGCCGGATGAAAGGTCTCCCAAACACCCACTCCATTTGCATGCCATTCAGTCCAGAACACACAGGGAGCCTGTGTGCCGGAGAGAAGAAGGAGGGAGAGGGAGAATAGAGATAGACGAAGAAAGAGAGAGAGGGAGAGCAGTGCACCGAGCAAGAAAGGTCACAGCTAACTGTATAACTGTACAGCAATTTTGAGCGCGAGAGATAACTAGATAACGCTCAAGTATGCTTTGTGTAGTGAAATAAAGCGAGAGACAAAAAGAGGAGCAGGGTAAAGTGGAGTCATGTGAGGCTCATGAGGGCAGACCTTTCGAAAAAGGTCTGAATTGTTGCTCACTGCCTTGTTTTGCAGTTTACTTCCTTTGTAGCCTGGATACAAGCACACGCTCTCTCTTTCTTTCTGTTTTATCATTTTTGTTTTTGTAGGGAGGCGATCAGGGATTCTGATGCAGTTGTTTGTACAATGCACTCAGGGAAAGTCATGTAAAAATGCTGCAGTAAACAATGTTTATTGGTAAGTTGTTAGTTATCTTGGTGGAAAAGTATATTAGAATTAATGGAACGAGCATGTGGTTTTACAGTAAAAAAAATATATATATATATATATATATATATACATATATATATATATATATTTATATAATGTAAAATGTATATAATTAATAGTGAAGTCCTGCAGAAAACACTGTTTAATGTTTAGCTGTAAGTTACCTGGGTGAAAATAAAATTTGCTTTAATGGGACAATACATATTGTTTTAATGTAAAACACTGTATAAAATACTAGTTTTGAACCAAACATTTTTTATAAATAATATTTTTTATCATTTTCAGTGAAAATCACATTTTTATAATGCTATTTTTTGTATATAGTTAATACTTTGTAATTTACTAAACACACACACAAAAATGTTTCAACCCAGCTGTTGGGTTAAATTTTTACATTCAATTTTGAACCAAAAAAGTTGGGTTAGACCATAATTGAGCCAACGTAGGCTTGAAACAGCCCAGCATTTTTTGGTGGGTGTGTGTGTACCTGTTTTTCTATTTGGGTGGGGACTTAAACCTGAATACACACCGACTCATGGGGACTCGTGTCACGGTGGGCACCTAAATTGAGGTCCCCACGGGTAAACAAGCTAATAAATCACACAGAATTAAGTTTTTTCAAAATCTAAAAATGTAGAAAGTTTCCTGTAAGGTGTAGGGTTGGTGTAGGGCAATAGAATATACGGTCTGTACAATAGAAAAAGCATTACACCTATGGAGAAACCCCACAAGGATAGTAAACCAGACATGTGTGTGTGTGTGTGTGTGTGTATTAATATATTTTTGTAAAATTTAACTATATGATTATTTACTTTTTAATAATTTTGAATGTGCATTTGAATATGCATTTATATAGTCCATGTATTATCATTTAAATGTAATGTAATACATAAAATCACATTTCATTGAAATAAACTCAAAGTATATTGTATGTATGTACTGTATATACATGTATGTATGTGTAAATATATATATATATATATATATATATATTAGGTTGCATCAAATTTGAATGGGAAATTTTAATTTCAAAATATCAATTTGGCTGGCATTGCATTTTGTTCCAATTAACATAAAATTACTTTTGCAAAGTTTTGAGGAATTCCACTGAGATTTAGGGGTGCCACCTAACACATGAACTTTGGCGAAATTTCGAAAAATGTGCAATTTTTTGTCTAATTGCCAAAAGGTTGACCTGGAAATGTTGAGTACAGTGAACTTTTATACAGTAACATGTTCTATAGGGTTATCAAAGTAAAAGTTGTTTGTTTGCCCTTTCTGCAACTTGGCCATTTCTCAGAATTCAACTTTCAAGATTCTCCATTAATTTGTCCTATAGACAAAATGAATGGAGGTCAATGGGACATGTTCACGTGGTCTTACCCTGAATTTTGTGCAGCAGTGATGGATGTCGGACACATATAAAGTTTAATTGACTTTATTGTTGAACACAAGGCGATACTGACACACTTAAAAGAACAAACCCTCTCTAGTGGCTAACTCACTGGCAACTAACAGGGCCTAAATGGTAAGAGCTGACACTAACTAAACTTAAAACTTAATTGCTCAGTCTGTGCCAGAGTCTGCTCCAATGAGCAACATCATGTTAATTTACTGTAACAAATACAATGCTACTCTCAATAAACATGAGACATCTACAGTATACACTGAATATGACATTGTCCACTCTAGAATACTGTTGATGTTAAGCTATTAAGCTTAGCTAACATAGATAGCTAACTGTGGTTGGCAAACTAATGTTAGCTAGATGTAATGAGCACCAAATACCTATAAATATGACTTAAATGACTTATGATAAATAAGTATACAAAGACACAACTACAGATATGATAGTAATATGTAATAATACATACCCAACACAGAAAGATCACCTCAAACAGAAAGATCACCTCAGTTTTCTTGAGCTGTAGTATTGTTTACCTCAGATCTCAATGGCGATTGAGCACTGTTAACCACTTTATCCAACAAAAACAGATGTGCGGTGGCACCCCTAAATCATCATGTACTGGAAAAATATTTTGCATGTGTTGTTTCTACATATATTGGAACACTTTTAGCACCCAGCCATATAAAAATTCAAGAATTGTGTTTTTTGATGCACCCTAATATATATATATATATATGTGTGTGTGTGTGTGTGTGACCCTGGACCACAAAACCAGTCATAAGGGTCAATTTTTCGAAATTGAGATTTATACTTCATCTGAAAGCTGAATTAAATACATCATTCCACTGATGTATGGTTTGTTAGGATCAGACAATATTTGGCTGAGATACAACTTTTAGAATAACTGGAATCTCAGGGTGCAAAAAAATCTAACTATTGAGAAAATCGCCTTTAAAGTTGTCCAAATGAAGTTCTTAGCAATGCATATTACCAATCAAAAATTAACTTTTGATATATTTACGGCAGGAAATTGATTAAATATCTTGATGGAACATGATCTTTACTTAATGTCCTAATGATTTTTGGCATAAAAGAAAAAAAACAAGTGTAAAAGTCTCTGTCTCTGGTCCCTCAATCCTACAGTAAAATACAGTGTGTGATTGCTCTGTTTCTGCTGGGAGCAATGCAGGAAGTGTTTACTGTTCCTTTCGTGATATCTAGATCCTCAACTTTGCTCCCCAACCCCCTCCATCTCTCTTGCGCTCTTTCTCATGGCTGGCTTTTCCATTTCAGCCCTGCTGTGCACTCTTCCATGAGTTCATTGCTGAAGATGTGGAATATTGTCTGCAGCAGACTTAATGCTGAAATGTAACCCGGAGGAATGTCTTTATGAATCCTACTCCATCACGATGAACTTTATGAAAATGTGTGAACTCGGAACAATGAAATAATGGAACTTAAAATCGACAACCAATAGCTTTGCTAGAACTACATATCACAGTCTGAGCATGCAGGCTGCCTTTTTGTCTTTTGGGATAAATCCTACATACAAAAAGGTACCATGATATTGCCTTGGTTATTAGACATGGTGATGCAGTGATATTTGTTGATATATCTTGGAGTAACATGCAAATGCCAGTCAGTATCAGTGGTGTACAGTGACATCCAAAAAACTGAAGCCATTAGTTGTTCCTACTTCCCCTATATTGCTTTATTCAAACACAAACAAGTGTTTCTATGAAGTAATATATTTAATAATTTAATGTATAGTATGTTTATTATATAATAGACTACATAAAATGTTATTATATAATAATTGCCTAATATATATATATATATATATATATATATTTATTTATTTATTTATATTTATATATTTTTACACACACACACACACACTGTCTAAAAATGTTTCAACCCAGCTTTGGGTCAAATATGGACTAATGGACTAACCCAGCTGTTGGGTTCAGTTTTTACATTAAATTTTGAACCAAAAAAGTTGGGTTAGTCCATATTTGACCCAAAGTTGGGTTGAAACAACCCAGCATTTTTTGGAGTATGTGTGTGTATTAAAACATTTTTAATAAGATTTAGTATTTACTTTTTAATAATTTTGAATGTACATTATAATATGCATTTATATAGTCTAAATACTATCATTTAAATGTAATGTAATTCAGTATATTTTGAGTTTATTTCAAAGAAATGTGATTTTATGTATCTAAATGTGTATATATATATATATATATATATGTGTGTGCGTATATATGTAATCATATTGCATTGTAATAAACTCAAAATATACTGCAATATATTGTATTTTTACCATAACATTTTATTGTAATTTTAAAAATGCTATATTACATTAAATTATACAATAACATTTCTGTATTACATCCATTGTTGAGAATTTAATAAGAAACATCATTTCACAGAATGGGAAAAATAAAACAAAAGTTAAATGTCTAGAAAATGCGAAAATATAATTTATAAAAAATATACATTTTTAAAAAATGATATCTAAAAAAATATATATCATTTTTCTTTTCTTTGGATTTTGGACCTGGACATGTTTTCATGTGATTTATATAGATAAAGCATAGTAATGTGTGTGCCAGCAAAATGCGTAGTCACAACCATATAAAATTAGCATCATCCAATCAGATTGTCGGTGTCAGAACTATCCATTTTACATTCCAACCTGTTATTATTTTTGCTGCAGCTGAAATGTATTGTAAATCTCTCAGCGTTACAGGCCACATTAGATGGGCATCATTACTTCTGAGGGTGAAGCTTCAGGCACAGAGGTGGAACACAGACTGTCTTATATGGATAGTAACTACAGCAATCAGATTAGATTCGGCATGAGCACATCTACTAGTGTGAATAATTCCATCACGTGTGTCCACGGGTATAGTCCTACAAGGGACCTTGTTTGTTTGAGTGAATTAGTGTGTTTCTGGAAAGACAGATGTATACTCTTTGTGTTTGACCACAGCACACACACACACACACTCCCCCGGCCGGCGTCAAGTCGCATGCTTTGAATTACTGTACATTTACGCCTGGTAAGAAGCCAAGGGCCAACTGCCTTAGACTGGATCAGACAACAGTCTGAATCAACTGTCTCTCTCTGTCTTATTTTCTTTTCTTCAATGTATCTGTCAGAGCTTTTTTCATCTTTATTTGCTCACTGTCTCCGTCTGTCCTTCCCTCATTTATTACGTTCCTTTTTCCCCTCTTTCTTCAGCTCGTCAGGCCTGTTCTCTCTTTACATTGGCATTTAGTCCCCCGTCTGTTTTTCTTTATTCTTGTCTAATCCACTCTTTCATTTTTCCTGCTTTTATTTTCTCTGTGTCTATTTCACTGAGTCATCTGTGTCAAACTGTGCTGATCTTCTTTTTTCTAAGAATATTTGCCTCTATGGAATGTGAGCATTTGAAATCAGTTTCTTTTAAAGCGACGGTTCACCTAAAATGAAAATTAACTCATCATTTTCTCACCCTTGTGTCGTTCCAAACCTTTTTTACTTCATTTCTTCTCTGGTACTCAACAGAGGATATTGTATTGCTGTATATAGTATATTTGAATTCTTAAATGCAATGTCTAATGGGTTTGGAACATCCTAAAGGTATACGTCACTGATGACAGAATTATCATTAATGGGGGAACTGTCCCTTTAAGTGTCTTTCTGTGTGTGTTTGTGAAAGAGAAACAAAGAGAGAGAGGTAAATCTTTAAGCGGTGCGTGTGTCTGTGTGTGTGTGTGTGTGTGTGTGTGTGTGTGTGTGTGTCGTCAGCATCAGGTGACTGATCAGGCCACATTTCTGTGTTTGAGAGTTGAAAAACACAGAGTCTCCACCCATACATGTAATTCATGCCCAGATCAACAGCCAACCTAATGATGTCACACACACACACACACACACACACACACTCATAAACATCCTCTCTCCTGCTGTTTACTTCTCTTGTTTGGGGCCCTCCACCCTTGTTCTTGACATCATTTTGTTTTCTCTTTTCCTGTTACTCACCATAAACCCACCCACCTGTTCTATCTAACTAACTAACCAGGACTATGCAGTGGCACATTTTTTGTATACCGGTAATGATAGTATTCTTTGAAGTGCCATATAAATACTATGGTACATGAATATGGAAACTATTCGTACCACGATAACACCATGTTTTATGGCAGTATCTTGTTTTGAGAGAATTACTGTGGTAATACCATTGTATTATTTATAGAGCTTTGGGTTATCATGTAAATACAATTTTCTGGATTTTTGGTCACACTATATTTTAGGGTCCAATTATCGCTATTAACAAACCATTAGGTACAACTTTTGCCTCAGTAAAATCTTAATTTGCTGCTTATTAATAGCTAGTTAGTAAGGCAGTTGTTAAGTTTAAGTATTAGGTATAAGAGGATTAGTGATATGTGGAATATGGTCATGCAGAACATGTGCTTTATGAGTACTAAAAAACAGCCAATATGTTAATAATAGGCATGCTAATAAGCAACTAGTTAATAGTGAGAATTGGTCCCTATACTAAAGTGTTACCGGATTTTTAAATGTTTTTGGTAACACTTTAGGATAGGCAACACATATTCACTAATAACTAAGAGTTTCGCTGAACAAACTCCTAATTTGCTGCTAAACAAATATACAGCCAATATGCTAGTAATATGCATGCTGATAAGCAAGTATTAATAATGAGAACTGGTCCTTAAAATAAAGTGTTACTATGTTTTCAAAGTCTCTTATGTTCACCAAGACTGCTTTTATTTGATAATCCTGATCCTTTAGAAATCATTCTAATATGCTGATTTATTGCTCAAGGAACATTTCTTATTATTATCAATACTTTTTCTCCTACAGTATTTTTTTATTTTTATATTTGTTTTTATTGTGGGAACCGTGATTCTTAAATGAATAAAAAGTTCAAGAGAACAGCATTTATTGGAAAATAAAAATATTTTGTAACATTATAAATGTCTTTACTGTCACTTTTGATTTGATTTGATTTGATTTGATGCATTCTTGCTGAATGACAAATATATATATATATATATATATATATATATATATATATTTTTTTTTTAAAGTCTTACCCACACTTTTGGATGATAGTGTATACCTTGTTTATATTACGTAGTATCTGAATTGCCTTGTTAATATTGATTATACTATGGTGCAAGGATGCATGGTATTACCATTTGATACCATCCTTGTACCACAGTACTACCTATGTTTTGTAAGGATATCTTCATTTACCTCTCATCTTCCACTCCTCACCTTGCCTATCATTTTCACCCACCCATGCAAGCTACCCAAATGTCTTCCAGTCCTTAGGCCTATTCTGTGTGTGTGTGTGTGTGTGTGTGTGTGTGTGTGTGTGTGTGTGTGTGTGTGTGTGTGTGTAACTTGAGGTCGACTGGGCATAGTGACCCATGTCTCATTAAAGACCTGGTCTCAGTCTTTAGCCTCTGGGAGGGCAGACATTCACTAGCACACAAATACACACACACACACACACACACACACACACACAAAAGGGAGAAAGAACAGAGGGAGGGCGGGAGGGAGCGCAGTGGTCAAGGCCAATGAGGAGGCCTTCGGCAGTGTTTATGAGTCTGTTGCCTGTGATTCAGGCCTGTAAGTCACACACACCACTGCGTACACACTCTAAACACACCACCTGCTTCAGTCTTGCACACACTGCATAATGAACCAACTTTTTTAGAGTTAATTAGTTTAGAGAGTCACTAGTTCGCTGACTTTCAGTTCATTTATAAATCTCATTCTATGTTGCAAACAGTGGACGTACTTTCATGGGTAACATCTGTCCATATAGCTTTTCTGAGGCTTTAGAGTCAGATTTACAAACATTTAATCATGTCTATTAAATGAAAACTCTGACAAGCCATCTGAAAGCTATATTACAGGCAGATATTCCACATCTGGAACTGCTAAAGATTCCTTGCATATCTGAAGAAATATTCCTCAGTCTTTGCTGAATGAATAGCAATTCTCATCTCTAGCGACTGAGAACACTGTAAATTAGACGCTTAAGCTATACCTAGTAATGTATGGATGTTGTTGCAGTAACAAAATATAATAAATTGCATTTATAGCACTTTTCATAGGGTCCACAAAAAACAGTTTTGTTTCATGGGTTTTTCTTCAAATGCGAGCACTTTTGGACCTTTAAGAATAAAACACATTTTGAAACTTTATTTAGTTCATTAAGTTTACATTTAGTTATACAATATTGTATACTGTATATACTATAGATGCATCACCAGAGAGAATTTTGTATTTTGTTCCTCTGAACCTCCTATGTTTACTAATATACAGTATATATATATAAGTGC
This sequence comes from Onychostoma macrolepis, assembly GCF_012432095.1. Taxonomy (NCBI): domain Eukaryota; kingdom Metazoa; phylum Chordata; class Actinopteri; order Cypriniformes; family Cyprinidae; genus Onychostoma; species Onychostoma macrolepis. Next base: position 19,374,007 of record NC_081175.1, read on the forward strand.
CGTCAAACGATTAATCGCGATTAATCGCATCCAAAATAAACGTTTTTGTTTACATAATATATGTGTGTATACGGTGTATATTTATTATGTATATATAAATACACACACATACAGTATATATTGCAAAACTATTTCCATATATTTTCATGCATATATTTATATTCATATAATTGATATTATATAAAGATATTTTAAATGTATAAACAACATATTTTTCTTAAATATATACATACATGTGTGTGTACTTATATTATATACATAATAAATATATATATATATAATATACACAGCATACACACATATTATGTAAACAAAAACTTTTATTTTGGATGCGATTAATCGCGATTAATTGTTTGACAGAACTAATATATATATATACACATATCTTGTGCTGTTCCAGCCTGTGTAGTATATATATTACATTTGCGAATGGGTAACATCCTTGGTAAAAAAAAAAAAAAAGAAAAAAAAAGAAGTAAATATTCAAATTGCTTGTGTATTTCACTTTTTTGATATTAAAATGGTAAAAATTAGGAAAATTTTAGAAATAATTTGTTTGCAGATGCAATTATGTTATCTAATGGAATAAAATCAATGCAATTTTAAGTGTGGCTTAATTGTCCAGATAATTTTTGAGTCCATTGTAAATAAAAGTAAACCTTAAAACCATAAATAGGAGGAAAAAAAAACTAAACTGCCGACATCCTGTATACTAGAAGGCAAGCAGAATATTCACAAAAGAATGGATTCTTTTCATATTCTTTAGCTCGTTACAGACAAAGTAGGAATTGTAGACGGCAAGCGATTGATACACTCTGCTATTTTGCTGTAGAGAGAGAGTGGAAGAACATTTGTAATTGTAAGGCCAAAAAAAGAAAGACAATAACACACAAAGACATGGATCATCAAAGAAAGAGACAGAGAGAAAGTGATACGTGGAGCAGACTGTAGCGCTGGGGTCAGGCGAGCATTATCCTCCAGTCATCTGAATAGACAACGTGACACAGGAAAAATCCACACCCTTATCACCAGCAGCCATACTAAATTACCGGATGTGCTCTTAGATAATACTTACCTTGTGAATTTTCATGACCCTGACTTCTCAGGTCTTCTTTGCTTAGAAAAAATCTACCAGGCCAGTGTCACAAGGAGTGTCACATTCGGATCTGGGAAAGCTCTTGAATGCTTTATTTGTGTTTTGCGATTGATTTCCAATGCTATGGAGTTAGCATGACCTATTCTCAACTGTTTCATAGAGGCTGCAAATTCCACTTGTTGCAACTACAGAGCTCCGGAAAAACGAAAGGAACATTCTGTCTGCCGTGATCATTTTCACAGTGAAAGTTTCAAGTGAATTATTCAGCAAATAACAGAATCAAATTCAGACTTTTTACTTGTTTCTGGAAAGTTGGAAAGTTCATTTACTTTTAAGAGCACATAAACGGACACTGAGAGCTTGTATAATGCAGATGACTCAATGAAATCCTTTGGGAGTCATTGAGGTTTATTTTTAGGCCTGTGGCTGTGTCCGGCTTGTTTCTCAGTGAATTGTCGGTGTTGATGATTGTAGAGGGGGATAAATGAGGGGATGTGTGGACGTGAAGACTTGCTGGAACATTCTGTAACAAAATGGAGAGGTGTTTCGAGATGTTTGACATGAAGAAAGTGTGCATATGAGCATATGTCTGAACTGAACTGTGGAGTGTCACACTTGTAGACAGATATGGTCACATGTTACATCTGTCACATGGGTAAATGTTGCAACAGGAATCCGTTTTATCCAACAGTGGGTTCGCAGACATGAAACTAAGAAAGTATCAGCTGCTTTCAGGGTTAGTTCACAGACAAGTTCAAGTCTGTGTCTTTTCTGTTTTAAACACTTGAGAAACAATGAGAAGGCGTCACTGTAGCAGCCTGTGACGCTCAGGAAGTTTTCCTTCCCTTTATTTTCACTCCTTTTTCCTCTACGGCTTCAACCCCGTTCAGAGCCCCCGTTTCCCCCTCCTCGTGTCATTTCCCATCTGCTCTGAGAGAAAATGCAGGCTTGTAATTTATCAGCAGGTCAAACGGCGTCATCTGATTAAAATGTACAGGATCATATGAATTAAAGGCCTAATAATAGTATGTGTTGTGGTTGGTATAGCTGGCAAAATTTAGGAAATGATAAGTGAGTTTTCATGCTGTTTCATTTCCACTCACGGTGGTGTAATATGAATCTGTTGTTCCTCATACTATACGCTTTAGGTTGTTGATGTCTGGATAAATACATTCTTATGCAATAAACTTGGGTTTGACTATGTGGGTGTATCCGGTTTAGTAAAAGTAAAGGTGTGCCCAGGTGTTCGTGGGCTGTGCATAGTTTTTGGTATTGTCATGCAGCTTTCATATTAAGTCATTTCCCGCTTTTGAGAAGATTCCATGAACCCACACACACACACATGTTTGTTTTTGTGAAAAGTGGGGACATCCCATAGGCGTAATACCAACCCTACACCTAACCCTACCCCTTACAGGAAACTTTGTGCTATTTCAGATTTTCAATACACTCCATTATGTGTGATTTATAAGCGTTTTGAAAAGTGGGGACATGGGGTAATGTCCTGAAAAGTCACCTTCTCCTTGTAATACCTGTCATACCCTTGTCATTATACAAATTTATGTCCTCATTTGTCACAGAAACGCACACACACACACACACACACACACACACACATGTGAAATAAAACTCAGGAAGGGATGTGAAAGGAGACAAACACTCATAATTTTCTTTGAGTGAGGAAGAAACAAACAATGACCGTGGCCTTCATACTGTCAGTTTTTACATAAACGTGATGACTATTTAATTTAAAAATAATTTATTATTTTTTTATCATATTGTTATGGTTGACTATGTTAAACATTAAATAAAGAATTTTTAAAAAAGGTTTAAATGCCTTTTGATTTGTCAATCTATTTATTAATTTAGTGTTTTATTGTTATATTTAACTACATTTTTAAACATTTTCAAACTATTCTAAATATATTCCATAATTTGATCATTTTGATCATTAAATTAAATTGATCATTTATTTATTCTATTTATTTTTAAGTGGCACTCTGAGTACTTATTATTTAAATATTAAATATAAACATGTATTTATGATATTTATCATATTTTAATATGATGATATTACTTTCTTAAACAAATTGATATAAATATAAATGTTAAATATAAGATATGTTAATATGTGCTATATTAATGTATTTTATTTGATTTTAATTTTTTTAATTTTTTTAATTTTTTTATTTTTTGGAACGGTGAAGCCTAGACAGAAACGTGGAGATAAAGAAAGTCCATGGAATCAGATTCAATATTTATTAAGTGCACTTTGTGGACCACAAATAGAGGCCTTTTCTTTATTGCTCTGGTTGAAGTTGCTTGCAGACACATTTTCAGGAATTGTTTTGTGTATTCTCACTCTAAAATGTCATAAATAGTTTCTATTAATAAGTAGTTTCTATTAGTAGTCTTATTCCAAGTCTGCCTCAAGGAATCTTTATTACGTCCTACCGATGTCGCAAGACTTTCGGGCTTTTTTGCCAATATCCATGTTCAAACATGTTGAGGATCCATTCTGAAATGCCATGAAACTGAGTATGCCGAATTGATTTAATCTATAGTACATTCAAATATAGCACATTAAAGGAAAAAATCAGTTATTTTTTCATCACCTAGCTAATGTTGCTGTTATTTTTTTCTGTGGAACACAGAAGGAAGCAATTGTATGACTTCAGAAGTGGTCACTATGAACATGTTATAAGGAGAAGATCAAAAGTATGTGAACATTTTTAATAAAAAATAACTTTTTTTGTGTGTTCCACAAAACAAAAACAGCATGTGTGTGTCCATATGTGTTGTAACATAAACAGACTCTAACAAAGGCTCCCCAGGGAGTCGTGCTTACAATCTTCATAACTATACTGAATCAAAACTGTGTTTCCAAGTATTTGTCAGTGCCATGAGCTGAACATCCTGTTCAAGTTTTCTCAAAAATGTATACACAGATATGATTTATAAAACACAAAAAAACATACAAGTTGATTCTGCTTCACATTTTCCTGTGAGCATGAGGCTCTGAATTATGGGACACATCCTGCAGCCCAGACGAGAGTATCCTGGTGTCAACCACCACCATCCTGTATTTTGTCAAACAAAATCTGCTCGTTCCTCTCTGATTGCATACTTCTGTTCTCTCTTCACTAAAAAAAAACCCTTTAGCGATGCAAAAGTTTGTGCAACATCTTCCAGCATTCCAAACAGTGTCCTTGGACTCACCCAAAACCCTTCCCCTTAAAAATAAATGAAGAGAGGAGGAGGTATGGAAAGAATCTCTGCTTAACTAAGTGATGGCAAAAATATGTGATAATTAGGCATGTCCCGCAGTAAATCCACCAACAGGCATGCTGAGTTCATCGTCTGGCCTTCTCACGTCCACTTTGAGCTCCCTAAACAATACAAATTTAGGAATAAAGACTTTTGCTTTGTTTGTTTATGCGTGTGGGAGTGAAAGAGAGAGTTTGAGGGAAATAGTGCAGACTTGGTTAATTATGCTAGTGTGAAAAGTAGCAGTCGGATGCCTGTAAGCAACACTGCCATGCAATGTCGACCTTAATTTATCGCAGTGTGTGAGAGTGGCATTCTCTGCGGCCGGCCACAGGCATTGCTCATAGCGCTTTGCTGAGGGAGCCCTTCCCACAATGTGAACAATAATGCCTCTGCTGTGTTTTCCAACAGATTTCCACTCAAAACAGCAGAAGACATTCCCAACTTGTCATCACAGGCTTGCCACAACTCTCATATATTTTTCTTTTATGCCTTAGAATTTATTTGTCGAAAATACAGAGTTTGTCATGGTGCCTTCCACTGTAAATTGATTTATTATTGTGTATAACATTGTTTTTTATTAGTCTAAAATCCATGGTTTCCACCAAAACAGCAGCACAGATGCGTGGGCTATTGCATGACGCTAAGTTAAGATTACTGGTGCTTCACGTATTAAAACAACTAAAAAAGAAACTATATGTTTTCTTCCTGTAAAGTGTACAGTTTCTCTCTCTGTTTCCTGATTTTTAATATTTTATGCCTCTTTCTTTTTTTTCTTTTTTTTATTATGCAAGTAAAGAATGTGACAATGTTTACATGTCCCAAAAACATAACCCCATGGGCCAAACATATAACACATAAGAGAGAGAAAAAACCAAAAAAAACAAGACAATATTTACATGTGCCAAAATGTAGAAACACTTGGACAAACAAACATACATACTGAGGGCCAACATTACAAGTCCCTTCTGATTAACTCCTGTATTTGCATTCATATGTCTCTGTGTGTGTGTGTGTGTGTGTGTGTGTGTGTGTGTGTGTCATTGTGTCTAGGGTTGGGGAAGGAATTGATTGACAAATAGATTGATAACAGATATAAGTAGTGTAAAAAAATAAAATAAATAAAGAAATAAATATACAAATAAAGACAGATAATAATAATAGTAATAGTAATAGAGACAACAAATGTTATTAGCAACAATAACCATAATAATATTAATCATAATGATAATGATGATAATAATAATAATAATGATGTCATCAAAACTGGGAAAGGGTGGAGGACAATGAAGAGGGCAGGTAAAAATAATAATATTAGTATTGCATTATAAATTAATAAATGTTTAATAATTGTTGTTTGGGGGCTCCAATCCCACCGTGGCTACGACATATCAGAACTTAACTCCCCAGCCCATGTCACACCCCAACGGTGGTGCCGTTAAAATTTGTATTTATTTATTTATTTCTTTCCTCATTTTCCTCATTTTATGCCTCTTTCAACTAAGCTCTCAGTATAGCATGCATTCCAGGTTCTCAGGTAAGGTGTCACACAATATCCATACGTCTTAAAAACATAGCATCACGTGTTTCTTTATGATTATGATTTTGTATGCACTCTTTTTTACTTTTATTGTCACATTTTTTCAGTACTACAAAAACTGACTAAATTGATTGTGTCAAATAGGAGGATGTGTTTTGCTCCATCTAATTTTAGATTTTATGGAAAAAATTATAAGAAATCTGGGCCATCACGTAATTCATTACAAGTCCGAAAGTCATGAACTTAATGAACCATAAACAAATAAATATGTAACCACTACATGGCATGCGGAAAGTACTCTTTAAGCAGATCACATATATATACACTGAAATAAAATAAAAAATAAAAAAAAATTATTTTGCACTTATCTAAGCAAGTAGACTGCTCATTATTCATTTTAAGGTAAATATTGACTCAATATAGTTGAATGAACACAGAGATCTGAATACTTGGCACATGATACACAATGACGGTGACAATCAGTGAATAGTGTTTGAGTATGAATGGGTCATTTTGAGTAAAAAGTGAACTCCAGGGGTGTATTCCAGAAAGCAGGTTATGTGACATACCCGGGTATGTTTGAGGATAAGTGAGCAGATAACCTCAGCTTTCTGTTCCAAAATCGGCGGTTACTTTCAGGGTATGTAAGTAACCATAGCAACTTGCTCTCTGAAGATAACCTGCTCCGGAGCAGGTCATGTTCCAGGGTTAGTTCACTTCAGCGCTATCAGAGCATGACAGATAGCGCACAATATTATATATTATTACAATACAGTTATGTATATAGCCTACTATATATATATATATATATATATATATGCTATTTTAATGATAAAGCGCTATTATAAGTAATAAATAAGGTTTGCCTATATATTGCTCTAATATGGTTATTATATTTTATTGGCATATATAACAGTTATCTGTATAAATTATAAAACACTATTATGACAAGGTAATGTTTAATTTATTATATTAGCCTATATATATATATATATATATATATATATATGTGTATATATTTATTAGATTTTATATTATCATCTCACACATGGATCGGCATTTTCTATAATGTATTTCTATAATAAAAATACATATCTGATATGACTTAATATATAATTAGCATCAAACAAACAATATAATTCTTATTCTCAAGGATTAAAGATCAAACGGGAAAACAAAATATGCACTAAGCATAAGGCCAACATGACCTTTGAACAGAAGAAGAAGAAAGAAGCAGTATGGCGCGCTTATTCTTAATGTCCGTTTCCATAGTGACTCGTCGATTCATCGCTCTGTTGAGAATGTCTTGAGTCTTAACCAGGAACATACTCTGAGTTGAATGAACTTACTCCCGGATGCGTTTTTGGAACCACATACCTCGAGTAAGCAAGGTTTGGGGTTAATCAACCGAAAGTTCAGGGTTTATCTGACGGTAAGTTAACCATGCTTTCTGGAATACACCCCAGATGTCACAAAACAGCAAGTTACTTAACCTAACAACAAAAGCAACCACAAAACAACCTAAATATCTCTCGAAAACAGCAAAAAACAAAACAAACAAAAAAAAAGAACCTTATTAATTATTCATGCCCAAGTGCATGATGGGAACAACGATCATGACCTTGATATTTACTTAATATTTGTAAAAAATAACAAACAATTCCGAGTAAAATATACTTATAAGTTCAAACTTTAAATTCTACAAGCTTAAATTGAGTACTAATATTGAATTTACTCTTTTATTTAAATTATTGCCTGAACTAAATTATTTAATGTAGAAACTACATTTGTTTTTCTGTAGTATTTACTTCACCACAAAATAATTTTTTATCAGTGTATATATATATATATATATATATATATATATATTTACAGTCATGGCCAAAAATATCGGCACCCTTGGTAGATATGATCAGTGTGTGTGTAATATAGATAGAGTGTGTGTGTATGTGTGATTGCACATGTCCTGTGGTTTAGGTAGAGTTCACGAGTTTCAATATGTGTGTGACTTGCATATTACATCAAAAGGGCAGCTGTGGTGTCAATAAAGTATGCAGTGTTTTGAAAGTAATTTTGCATATGTTGCAGAGCTGTATGTGTTTGTGACCTCATTCCTGTAAAGTTATTACAAAGGTGAAACATCGCTACATTGAATCATCGGATTTACTTCAATTTTCCCCCTTGTAGGAGCAGTGCTATGGCAGATTTAATACACTATATATATATACAGTCATGCCCAAAAATATCGGCACCCTTAGTAAATATGATCAAAGAAGGCTGTGAAAATTAATCTGCATTGTTAATCCTTTTGATCTTTTATTTTAAAAATTCACAAAAATCTAACCTTTCATTGGATAATAAGAATTTAAAATAGGGGGAAATATCATTATGAAATAAATGTTTTTCTCAAATACACGTTTCACGTTTTAATTTTGGACACAATTATTGGCACCCCTAGAAATTCTTATGACTAAAATATCTCTAAAGTATATTCCCATTCATATTCACAATTTTGAGCACTCCAGGGTTATTATGAACATGAAATTATCCAGCCATGGCTTCCTGTTTCACAGAAATATAAATAGGAGGCAAAACAAAGCCCAAATTCACTTAATCATCCATCACAATGAGAAAAACCAAAGAATATATTTCTGATGTGCAGCAAAAGATAATTGAGCTTCACAAATTAGTGAAGTGGCTTTAAGAAAAGAGCTAGAGCAGTGAAAATTCCCATTTCCACCATCAGGGCAATAATTAAAAATTTCCAATCAACAGAAAATGTTACGAAACTGCCTGCAAGAGGACGTGTGTCTATATCGTCCTAATGCACAGTGAGGAGAGTTTGAGTGGCTAAAGACTCTCCAAGGACCACAGCTGGAGAATTGCAGAAAATAGTTGAGTTTCGGGGTCAGAAAACCTTAAAAGAAAATTGTCAAACAGCACCTACTTCACCACATGTTGTTTGGGAGGGTTTCAAGAAAAATTCTCCTAGCTCATCCAAAAACAAACTCCAGCATATTCAGTTATCAGACACAACTGGAACTTCAAATGGGACTGGCTTCTATGGTCAGATGAAACTAAAAAATGAGCTTTTTAGCAGCAAACACTCAAGATGGGTTTGGTGAACACAGGGATAAAAAGTACCCCATGTGTACAATGAAATATACTGCTGTATTTTTGATGTTGTGGGCCTATATTTCTGCTGGAGGTCCTGGACATCTTGTTTAGACACATGGCATCATGGATTCTATCAAATACCAACAGATAAAAAAATCAATAAGTGACTGACTCTGTTAGAAATCTTATAATGGGCAATGTTTGGATCTTCTGTACAATAATCCAAACACAAACCTCAAAAACAACACAAAAATGGGTCACTGAGCACAAAACCAAGCTTCTGCTGGCCATTCCAGTCCTCTGACCTGAACCCTGTAGAAAATGAGTGGTGAACTGAAGAGAAGAAGCACCAACATGGAGCTGGGAATCTAAAGGGTCTGGAGTGATTCTGGATGAAGGAATGGTCTCTGATCTCTGATCAGGTGTCTCTAACCTCATCGGGCATTATAGGAGAAAATTTAGAGCTGTTAAACCGGCAAATGGGGGTTTCAAAAAGTATTGAATAAAAGGGTGCCGTTAATTGTGGCCAATGTGTATTAGAGAAAAACATGAAACAATGATATTTCCCCCCGTTTTCAATTCTTATTATCCAATGAAAGGTTAGATTTTTGTGAATTTTTTAAATAAAAGATCAAAAGGATTAACATTGCAGATTAATTTTCACAGCCTTCTTTGATCATATTTACCAAGGGTGCCGATATTTTTGGCCATGACTGTATACACACACACACACACACATCAATCCCATCAGTCCTGAGTTCCCTTGCAAATCTATGTGAATATGCATATAACATGTTAAGTTCAAGAAGGTTTTCATCAATAGAAGTAAAATTAACTGAAAAAAAGAAGAAGAAGAAAAAAAGAAATGCCATTTGACCTGCCTGTTCTGCCCTTGGGAGAAAGATTGTAATATTAGATTTATTAAATTTACATAATTGTTTTACTCATAAGGTGTTTTCATCAGTGGATATTAAACCCATCAGACAGGTTATTTTGCATAACAACCTTGATGGATAGTTATTGTTTATGAGTGTAAAGTGTGGTTCATTTCACCTATGATATAACAATTAATATTTTATAATAGGACAAATACCTTTCTGAGCCTACATGCATTATATGTCTGTTGAAGTGAAATCACAAGCTGCACACAGTGAGTCTGACAGTAATCTAAGCAAAAGACCACATCACTTTTATTCCACTATAATACTGAGCATTCCAATAATAATCCATTTAAGACCCTTGGTTTTGTGACCTTTGTAAAGAAGGCCATTTATTTCTTTTTGTATGCACACCTTTACAGATGAAGTGGAGCAGATCATTCAGTCACGAGTGACTGATTTCACAATACGTGTGCATTGCATCAGAGGCATGGTATGAAGGATTACCTTGTGCCTTCTGTGCTGAAATCAGAATTCCCCTTGTTATCACCCCTTCAAAGTCTTTTTAAGGGAGATTGTTAATTTATAATGACAGTTTATAGGTTATTCAGGTAGAGGGGGCGGCAAACCATCCTGAATGCAACATTGTTTGCCTACACGGCGACAAACTTGGGGCTTTTTACTTTATTTTTGTGAGAGGAGGGAAAACAAAATAAGATTATGATGATTAAATTTGCCTAATTTGTATAATTGCCAGAGTAAGGTTTTGTAAAGTGTTTAGGAATTTGTAACCTAGTCTAATTCTCTTTCACTCTTTGAGCCATTTGTTGGTTTTCTTCTTTCTTCTTCTTTTTTGTTAAAGCCCATTGTTATTATTATAGTTTGAAATGTAACATTAATATAAGATTACAAATGGCATAACTTGTATTAAAGACTTAAAAGGCACCGAACTGTAGGAACGACCCAGTAGTAAAACGGCAACCTACAAATCACAGCTCTTTCATTAGTCGAGATTTCATCACTCTGATTGGCCAGTGAGACTGACGTCACGTGACGTCACCGAACTCTGTCTAATTTTTTTAACTTGACAATAAGATCAGAGTGAAGCGTCGCATTACACCAACCGCGTTTCCACGAGAAAGCAGCCGAAAATGATTAGGTTCTGACAGGCCGTCAAACAGTGGATGTACTTTCATTTGTGTTGTCCCTTGTTTTTTTAATAGTTTGTCCTGATAACGTTGTTTCCGGAGTGTAAAAGAAAAAAAAAGTTGGGAAAGTCGGAAAAACACGCCATCCTTTACAGGATGGACAAGTCCACAACGATGAAAGTCATGGTAAGAAATCTCACGGGTTTTGTTGGGGGTAGTTTTGTATTGGATTGTTTTGGAGTATTGGATAATTTCATTGTTCATCTGTGTTGGTCGCAAACATGGTTATGAATGTGAATTCTTGGTGTGATTAGTTAGTCGTAACGCTTTGAATGTTACGAAGTCAATGTCTATGATCATGCGTTACTTGATCAGACTTCTCGATGCACATCAAGTGTATTTTATTTTAAACGCGCCCTTTGTTTTTCTTTAACAACATTTCGATCAATTTAGTCATTTTTGCTGTTTTAGTCTGATGTGAGAGGCTTCGCATAAATGAAAGTGGATAGTGATCATGAACATTGTCAAACTGAACTGGCCATATTGGCCGCTGAGATTTTATTGTGGTTCACAGTTCAGATCGCTTAAATATTTACAAATATTAACATGGGGCCATGTTTTTATATTGAGTCATGACTAATATCAGAAAACCTTTTAATACACACGTTATGAGTAATACAAGTCACCATGTGTAGTTTTGAAAGACTTTGTAGAAGTAAGTCTTGTAGACTGTCTCAACTTAGTGAGAAATGTAATGTGAAAAAAGTGCTGTCTAGCTAGGTTGTGAGACAGGCATAATGTGTGGTGTTTCAAGATTTTATTTTTATTTTTATTTTAATTAAAAAAACTAGAGATTAAACGCATTAATTTTTTTAAATGTAAATTTTTTTTTTTTAGGTTAACTATAGTTTTCAATACAGATACATATTTTATTTCTTATCCATTCTTATTTTTTGACACAGTAATAACTAAGTGATCATTAGGCTCCAACAATAAAAATATGCATTATATATTTTATAATTAATAATAATTATATTGATTAATGTATTTATTTATTTCAAATGAATTGCAATATGGCAAATTTATTTTTATTTATTTCAAATGTGTATTTATTAAGATGCATGCTAATCACTTAAGAATCAATGGCTGTTATTATTAAATAATTACATTTTTGCAAATACTATTTTGGGTGCTGTTTTTAGAGGCCCAGCGAATATTGGTTGGAAGAGTGGAAATATTGGTTAAAAACATCAGCTGAACCAATTAGCAAACCAGTTCCCAGACTTCTCTTCTCTTATGAACCTTGCCTTGTGAGAGTTTTCTAAGAGTAGTGCCAGTGTTAAGTTTATTCCACGTTGAAAGAGCCATTCACTGCCCTTCTGTTGGTTTTTCCAGCTCTGCTCCGCCAAAAGTGGCACTATAAAATGCTTTACTGACTGAATGCCGAGACTCACCTTTAAAACTTTCCCTTGAGTCCAGAGCCACGCTCGGCTCACACTGTGTATGTTTAACTTAAAATCACACATTCCATAAAGCAGCATCTTGAAAAACACAGGATGGTTGTTGCATTGAACTTAAGTGTATTTTTTGTAGATGCATGTATTATGTAATTATATACTCATATAAAGAAGCAGTTTAACCAGTAGTTAATTAGTAAATTAGATAATGAAATCATCAAAGGGAATGTTGGCCATATTAACTAGTAATCTTACAGTGACTGTTACCTCAACAACCTCTCGTTTCCATAAGTCCCAGGTAAACTCACCCTACTTTGAAGCCCTTGTTTGTTTATTGAAATGACAGGGCAGAGATTGTTTGCAACATGACTGTTTATGGACGCTGTAAACTTTGCTAAGTTATGGGACTGCTCTGATTGGCTGGTTACTAGATGAAGATAGCTCATCCTTGCCAGTCTGCATAGCTCAAACATTCCTGGGCCAGTGAGAGCGGATGGGGAGGGGGTGGACGGAGGCGTACGGCTCCCACTGTAAACTTCCTGTCAACACAGATGGCAGTGACAGGAATCAGATCTTTGTATACTTTTTTCCACCCACAGTCACAAACATTTTGCATACAATCGAAGCAGGGGTCCCTGCTCTTGAAGTCTTTCCATTTTCTTCCTTTTGTGCTTGGGATAACTTAGGATCACAAACAGATACATGTTGTTTCTTTTCACTTTGTGCACAGATTTCTCTCTCTTTCTCCCCCCATCTTGACTTTTTTTTTGCCCTCTCACACTCCTTCGATGTTATCGGAGTGTGTTCTCCAGGGTGTGGGCATGGACAGGAAGTGTGCATGGTATCTCTCCGAGCGGCTCTGAAATCCAAACAGGACATGTGCTACATACCTCGGGATCCACAAGAAAGACTCCAGAGCACAGTCGACATCCCGCTGCTCGTTAGGAGCCTTTTAAAGCCACTTTCCACCGTCAGATGTTTATAGAATCCACATTTACAAGGAGACAGGAAGAGAGAAGATTGCGTGATGCAATTAAATGCAACGCTCATTATCAGAGTAATCAGAATGATGTGAATGTGTGGGAGCCTGTGTGTGTTTTAGAAATCGTACCGTATCTGTTTCTTAGTCTATGCTTTAGATTACCCACAATAAACAAGGCCCAGAAGTGTTTATACTAAGATGAGAAGCACATTTATCCTGCTCTCAAACTTTTACGGCTATTATGCAAGGATGTTGTTATGTTGATGAGTAGTTGACATGAAAGGCTTCAGGGAACTCTCCATTCAATTATCTTTTTTTTTTTTGTTTATAATTAGTATGCATGGAGCTTTTAAAAACATTTAAAATGTGTATATTATATGTTTTTGTTTTATATTAAATGAGATGCATTTTTTGCACAGTGATTTTAGGCGAGTAGTAGATGTAATGATTTGATTAACATGAAATGCTTTCATGCAATTTGACATGTTATACTCTAACAAAAATGATTTTAAACAGTAGTTTGCTAATTATTTAATAATTGTTATACTTGCAGCTTTTTAAAAACGTGTTTAAAATATATGATATATTATATAACATTTTTGTAGATTTTATTTATTTTTTAGATTTTGTTTATTAAAAAAATATCTGCAAATATCTGACTTATTTGGCTTATATTAATTGCATTTTTAAATACTTTATTGTTTAAAACATATTTTACCTATTTAAAAGAAAATAGCATAGGTAGGTAAGTAAGGCAAACACTTGTTTAAAAATGGTGAAAGAACTTGGTGGTTACATGACCTAAGATATAGACATAGACATATTCATAAAAATGTTAACCTAAAACTTAATGTTAAATTGGGAGATCATACATTTTCGTGAGTCATAAAATCATGTGCAAAATTTGCAGCTTATTCATCCTCCTTGTGACAAATGTTAAAGTTGCGTGGCTTCAAAAAGTTCAAGTAGTGGGAGAAAAAATGAAAGATTATCTGCAGTCGAAATGAAAGCGTCTTGATAGCATGTGGGTTTGTGGTTAGGCTTATTTCATTTGCCATTTAGCTCGTCCCAGGAAAGGTGAGGCATCTGTCAGTTTCATTTATTTCTAAGGTGGCCACACCTTACAGGTCACTGCACCCAGATTCAGTGACTGAACCAGAGATGTGTTACATATATTACAATGCGCCTGCTATTCAGCTACCCTTCTATTCAACCCCCATTGACTCCAGTTAAAACGCTAATAGTGTGCATTTCTGTGTGTGTGTGTGTGTGTGTGTGTGTGTGTGTGTGTGTGTGTTCACACGTACCCCCTATCCAGTGTCCTCAAACAATAATTTCTCATCAGTTCGACTTAAAATCGAACAGTCATTGGCCATCCTTCCTCCTCGAAAACAACACCCACTCGCTCTTTTATTCTTATGTCTTCTCCTCCCATAAATCCACAGGTGAATCACAGATTGGGTAACTTGCCACTGTGGCAAACACGCTTGAATAAGGGTGTGTGCTTGCTTGTAGGAAATTAGATGAGGGTGTTATGTCTCATTTAAGCCAATGGATAATAGTGTCAGTTTGTAGCTTGCTCACACCTTGCAGATGTTTTCCATGTGCATTTGCCGTGTGGAAGGGAGTATTAATGTTAAACCTTATCTTGGTATTGATGTCAGGGGGCAAAGAGCAACTGTTTAGGTTTCTATAAATAGACAAAAGCACTAAATGACAACACTATATTGAAATTCATCAGGTGTTCTGATTAGAGGATTTTGCTAAATAATGATGCAACCTATGTATTACCTATATTTTATTTGATATTCATCAAATATATTTCTATATATCTTATAAATTATTATTCTTTTTTTTTTTTCACTGATATTTATCAAGAGACTATTTTTATTTATTTATTGCACTATGATTTTAGCTTAAATCACTGAGCAAATATGCACAGGCTTCATTAAAACAATTTTTAGAATTAGTTTTTTTGCTTAATTTTATTTAGTATTTTTATTTTATTTTTAGTTAGTATGAATGCAGATTTTTTAAAAATGTCATTAAAATATACTTCAGGATATTTTGATCAATTTTATATTTTTTATATACTGGCTTGTATTAAATGAGGGGCTATGCAATATTTTTTGCACACTGCCTAAACCACGTTTTATTTTATTAATCTATTTTATTATTTTAATTTACCTTGATTTATTTTTGGATTTCTTTATTCTTATTTTTTATTTTATAAGTCATTAATTGTTTATTTTAGTCATGTGTAATTGAGCACCTTACACCTCTAGAATTACTTAGGCTGTCATTTGCAGATGCCTGAATTAATGTTCACCTTGAATAGGTGAAAGAATGCATTCAGCGTAAAAAAAAAAAAAACAGCGTCCGGCACTGAACCTCCTGCTTGTGTGAGTGATGGGAAAGGCATTCAGCACAAAGCCCCTGTCTGATGTGAGCTCAGTGAGCTGAGGCTAGCTAATGAGTGAGGCAACTCAGCATGGCATTGGCCTAGTGTCATGGGAATATTCTTCAAGCTTAAAATGCCATCTTGCAAAATGTATATACCTCTTTATATAAGGTTCTTGTCTCAGATTAGTTTTAAAAACAGGTTGTTTATGCCGGGTTGTTTGTATTATTGCTGATGTAATTGACGCATGTTTTTCCTTGATAACAGTTCAATAGTTTAAAGATTAACTACTTGATAAGAGCAAAGGCGATTGTTGATCTCCAATAAAGTCCTTTTGAAACTTGTTTGACCTGTTTTTGATAATCAATGGGGCTGTCGAACAAAGAGAAGAGTCACTGAGTCATCCAGGCTTTAAAGCTTTTCATTGGACGAGACTTTGATCTGTGACGCATAGTCAAGCTATTTACCTCCTAAGGTTTCCATGGAAAGAACTACGAAGAAATGGAAATATTTAATGCTAATTAAATTTGGCAAGGATGGGTAGAGGATATTTTACTCTGGCTGTTGTTAGGATTGAACTTTTCTGTCTCGTTCTGTGGCATCTTATCTCATTTGTCCCACCTAATGAAGTTACACTACTTGCCAAAAAAAGAAAATGCGTCACAATTTGGGTAAATCGAATATACCATTATTAAATAAGTTCAGATGTTCTGCTTGTGGAGTCCAAACCAGTAATTCAAGAGATGAAGCATGCTATCTAGGGTATTCAAAAACATAAGAATTAGTTTGGAAAGAAAATAAGGAATGTGAATTGAAAGTTAAACTGTTAGTCAGACGTTTTAATGTAGATGGACACATTTTTAAGTCTTTTCTTAGACTTCAGGTTGGTGTGAACTTATCTCACCGGTTGTACCTCACATATTGTACAGAACCGCAGATGTGGTTTTACACAGGAAGTGCACTGTAAATCATGCTTTTTTTTTTAAATTCCTTTTTTGCTTTCATTGTCTTTGTCTGTCTGTCTCTCTCACCCTCTCTTCCTCTTTCTAAAGGAATGAGATTAGGACAGTCCTGTCTGGTCTCTATTCACTGTGCTCTTTATTAAAAGAAGACAGAAAAGCCACAGGAAATCTGAAATGTGGAAGGCTGTGCTGTCGTGGCTTTCTGGGGCTATTAATATCCTCCCACGCACACTAAGGACAGCAGGCCGCCCGCCTGATCTCTCAGGCTGAGGGTTCGGTCAAAACCCCCCTCATCACCTCCACGGGACTGAGAAATCACACTTGTTTGAGAATTTACGGATCGAAAACATTCAGTATGTGGTTTTGGGGTAATAGTTGCTAAACTTGACGTTAACAACACTTTTAGGGCGATGTATTGCTTTGTTTGAAGGATTAGATGCTTGGTAAATCATTGTGCAGCTTGTTGTCGCCAAAAAATTCATAGAGTTTGCTCCCGTTAAAGACTGTGTGTGTGTTTTTCTGTGGCCCAGCATGAAGCTGAACTCCAAATGAAGCCTCCACATTGTCTGACTGTTTCCTGTGTTCCCCGAGAGGAGCCATTTACAGATTTTCACACGCTCATACCCAAGATGCTAGTGAGTGTATGTGTGATTGCACATGTCCTGTGGTTTAGGTAGAGTTTCAATATGTGTGTGACTTGCGTATTACATCAAAAGGGCAGCTGTGGTGTCAATAAAGCATGCAGTGTTTTGGAAGCAATTTTGCATATGTTGCAGAGCTGTATGTGTTTGTGACCTCATTCCTGTAAAGTTATTACAAAGGTAAAACGTCGCTACGTTGAATCATCTGATTTACTTCAATTTTCCTCCTTGTAGGAGCAGTGCTATATATATATATATATATATATATATATATATGTATGTGTGTGTGTGTATATATGTATATATTACATTAATAAATATGATATAGTTAAATGTAATATAGAATAAAAAATTATTTAATTTTATACTATATTACACTAATAAATATAACATAATTAAATGTGTATATATATTTTTTCAAATCATATATTATTTTTTATTATATACTATATTTAGTACTACACTAATAAACAGTATATAATTTAGTTTAATAAATATAATAAAAAAAATAATATTTAAAAATATTTAAATATCATGTCACATCTGACACCAAAGACTGCTGAAGGCTTCTGAAAATTCCACTTTACCACGGGAGTAAATCTATTTAAAAATAGAAAATTGCCTATATTGTTCATGCAGGTGGCATGCGTTTTAAATCAAGTTTGCAACATTTCTGTGCTTTGAATTAAAACGTCAAAAATATCAAATAAACCAATCTTTCCCTATCAATCATTCTCCTCTTTCGATGAGCCTGTATAATGCAGTATAATGCATAAAAGACTGGAATCTGCAGATAATTTGAGGCACATGACTCCATAAGGTTCCTGTTCCGGACCGCTAGAAATAATGAAGGACGGTGTGTCGTCCCTTAACTGACAGCTCTGATAGAAATCATCTGTTAAGTACAGGGGGAAAAAACTCCTGCTCGTCCGTCAATTCCAATCATCATACATAATGAAACGCACTGTTCAGCATGTAGTACGGATGTAGCCCTAATTGAACACGTACACACACACGGCAAACGCCAATGACTGACGGCCTTATCGTACTGTAACCCCAAACAATAAAACCTGTGAGACCCTATTGTCAACTAGCCAAGATTGTGCCAGTGTGTGTGTGTGTGTGTGTATGACAGAGATAGACGTACAGCTGCCCGTCCATATGTGAAAACAGGCACTTTTAAACAATGAAGATTTCATGTTCTCGGCTAATATTTTAGAGCTGGCAGTAAGCATTGTAAACTTGATTGTTTAACTGTAGCAAAGGAAACCAGCACACTTAGCGCTTTCATTCAGGCCAAAGGTTTCTTTGAACTGTTGTGTGGTTGTTTATTGTATGCTGCCACTGGCATTAACCGGTTCATTCATGAGCTCTTGTGTGACCACCGCTCTCGATTACGTTTACTTTGGTGGTCAGCCAGTCAAACAAAACTCATTCATTCTTTCTCTGCCGTTCATTCAGTTATATATATATATATATGCGCCTATGTGGAGCCCCCATGTTTTACGGTCAACCTGTTTTGCTTTTAATTATGAGTGAGTCTTCTGGTTTATGTCTCTCTTCTAGCTCTGTCACTTGAAACTTTCTTTCTGATATCTGGGATACTGCTATTTTGTTGAACTGCAACTTGCTTCCATATCATCTTCACCAGTCATTCCTTGCATATTCAACAATTATTCACTCAGACAGAAGGAAAAGGGCGTTCCCTCCTTTCCGAACGCGCCATGCTGGTGAGCTGCCAGAGCAAAGTGATTGTGGGTTTGGAGGACTCTCATCTTGGAGGTTAAGGTTACCATGCTGGTCTACGTCCTGACCACCTATTACAGGCCAAACCCTACCGCAGGCCGTCTGGACGCTGTGAATGTGTGTGTGTGTGTGTGTGTGAGTGTTTCCTGCTAATTTTTTTTGTGGAGGATGTTCTGTGAGATAACTGAAATGCACAAGTTTGATTTGAACCGAGCGCAGACCTTGAAGTCTGAACCAGATTTCGCTGCCGTTTCCTCCTGTATAAATGAATTGCCTGGGAAAGCAGGAAGCCAGTTTGCGTTGATTTTGTTCTGGTCTTATCTTAGTTCTAACCGGTCATGCCTACCGGGTGACCCGCGTCCCTCCGCTACTGAGACGCTTTTGTCATGGTTCACCAGCGGTTTATCGGGATAGTCTTGAAGCACTGATAATAGAGACAATAGTTCACTTTTAGCAGCGCTAGCTAATAAAAGCCAGACCACCGGTCCACAAAAGCATTTTTCAGAGTAGAGATTAGTTTTCTAAACAGAGTTTGAGTTACAATTATTAGCATAAGATCTGTCTTTTCATGTAATTATTCAGACAGGATTTGATTGTAGTTTTTACTAAATTGTATATATTTGGGTGCTAATGTCTTCTGGATGTTTGCATCACAAAATCCAGTGAAGTAAGCATGACTTTATGTATGTAAAGTTTATATATTTTGTAAGTACATGATCTAACAGCTTTTATTAATTTTGAGTTCTTTTTACCAAGGAAACTTTGTTAGGGCTCAAAAATAAGTAAGTGAGTTCTGGTCAGTTTATGAAACTGTGGCTTGCACAATAGAGTTAGCACTAGTTTGTTTTATTATTATTATTATTTAACTTATGACTGTATCTTAAGTACACACATTAGTAATGTTTTGCTATGCCTGCCATCATATTTATTTAAATTATTTTTTTTATTGCTGTCTTCCTGAAAACTCAACATGTAAAACATTTTTATAAAATGCTTATTTCCAGCTGTCTATACAAAAGAGAACTTAACTTTTGATGAAGAAAAAAACGAAATGTATGTGTGTGTGTGGGTGGGGGAGATTATAAATATTAAATAATATTAAAATGAGAAATAAAAAATATGAAATGGTATAAAAATTTAATTGTAATTAAATTATAGTAAAAGAAAATCTAAAATATATGCATTTAATATTCGTAAAACAATTACATTTATAGTTTGTGTCAAGGTCAGTGAAAATGAAGACAGACCAGCAGTAAAAAAAAAAAAAAGAATTTAGACATGCTTGAAAATTAGATTGTATTGAGGTATAAGCAACATGGAAGTCACTGTACATATATATATATTATTATTATTTTTTTTTTACTAAAATCTTCTAAAGGTGTGGCTATAATTGCAAAAGCACATCAAAACACTTTTTTTTTTCATTCCAGAAAGTCATGTCATGACGTCTAATGTTCCTTGTTTGTTAATAGTTTCACTATGAGCTGTCAGCAAGAAAGCTGACAAGTTAGTTCTAGTGCTGCTTTGGCATCCAGTGATTCACCAGATCTGGAATGTGCAGATACAGGAAGTGATGTCACTGCCCCCACAGCCTCCCCATCCATGCCTCTCCAAAGAAAAAAAAAAACACCACCTGTCCCGGGATCAGACGTGTCGCCATGGAGACATGGAGTTTCCATAGCATTCACACACACAAGCGCAGTCAGGAAAAAGTTTGACTGCTTTTTAACGAGCGCTTGGCGTAGACGTCTGTCAGACAGGCTCCACTGTCATTGGTGGGTGATGTCATTGGTAAATCAGCGAACTTTGACCCAGATGGGTTTGCATGTGCCAAGGGGGTCCGGAACAGGTGTCGGACATTAATGCAGCTACTAATTTTTCAGGCTGCAGCAACTGATATGTGTGCTTTTCATCCTGTCTGGGAAAATTCAGTCTTTGCGGTATGTGTGTGTGTGTGTGTGTGTGTGTTTGGGTGTAAAAGAGCGAGTACTGTAGCTCATTAGTGTGACTTTTAATGTTCCACTTGTCTGAATGGTTTCAGTGTGTCCGTTCAGAGTCAGGAATCTCTCTCTTCTTTCACTCGTCGTTCCTCTCTGCCATGCCTTCCCATGCGCCTGCCCTACGTTTTGCGCCATTTCTGGGCTTCTCACACTCCGTCTATTGTATTTGTCCCCTTCTCCTTTTCTTTTCAAATTCCTCCAGCACTCCATAGCCGTCGCTCTCTGACCCCACCTCCTGACGGCTGCGTCTAAATGGTGCGATTGTGCGTGTGTGTGCATGTGAACGTCTGTGGAAAGTCTGACGTGAGCGCGGAGAGAGTGTGGCTCGACAGCGCTGCTCAATCCAGGAAACTCCCTTAGAACAACAAGGCATGGCTGACATCCAGAGAGCTCCACTGGAGCCAAAGTTTGTCTCAGACTTCCCTCCAACACACACACACACACATACTCGCTCAAGAAACTCTCACACATGCATTCGATTCGCCCGCACTCATTTCATTGTCTCGAGTGGTTTTACTGTCTGTGTGGACACTCGATGGCATCTCGATTCCCCTGGAGGCTGATAGTCTCAGTCCGTCTTCCAACAAGAAGACCATTGTACCCTCCTCCGAGTTCCAAACATTGCATCTCCAGCCCCGAATTGAGTCTCTGCTCTGTTTTTGAGTTGATTTACTGTGGCCGTTGTGATATTTCAGCTATTAAAGATGGATTAGCATTCAAATCTGTGGTTTGACAATGCGGTATTTGTTGAGAACCTCGTTTTACTGGTTGTGTTGCACACTGTAGCACGTATCGCCATATTCTCTAATACCCCTGGTCCTCTGTGGTGTCTTAACGCAGCTGTTCAGCTCTATTTGATACTAGTTTACAAGTAGCATTCTGCTGTTCTCCTCTGCGGTATGTCTTCTCTGATTCCTCTTCTGTTTTGGAAACCCTGTTGCTATTCTACAAATATTAGTACATAATATTACACTGTCAACGTTTGAAGTTTTTCTGTTGCAGTTTGTGACCAGCAATGTAGCTTAACTTATTGACTAAACAGTGAAAAGCACATGGAATCAAAGGCTACTGAATAGCATGCTACTTTTGTTATGTTGTATGCAGCAAGCAATTTTTTGCATGCATGGAATGCTCAGAAGATTTGCAAAACAAATGTGTAGTACAAGTACTGCATGGGATAGTCCCACAATGCAATGCACTTACATTTTATACACTTCCATTATTATTATTATTTTTTTTAATACAGTATGAACTCAATTGATCAAAAGTAACCGCAAATACATTTAGAAATATTATAAAAGATTTCTGTTTCAAATAAATGCTCTTGAACTTTGTTCATTCAAGAATCCTGAAAAAAGTATGATGGTTTCCAAAAGAAAGCAAGCAAGAAAAACCGCTGTTTTCAACATTGAAATGTTTCTTGAGCACCAAATAAGCATATTAGAATAATTTCTGAAGGATCATGTGGAGTAATGGCAAATTTGTAATATAGCTTTGCAATCGCAAGAATAAATTGCATTCTAAAACGTATTGAAATATATTTTAAATTGTAATAATATTTCACAATTTTACTGTTTTTACTATGTTTTTATCAAATAAATACAGCCTTAATGAGCATAAGTAACGACTTTAAAAATGTAGCCTATTATCATTGACTCGAATGGTCTTCAATTAATGTTTTAATTCAAAAAGGCTTTTAAAAATGCTATTTTTAAATGTTCAGTGTCATCATTTGAGACAACAACGAAGCATGCTATTGTTAAAATCTGTACCGTTTCATTTACAATTTTCACAAATAATATACAGTTCTCAGTGCACTTATTTTAATTTTTTTTTGCAAACACAGCTACAAAAATAGGTAATTCAGAATTCAGCATGATTATGTCACATCCTGCATATTTATGAACTTGAGGCATCAACAACAGTGCTCATTCATTATATTGGTAAACAATGATTGGCCAATCATATCAGTTTGCATATTAAAAGATTTCAGTGTTTGGTTTCATGGGCATTAGTTTACTTTGGCGTGAATGTCCAACCAGCATCATAAAGCAAAACCACTGTCCTAAAAATATTTGTACATCAAGCTGGGATTTTACAAGTTTACCATCTTTAATTACGCTGATAAAATTTAGCAATTTTACAGGACGTGTTATTATATTTTACTACTGAGAAAAGCAGCACAACCCTCCAGATAGAGCTGTGAGGTTTCAGTTAAATGCAAAGTGTTCAAGATAAAAGAGATGTGTGGGAATGCATGTGTGTATATCAGAGCACATCCATATGGTGAATGAGTGTCTAACAGACATGTTCAAAGAAAGCCAATGTGTGTGGGAGATAGCGAAAAGTAGAAGCAAGGGTTGTTCTGTATATGTGTGTCTGTTTAAGAGGAAAAGGAGTGTGATAGGGTGGTTGCTTTTCATTCTTTCTTTGTATGTGTGTGTGTGTGTGCAAGTCAAATGAGAGAAAAGAAGAGATATTTGGGGGTCGTTGTGAGCAGACAGAGATGTGTGTGTGTGTGTGTGTGTGAGGGAGTCAACAGCAGCTCTGTATGGACTGTGCATGAGGAGCAGGGGTCTTCTACTTCAGACGAGCACTTTACTCGGTCCCTGAGGCACCCCTTCTTTCTTCTCCCTCTTTTCAGCATGTCACAATGAGAAGGCCTCATTTACGGCTAAACAACACACTTTAGAGCCACCACTTCAAATGACCCACATTCTCCCAGACACACAACACCACCGCCATACACCTCAGTGGCAACTCGACACCACCGGCTCCATCTAACGGCCTACATTTCCTATTATCCTCTGAGACAAAAAGACAGAGATACCGAACTGACTGGCCATTGACCAGCATTGGGAACATTTGTTTATAGTGCCGTATTTGATGTTAAAAAGAAGCGCTTTTGTAGCATCTCCCCCTTAAAGTCCACTTATAATGTTAGTCAAGGTTTCTTGCACCAAAGCAGTCATAATTTAGTTTTACATGACCATTTTCCACAGAATATGTTCCAATTCAACAGGCTGAGAACTTAAAGAGTTTAAAATTACCATGCAGTTTTGCTACAGGGCAGCATATGTAATACATGTTTATTAAAATATCTGTTGTACACGTGCAGTTTTAAATATGCATTGTCATATGGACAGTGAGCCTTTAATGAACTGATTGAAATGAAACTCAAAGTACAAAAAAGTAATCAAATTGATTCAGGAACCACCACTGGTGGAGTTAATTCCATGAAGGATTCAACAAACTGATTCAAACATGAGATTTTTGAATGGTTAATTAAACTAATGAATCATAAGAATTAGGTCCAAATGACAGATGAATTACTGTTGAGTTTATTTGCATGCCTTTGTCAGTTACAAATTTTATTGGACTTGTTTTGTTTTCCCGAGTTGACATGCCTAAATATGTATAATTATATGATTAGTTGCTTTTTATTTGCATTTAGCATTGTTTCGCACTGTTGTCGGTGACCTTGTCAAAACTTACTTACTTCCCACCATTTGAGAAATTGTTTTTTAGACGTTTACTGCTATTTCCATGGATCCCACAGCAGAGTTCTGTGTATGTGCGTTTTGTCAGGGTAGGTTGTTTTGTTCTGGTCCAGGAAAAGACTCTCTCCTGCTCTGTTAATTTGCTTTGCTCTGCAGATGTGCACATCAGATGGTTTGAATTAAATGCTAGATTGCTTACACAAGGTCAGCTATGAGAACTCAGAATACCTCTCTGTTTGCTTCTGGAACTGAGAAAAGAAGGCTAAATGTGTGTGAAAGTGCACGTCTGCAGCCGTGTGAAAGTATAAAAGTGGTATTTCTCTTGAAGAATCCTCTTATCTGCTGTTCTTCCCAGACTTTTTTTTGTTTTGTGTGCCTCCACAGCCCCATAAGTAAAGCTCAAATACCCATTCATTAGCAACAACGGCAATAAATTAATTAATGAATGAAATTCAGATGAAACATTTAACAAGTCATTTGCAGTCTTTATTCCTGTGATATTTGAACTTAGTTTAATTCAACTGTATTTCTAATTAGTTTTTTGTTTTTATTTATTTTCAATTAATTTTGAGTAACTGAATGCATCAATGTGTTTACAAAATGCATTCAATATGATACATATATTACTCTACTAACAAACCTAATCCTAATATTTTCTAAAATATTATATTTTTATTTTAAATATTTGTTATTTCTGTTTTTCAGATTTAACAAAGCAAAACCAAAATATTTCCAAGTACACACTGGGATACATGAATGCATATGGAAAAATCTCTCTCTCTCATTTTCTAGGTCCCTATTATCGTTGCTTTGATTCATGTGGGTCATGGAGCGGCAGAGCTTGGGTTTGCAGGAGACCTCCAAAACCGCACAGCAAGACAGCTGAACTGCATGGAGAACCAGGAATACCCTCACATCGGCTTCTGCTGCAAGAACTGTGAAGCTGGTAAGTAGCAGTGAAGATCCATCTCTGACATTCCTGTCAAACCGTGAGAACTTCCCTTGTAAAGGCAAGTATTGTAAACACAAATGACTCAACTCGCTCAAAGCGAAGATTTTAAAGTAAATTAAGGCATACACTGGTTTTCAAGATGTTTAAAAATGCTTTCCAGGCTATGCTGATTAGGTGCTGACAAACATCTGTCAGTGCTGCTATTAAGAGTATTATTCTCTGATGAAAATATGAACAGAAATAAAGTGGTTATTTTATAGAACTATATTGATTAGCTTAAAACTCAGTATTCTTATTTATAAAACTCTGGTTCACCATAGAGTTGTGACTGTTGAGAGGTATTGTAAGGTTTCTGTCGAAGGAGGTGTTTGGAGATCCAGAATAACAGGAATGGAGGCCTGTGTTTCGCTCTCTGCAAACATGAAGAGCAGCTTAAATCACCAAATCGCAACATACAGTTTGGAAATATAGTATTGGGAATTACAGAGAGAATATGTGGAATGTAATAAAACTGTTCATTTTTGTGTAGTTTTTTTTCTATTAAGCCCATGATAATCACAGGATGGTTTCTCATTACCATGGTTAAAACCATATAAAACAAAAGATATAATGAGAGAATTAAATTTTTTTTTTTTTTTTCAATGAAAAATAATGGCATAACTACACTTAAAATATATATATTCTTGAAAGGAAAGTTTAAATGGTTACTTAAAATGTTTTGATATATGATACATGCTTATTATTAATAATTTAAAACTAGATAATTGGTGTCAGAATATGTACCAAGAAAAAAAAAACATTTTAATATTGTGGCAAAAAGGTGGCGTGTATTTTAAACAGGACTCAAAATTGCATAAAACATCTAAATCTTATATTCTGTGGTCTTATTGGGGGGAAAGGGTTACTTAAAAGCTTACTTTACTTAATGCATTTTTCATATGAGTAATGCTAATTAATATTTTAATACTAGATCATTGGTGTCAGCATTTATACTAAGAAAAATCGGTTACACTTTACTTGAAGGGGTTTGCATAAGACTGACATGACACCTTCATAATCATGACATGACACATGTCATGAATATGAAGGGTTTTTATGAATGTTTATGACAACAGTCATTAAGTATCATTCGCTCAGTTAATGCAAAGATGACATTGTTTGAGATGTCTTTGTTATGGGGTAGGGGTAGGGTTATGTCAAATAATGTCATCTTTGCATTAAAAATGACATAACTGAGCAAATGACACTTAATGACTGTTGTCATAAACATGCATAAAAATTAATGAGTTTGATTCTAAACAAGAACTTGTTCCTATTCTGCTCTTTTTTTTTTTTCTCTCCCAATACAATGTCTTGAGATCTAATGTCTGTCACATTGTTTTTTCCATTCACAGGCACTTATGTGAAACAAAAGTGTAGCAGTGACCAGGAGAAGGGCATTTGCGCTCCATGTGAGAAGGGCACATATGCCGAACACCCCACAGGCATGGATCAGTGTCTGCAGTGCAGCCAGTGCCACAGAGGTAACAATCTCCACTTTCCTCTCCAAACCGGTCATTTACCCCGAGTTTGAGTCAATATCACAATTAGATGCATGTAAAAGGCAAAGCCAGATCTTTCTCTTATAGTTGTTTAAAGTAACTTTATGAGTCAGGCCTGTGACTGGCACTTGGAGGTACAGAAATCTCAACCTTCTGCTTTTGTAATTGATTGTTGAGTTTTCCAGTAGACAGCCATCTGTAGTCTGCACTGACTCTCTAGAGAAGCAGAGCACTCAGGAATGTAACATTTATACATCTCGAATGAATAATGGAACACACATGGTCCTTGGCATGCTGGGAAGGCAGCAACACAACCCATCGCTGGTGACTACTGGACAAACAATTAACTTCTGAATCTGCTGTCGGAAAACATAAATTAGAAAAAAAAAAAAATCTCAGAAGACACAGCTGGACTGGCATCAGAATTATTTGCTTTTGGAAATTCAGAATTGCCTTTTGTACAGGATGGAAAAATGTGCGGCATACTGTGATCTCCAAGTGAGAAGGAACATCTAAAGCACATTGAACCCATCGCAGAGAGCTCTGCTGTGACAGCCCATTCTTCTGCAAAGCTATTTAGTCTGTCTCTGGTTCCTATGAAGTCAAAGCCATCCATTAAAGTGCTGTTTATTTTGATTGGACAGCCACATTTACCGTTTATTAAATCGTTTGATTTACCTAAACACTCTTTCCCACAAGACCCTACTGCTTGTTCAGATCCAAACTCTGTTGTAAACATTACATATTCGTATAAACAAAATCTTGCTCGCCCGTTTAGACAATGAGCCTCCCATAGGATTCTCAAGAGGACAGGGACATAAGCAGGCCCCATGAATAGAGCCGAGTCTCGTGTTTCCTGTGCTGGACACCTCACTCCTGGGAATTTGATCTCCTAATGTTACACGTCCTGGGTGTGGCCCCACTCCTGTGTTCTTTCACTAGCCATTTGTGTGTGTATATGAATGACTGATCTATCCTCTTGTTTATGCGCACCTTTGTGTCTCTTCTCTGGGTTTGTGTGCATGCGTATGTTTTAGGATGATGCTGGGCGTGCCTGTATCATGTGGCGTCTTGTTCGGTATTAATTTTGCACAATTAATCACTCCCAGGTTAGCCCTTCTGCTTGCTGAGTCACGAGGGTGTGTTGATAAAGGCTTTCCATGCAGTTGAGCCATTCTCTGAGGCAGATTTTTTTTGTTGTTGTACTGAATGTCAAGTGAATCTGATTTTGGACTTAAACTGGATCTGTACTGACTGAACATTGACCAATCATTAATTTAAACACTAAATAATTTAAATTTTGGGCTGAATCTGGATTTATGTCAATATCTTGTAAAAAATTTAAATATCTTACTTTACCCTGCAGAGGTGCATTTCAGCTGTCGTCTTAGAAATTAGTTTTAATAATAATGCTATGAATCTTGTTTTATCTAAATTTGGATTGAATCTGGATCAGGATATGGATTTATCTGAAATGTATACAATTCATTTTACCTTGAAGAGGTGCATTTCTACTGTCTTCTGATATGAAGCAGAAATTAGTTTTAAAATGCATACATTGTATTATTTAATCGAAATTTGGATTAAATCTGGAATTGGATCAGGATTTATCTGACATTTAACCCTTCAAAGGTGCATTTCGTATTTTCTCTGGGACAGGTGCTAGTTGTAACGATAATATATAGAATTTCTTCTTTTTTTTTTATTATCTGGATTAAATCTAGCTCTGAATTATTCTCTTACTGTAGCATATGGATTGAATCTGGATTGATGCAATCATTCAGTTCACCCTTCTGATGTGTGTTAAGACTTTCTTTCTATTCCAGCTGTTCTCAGAGGCAAGATGTTAGTAGTAACAGACTCTAAATCATTCTCTCTGAATCTGAATCAAATCTGGATTGATCCAACATTCATTGCATTTGAACTGTTTGCTGAGGCAAAAACCATTAGGTCCATCGCTTCTCTCCCACTTGTTCTGATTTCTTCATTCTTCCCTCCCTCACCTTTTTGCTTCTCTTCCTCCTTTTACAGATCAGATCGTGGTTGCAGAATGCACCGAAACAAGCAACACCAAGTGTGAATGCAAACCCAGTACCTTCTGCCTGCCGGACGAGCCCTGCGAAGTGTGCAAGAAATGCGCCAAGTGAGTTCCTCCTTTCCTCTGGAACGTGCTCTTCCCATTTGACCTCTGATCTGCAGCACAACACCCAGATGAAAGCAGACAGCTCTGATGCTCCCACCTTCTATTCTCTTAACTTTTCAGCCTCAGCCTCTGCTTTAGATCACCACATTCAATGAGTCAGATCCCTTTCCCACTGATTCACTCTCTCCACCTTTAACCCCTGAGGCTATTACTGTGCTATTCATAATGACAATCATTTAAAGACTCCTATTTTAGGCCTTTAGCTTCACACCTTTTCTTTTTGGCTGTGGTTTTGCAGGTGCAAAGCTGATGAGGAAGAAGTGAGCCATTGCACTGCGACATCCAATACGAAGTGCAGGAAGAGAAACTCTCCTCCGACAGAAGGCCCAACGGACAAGCCTTCGGCATCAGATAGCACTGTTACTACAGGTAAGGCAAGCATCTGCATATGGAAATCCAAAATTAACTTGAAATGAAAGTGACTGAACCTTGACATTAATTACACTACATCATGTAATCGTGAACAGAAGGAAATATTTCATTTAATCTTCTTTTCTTTCAGCGGTTGTTATATTAGTTTTATTTCTGCTGATCATACCAATTGTGGTTGGAATGATTTTCTTCTATAAGAGACGTCAACGTCAACTAAGCGGTATGTTAAAAATCCTTTTTTAATCTTTGTATTGAATAACACTGCAGTGGCTGAATAGTACATTGTATAACAATTGATGCATTCACATTATTATGGCATAGATTTGTAGAGTGGAAAATCAAATGTATTTCTATTGAAATTACTTTAAATACATATTTTTATGGACATATTTTCTATCAACTTTATTTCAGACACTCCTGGTGATTTGAATGATGTGAAGATTTCTATTGTAAGTGTTGGTTGGCTTTTCATGCCTTATTTTGATTTATTAGATGAATTGGGTTAATATTATTCATGCCACAAATAAACTTTACATTTAAAAAAAAAAAAAATATATATATATATATATATATATATATATATATATATATATATATATATATATATATATATATATATATATATATATATATATATAATATTGCCATGTATATCAATTTTTTTTTTTTTATAAATAATTAAAATTAATTTCTAAATATTTAATTATATAATTAAAAAAAAAAAAAAACATTTTTATTAAACTTACTTCAACTTAAATGTTTAATCAATTGTTGTTGTTCTTGACGTCACTTAGGATGAGCATCCAAGATCAGAAGAGGAACAAGAAAACAGCCGCAATGCTGGATTAGAGATTGAAGTGGGGCAGCGCCCAGAGTCCCGCCCCTTGTTGACGCAAGAAACGCAGGAAACAGGCACCAAGAGCATACCAGTGGAGGATGAGGACCGGGGATTGGGCGATAGCTTGCCAAACACTACCAGCTCTTCCCAAACCAGTCTATCTGCTCTCCCTCCTGCAGTCTACAATGAGGAATCGCCACGATCGAGTCCCCCAGCCCCGAGACAGACGGACACAGTTACAGAGCCATGGGCACGGGTTAGTAAAAATTGGGATTAATCACACAGTCATTAACCAACAAAATTCAGTGAAATGACAAGATAGTGCCTACAAATGTGTGGAAAGATCCTAGTTCCCAAGCAGAAATCTTTATTTACTAAAAATGAAGTAAATTCACAACATTGCTAAACCAGATTTTTTTTATTATTATTTTATAGGATGATGGTCCTCCCAGAAGACTTGTTCCTTTACTTGGTAAGATATTATTCTCTCAGACACAATATTTGGAGAATACATAACTACAACATGACAACAACATTTCTTGGTTTATATTGAGTAAATGTGACTTTAAAGTTTCAATAACCGGGTCAGATGGTAATTTAGACATCACAGTGTTTCGGTTTGTGAGTTTAGACTCATTTGTAAAAAGATGAATTAGCAGAGTGCAATAGAAAGATGTGTTGTTTATTTATTTTCTTTGTTTTATTTTTAAGAGTGCAAATGTTAAAAAAAAAAAACATAATGGAACTGAAAGAAAATAAAAACAAGTATATACTAATAAAAATAAGATACGCTACCATTCAAATGTTTTGGGTTGGTCAGAATTTTTTATTTTTTTAATTAAATAAGTCTCTTATGCTCACCAGGGCTGCATTTATTTGATCAAAAATACAGTAAAAACAGTAATATTGTGAAATATTATTACAATTTTAAATAACAGGTTTCTGTTTTAAAATGTAATTTATTCCTGCAATGTTAAAGCTGAATTTTCAGCAGCCAGTGCTGCAGTCTTCAGGGTCACATGATCTGTCAGAGGTCATCTAACATGCTGATTTGTGGCTCAAGAAACAATAATATCAGTGTTGAAAACAGTTGTGCTGCTTAATTTTTGTAGAAACTGTTCAGGATTCTTTAAATAGAATGTTCAATAGAACAGCATTTAATTGAAATGAAAAACTTCTGGAAAACAACTGTCATAAGTGTGACTTTTGATGAATTTATGCATCCTCGTTAAATAAAATATGAATTACTTAATAAAAATACTGACCCCAAAAAACTTGTTAATGGTAGTCTTTAAAATAAAGAACATAAATATACAACTAATTCTCTATTTGAATTAATCCTAACCCTAATTACAAGTACAGAACGCACCCTCTTCATTAATATAATTGGTTCTTTTCAAGTTCATATTCCAAAAGGTCCATTAGACATGTTCTGAAGTCTTATTGCTCTGATTTAATAGGTGAGGAGGAGTCTCTAAGCAAGAGTTTCGACCTGTTTGACACCCTGGATGTGCGGTACCACAACAAGTTTTTCCGTAGCATCGGCGTGAGCGACAACGCCATCAAGGTGGCCGAAACGCAGCACCCTGTGGACAAAGTCTACGACCTGCTGCGGGTTTGGATGCAAAAAGAGGGCCTGCGGGCAAACATCAACACGTTACTACAGGCTCTGCTAGACCTGGACCAGCGGTATTCAGCAGAACACATCGCCTCCAAGGCTGTTGAACGAGGCTACTACAAATATGAGTGATGTCTCTTCCAGACTGCAAGATATTTGTTGTGTACAAG
The DNA here is from genome assembly GCF_012432095.1 of Onychostoma macrolepis. Classification (NCBI taxonomy): domain Eukaryota; kingdom Metazoa; phylum Chordata; class Actinopteri; order Cypriniformes; family Cyprinidae; genus Onychostoma; species Onychostoma macrolepis. Next base: position 19,406,436 of record NC_081175.1, read on the forward strand.
AACTAAATAATGGAGAGGTGTACATTCGTTTTGATTTCTCCCCAGTGGGTCTTGTGGGTCTCATGGCATGAACTTGATGTCCTGTTATGGAGACATTGGAGAATCACCTCTCTGTAGCGCCCACGTTGGGTTTAGAAGCCAACACTGGACCTTTTTTGAGGATTTACACTGGCTAGCAGCAGAGGGCGACATGTTCCCTCTCAACAGTGCATTGTAGTGTTATTCAATGCACTGGCCTCAGGCTTTTAAACTACAGGTTGGTCCAAAGCCTACGTATAGATGTCATTAAACCTTTGGTTACGCCAGATGTTCAAACTAAAACAAGTGTATTTAGTACTGACAGGCACAAATTGAAGATGTTCACAAGCTTCACACTACATGTAGTCGTATTTCTGCAGAGAATCACTTCTGTTCTTAGCTACAAACCTTGTTAAACTCGGTTAAAAAAGAACAAATATGCTTCAAGATGAGTTTAGAACTTGTTTCAGGTTGAGTTTTGGAGTTTCAGACGTATGCCAGCATTTTAGGGTTTCATTTGAAGTTCAGAACATGATTTTTTTTTTTTTTTTTTGCCAGTCTGTGAAAGGTGATTTCAATTTTTTTTTTGTTCCCCACAAATGACCCTACTTCATCTGTTTTGTGCAAGGACGGGATGTTTTTCAACCTTCTCGACCTTTCTTGCCTGTTCCGTTTTCCTTATTTATATTTAAATAAGTGATGTATTTATTTGTTTTGTGTAATTACGTATTATTTATACCTGTTACCAATATTCACCTACAGTAAGTGTTCCTGAAGCATTTATCCCGCCTTTCAGGCGGCGTGACTGAGATGTTCACTAGACAAATTCTTGTCCTTTCACAAGCAGATTTAGTGCCATCTTCATATAGTTTTCTGTAGCTAAGGCATTTCTGCATTTACCCCGAGTGTGTCACTTACTACAGACACATAATTTCTTCTTATATGAATCACAAAACGTGTCCTTCGCTGTGGATTTTACGTTCCCAGCTAATGGTGTTGTCGTTTCATGTTCTGAAAAGATAAAGAAAAGCTTGAAAGAGTACCACGGTCAGTATCTCTTGGACGCTTGTATCTGCTTCCACAGATTGAACTAATATCGAGGATAAGGAGGCATTTCAAACTTCTGCTCGCTGTTCTTGTTTTATATGCGGTAGTGCACAGGTACGTGTTTTAGATAGTTAAAAGATGAAGGAAATTTATGTTCATCCACAAACTACTTAGTTTAATTGCCTTTCGTCTAGTTTGTAAATAGTTGTCAAGAATTCTATTAAACGAAACTAATAAGATATATATTTATGGAAGCCCTAAGAGCACAACATAATGAAGTACTGCCTAAAAACCAAACCGAAGGAACAAATTGAAATGAAAATGAACAAGCGGAGTATATATTATCTAAAGGGCTTCTTAATTCATTTACGTAGCAGTAAATGAGCTGTGACAACTGACTCGGCTGTATAGCTATGTAGCTGTATTGGTGTATGAAATATGATATTTTCAGAACAGATCTCAGATCAGCTTTACCTTTTAACAGAGTTGTTTGAGTTAAAGCTGAAATTAGATCAGAACAAAATGCACCCCACCCCACCCTTCCCCATGTAATTATGCAATTGTAGAGCTGTCGTACAGTGCAGGCACTGCCACCTATTGACAGAGTTGAATAGCAAGAGAAAAAACCTGCATCAATTTCAAGGGACCTTTTTCCACATCTTCACAGGCTTTTCTACACATCTTCCATCTTTTTGCACTGAATTTAACATTGAGTGTCTCTTCAGATGTAGGTGCAGGAGTTTTTACCTCGGAGCGGTTTCTCCGTTTTCAGAGGTTTTTATCGTTTTTTTTTTTTTTTTAGTTTTATATCCATGTTGTTCCTGCCTTGACGCCTAACAAAGACGCATGCCTCGGTGCTCGCTCTTGCTTCATTTTCTCAATATCTCTCTATGAGTAGAAGTTTTGTATCTCTATTTTCCCCTTAGACAATTGTTTGCTCGTTTATGAATGTAAAATGTTTGCTGTTGCAAAGTTGTTTGTAGAATGTTTTTGTTTTAAAATAAAAAGAAAAAAAAAAACTTTCCCTGCAGTTTCATCCTTCAGAAGTTCAAGAAAGAAAAGTGTGTGTATGGTGTGTATATATATATATATATATATATATATATATATATATGTGTGTGTGTATGTATGTATATGTGTGTGTGTGTGTGTATAATAAATAAATATATATATATATATACATACAGTGGGTACGGAAAGTATTCAGAACCCCTTAAATTTTTCACTCTGTTATATTGCAGCCATTTGCTAAAATCATTTGTTCTTTTTTTTCCCCTCATTAATGTACACACAGCACACCATATTGACAGAAAAACACAGAATTGTTGACATTTTTGCAGATTTATTAAAAAGAAAAACTGAAATATCACATGGTCCTAAGTATTCAGACCCTTTGCTCAGTATTTAGTAGAAGCACCCTTTTGATCTAATACAGCCATGAGTCTTTTGGGAAAGATGCAACAAGTTTTTCACACCTGGATTTGGGGATCCTCTGCCATTCCTCCTTGCAGATCCTCTCCAGTTCTGTCAGGTTGGATGGTAGCGTTGGTGGACAGCCATTTTAGGTCTCTCCAGAGATGCTCAATTGGGTTTAAGTCAGGGCTCTGGCTGGGCCATTCAAGAACAGTCACGGAGTTGTTGTGAAGCCACTCCTTCGTTATTTTAGCTGTGTGCTTAGGGTCATTGTCTTGTTGGAAGGTAAACCTTGCCCAGTCTGAGGTCCTGAGCACTCTGGAGAAGGTTTTCGTCCAGGATATCCCTGTACTTGGCCGCATTCATCTTTCCCTCGATTGCAACCAGTCGTCCTGTCCCTGCAGCTGAAAAACACCCCACAGCATGATGCTGCCACCACCATGCTTCACTGTTGGGACTGTATTGGACAGGTGATGAGCAGTGCCTGGTTTTCTCCACACATACCGCTTAGAATTAAGGCCAAAAAGTTCTATCTTGGTCTCATCAGACCAGAGAATCTTATTCAGGTGTTTTTTAGCAAACTCCATGCGGGCTTTCATGTGTCTTGCACTGAGGAGAGGCTTCCGTCGGGCCACTCTGCCACAAAGCCCCGACTGGTGGATGGCTGCAGTGATGGTTGACTTCCTACAACTTTCTCCCATCTCCCGACTGCATCTCTGGAGCTCAGCCACAGTGATCTTTGGGTTCTTCTTTACCTCTCTCACCAAGGCTCTTCTCCCCCGATAGCTCAGTTTGGCTGGACGGCCAGCTCTAGGAAGGGTTCTGGTCGTCCCAAACGCCTTCCATTTAAGGATTATGAAGGCCACTGTGCTCTTAGGAACCTCAAGTGCAGCAGAAATTTTTTTTGTAACCTTGGCCAGATCTGTGCCTTGCCACAATTCTGTCTCTGAGCTCTTCAGGCAGTTCCTTTGACCTCATGATTCTCATTTGCTCTGACATGCACTGTGAGCTGTAAGGTCTTATATAGACAGGTGTGTGGCTTTCCTAATCAAGTCCAATCAGTATAATCAAACACAGCTGGACTCAAATGAAGGTGTAGAACCATCTCAAGGATGATCAAAGAAATGGACAGCACCTGAGTTAAATATATGAGTGTCACAGCAAAGGGTCTGAATACTTAGGACCATGTGATATTTCAGTTTTTCTTTTTTAATAAATCTGCAAAATGTCAACAATTCTGTGTTTTTCTGTCAATATGGGGTGCTGTGTGTACATTAATGAGGAAAAAATGAACTTAAATGATTTTAGCAAATGGCTGCAATATAACACAGAGTGAAAAATTTACATACATACACACACACGTTTGTTTTTGTGAAAAGTGGGGCCATCCCATAGGCGTAATGGTTTTTATACTGTACGAACTGTGTGTGCTATTGCCCTACACCTGATCCTACCCCTTACAGGAAACTTTGTGCTATTTCAGATTTTCAATACACTCCATTCTGTGTGATTTATAAGCGTTTTGAATAGTGGGGACATGGGGTAATGTCCTGAAAAGTCACCTTTCCTTGTAATACCTGTCATACCCTTGTCATTATACAAATTTATGTCCTCATTTGTCACAAAAACGCACACACACACACACACATATATGTATGTGTATATATAAAAAAATTCTCAATTTATGTTATAAGATATGGTGTATTTTAAATATTAATTATATTATAAAATTGGTTCTTCAGCGGTTATTTGGGGTGGTTAAGGTGCTATATATCACCATCTTTAAAGCTATAAGTGTGGTTCCCCTATGATTACGAGCCAAAGAACCACTTTTAGTGCTATTTTTAGAGTGTATTGATTTGTTGTTATTTATTGATAATGTAATTGTTTATTATTGTATTTTTAATACTTTATAATATATTTAACAGTATATAAGCATTTTTTTTTCATTTTTATAAATAGTGGTGCTTACAACCACTATTTAACCTAAATTCCTAAATAATTTTGCAATCAACTTGAATCTTTAAATCTTTTTAAAAAAACATTATTCATTTATTTTATATTTTATAGCCTAATACTAAAGACTTTACTCTGAAATTAACTGACAACATGAAATTCAGTGCCACATACTGAGATAAAGAAAACTTTAGTGTTTCATAAAAGAGAATGGTATGCAGTGACATATTAAGACTTTTAATATGAAGCATCAAAAAGCAATTTTTACAAAGTCACTGTAACAAAGATATACAGTGATGAAAGCATCTAGACTACTTTTTATGTGTATTGCAATAGAAAAATATGCAAACAATCTTTTAAAATAAGATATTTCAATTAAACAATAACAACCATTGTAAAGATGCAGATAGTATGATGAGCTGAGGTATCAAAGTGCCAAATGTGTGTGTGTTCTGCCAACCAGTCTGTATGTAATCTCTATCTCCAGGTTGTCTGAATAGTGAAATTTTGCCTGTAGCAAACTCTACAGTTGTCATGATATAAATCCGAGTTGTCAGGCTTTATGGAGAGTGTGTTGTCCGCACTCAGCTGGACATCTCCAAACGTCTCTGCAGGCTCCTGCTGACTCTAAGAACATCCGGTAGGCTTTGGGCCCATCCATGGAGACAGAATCCACATTCCCTGAGGCAAGAGGCTGCACACGCTCCTGAATATGAGACATAAAAGCACAGCCAAATAATCATCAAATAATCTAAGGGTTACTCCACCCCAAAATAGAACAAAATACAAATTCATATACGTACACACCTTCTCCTGTACGTATAAATACGCAATTATTAGTGAATGAGACCCAGTTTCTTTTAATGCCAGTTTGTGGAGAGCAGCATTAAAGGGTTATTCCACCCCAAAATGAAAATTTTGTCATTAATCACTTACCCCCATGTCGTTCCAAACCTGTAAAAGCTTTGTTTGTCTTCGGAACACAATTTAAGATATTTTGGATGAAAACAGGGAGGCTTGTGACTGTCCCATTGACTGCCAAACAATTTTCACTGTCAAGGCCAAAGCATGAAAGAAATCGTCAAAATAGCCCATCTGCCATCAATGGTTCAACCGTAATTTTACAAAGTTACGAAAATACTTTTTGTACGCAAAGAAAACAAAAATAACGACTTTATTCAACAAATCGTCTCCTCTGCGTCAGTGTAGCGCCATTTTGGAGAGTATCTGCTGGACGCAAACTGTGTATGCTGTTCTGTGTCAGCCGCACCACACGGATGGTGAGGCTGACACAGAACAGCATACACAGTTTGCGTCCAGCAGATACTCTCCAAAATGGCGCTACACTGACGCAGAGGAGACGAATTGTTGAATAAATTGTTGTTTTCTTTGCTTACAAAAAGTATTCTCGTAGCTTCATGAAATTACGGTTGAACCACCTGATGGCAGATGGACTATTTTGACAATGTTTTTCATACTTTTCTGGGCTTTGACAGTGTTAATTGTTTGGCAGTCTATGGGACAGTCACAAGCCTCCCGGTTTTCATCCAGGATATCTTAAATTGTGTTCCGAAGACAAACAAAGCTTTTACGGATTTGGAACGACATGGGGGTAAGAGATTAATGACAAAATTTTCATTTTGGGGTGGAGTAATCCTTTAATGCTGCTCTCCACAAACTGGCATTAAAAGAAACTGGGTCTCATTCACTAATACTTGCCTATTTACTCTGAAATTAACTGACAACATGAAATTCAGTGCCACATACTGAGATAAAGAAAACTTTAGTGTTTCATAAAAGAGAATGGTATGCAGTGACATATTAAGACTTTTAATATGAAGCATCAAAAAGCAATTTTTACAAAGTCACTGTAACAAAGATATACAGTGATGAAAGCATCTAGACTACTTTTTATGTGTATTGCAATAGAAAAATATGCAAACAATTAAAAGAAACTGGGTCTCATTCACTAATACTTGCCTATTTATACGTACAGGAGAAGGTGTGTACGTATATGAATTTGTACTTTGTTCTATTTTAATAAATTTGGAGTGCTCTAAATTAGCGACCGTGTGCCTTAAATTAATAATCTACACAAAACACACCCAAATCAGCTCCATATAAGGACTTTCCGCACAACTCTCGTCACATGTGACACGATCTAAAACCACATTCTTGCTTTGAGAGCACGCGCAGCAAGCAAGACCCGCGAGCAACGCAGATCAAGTCTGCCATCTTTAAATCCACTTCAAACACAATAATCATGTATTATACAGACCTCTCATTAGCCAGACACATATATGCGTTTTTATGCAGAGGAACATCGCAGCTCCAGCTAGAACACCTTTTCTTACCCTTTTTATACATTTAAGATAAATTATCTAAGATGTAATCTTAACTTATTTATAACGCTACCCAGAGTACGTAATTTTTGCGCATGTGTGGTTTTAGTTGTTCCTACATTTTTTCGGAATTTACACAATTTTAATACGAAATTTATTGGTGAATCATGATTTTTCGTGTAAAGGCAGATTTCACACAGAAATTCTAATTAAATAATGAACACATTATTCCACAAATAATATAATACAGCTAGAAAATATTTACCACAGTCTAGGAAGGGTGCACACATGGTCTTTGGTCTTTCTCAGAGCCGAACTAAAACTAATGATGTCCTGTAGCTGGTCTTGTTCATATGTGTTTTTTTTAGAAGCTCAAAGACCGAAAGCACCTCAAAACCATCTCAGTTTCTGTCATTGGTGACTCGCTCCCATCCTTATCGTCGAGATATTAACTGAGCTCCAAAAACAAAAACATCCTTCAAAGCTCTGAAAACTGCTGCCTGCAGGTTGTTGAATCTACGTCATTAGCAAAAACTAAAAACCGTGGCTATATTTGAGATTGTTTAAAGCTCCTGAAGGATTCTTGTCTTCTAAGTCATTAAGTCTACGAGTTTAAGCTATCACTACAATCTCATTCTGTTGACATTCACTCGCCCAGTATGCCTGTGAGAGGGCGGTCAGATCCAGACGTGCTGTCTGTGTGTGGAGGGTCGATAACACTTAGTATCATGGTACTGGAGGTCTTTTTGGGTCTGATGGCGCTGAGAAGGTTTATGGTGGGAAACATGTTAGATGTAGGCCTTTTTGGTTCAGCCTCCCATGCTGGTTTGCTCCATGATCTGATCCCTCCCTGTCTGCATGTTGTCTCCAGGCCTCGTCTGGGTTCCACTGATTCCACTGCTGAGATGCCCACTCGTTTGTGACTCCTCCAGGACCAACAGGAGCACGAGCTACAGCAGCAACCTCTTGCACCAGAGCATCCTCGAGTGAGCAGAGCCAGCAGGTCCCTTTTGAAGGTGGTGTTGAGGGCAGCATAAACCAGCGGGTTACACACAGAGTTGCTGAATCCCAGGATCTGAACCACGCTGACTAGGAGAAACTCGGAGTCAAGATCAAGGTCCAGCTGACCTGTGTTCAGAGAACAGACATGCAAGTTATAAAAGGAAATTTCTCTACAAATCAAGAAAAAAAACATTCATAAAATGCTTCAGGATTGACTTTTAAGGGCTAGTTTTTGTGTTAAAAACACAAGATGTAGGGTAATGGACTAAAGAATGCCAGGTCTAGATATATATTAGCTATATTAGAATCCATACTAATGCAAAATATCATTCTGTTTATTATAACAACGTACTGCAGTTACTTCCTCTGGCACCTTAACTGGTCAAGCTGAATTCTGATTGGCTGGCAATTTTTTTATCATTCATCAGCTGGAAAAAAATCATTCTAAAGTCATTCCAACAGTATCCTTCCTCATTGTGAACTTTCCTATTCTTATAGAATTATAACGATTATTAAAACTTTATAGGTATAGTTATTGTCCTTGATGTAAGCAGCATTTTATGTTCTATATTTTTGCTCCATCAATGCAAACAGTTCCAAATGAAGCCACAGCAGAACCAATGTGTCTCTGAAAAAAAATAGTAGTGTTTTGTTCTTGAATGTTTTGAACAAATCGGTTGAATGACTCATTCAATGACTTGCTTCATCTGTGGTTTTGAACAAATCGGTGATTCAATCACTCACTCACAAAGAAGTCACTTGTTTACTTCCTATGTGCTTTCATTTATCACTAAATAGCTTTTTGGGTCATTCTTCATTTGTGGTGGCAAGTGGTGTCCCTCTACTTTACCACAGTTGAAATAAACTTTAAATACCAATAAATCATAAAATGTTTGCATGTTTGTATTCTGTAGGGTAAACACAATTTGTGCACCGTTAATAGTAACATTTTTGTTTTAAAATACATATTTAATTGAGTTTGATAGATTGAATTTATAACAAAACATGCATGTTCCCGCCATACCTTAGAGAGGTATCATGGAATGTAATTGCAACAATATAACATTTTTAACACAAATAAAGTGGTTATATTGTGAATATAGATTTTATTTCATTAAAAGGGGGAATTCTATTTGGGCTACCTTCTGTGTGTAAAGGTTGATCTGAGGGGTGCATGGGGAGTACATTCTTTCTTATTAATTTTCTTAAAGTTAGCTAGATTTCTGACAACTACATGTGTCGCACTTTATTAGTGTCTGTGGTGTTATGTTGATAACTGACATTTTTTAATCAACATTTTGATAAATACATACTTATTAATACTTCCAAATTGTCCCCTGATCTTGAAATCATCATGATGGCAGCCTCTGGATTTAGGCTGATTTGTCTGTGGTGATTTTACTATCTTTCCTGGTAACACCACAAACTCTATAGTAACTTGCAATATGAAGTCTGTGGTGTTATACTACATTTGTGGTGTTGCCTCAAAATGTATCTGAAATTTCTTTCCTTCAGAGCCATTTAATCTAATAATATCATGTTTTTAGACTATAAAGTGTTTTAATCTTTTAGAATAAAGACTATAAAGGTACCGCAGACCATTTTTGCTGTCTTTTTTTATGTATATCCAAATTAAAAAAAAAAAAAAAAGATATAAGACATAAGTGGCTGTGTCACCAGTGTTTAATTGAAATTATTTAAAAATCAAAATGTTCTCAAGCTTCTATTTTAATGGATATAACATTTTAAATGCATAGCAATACATTTTATTAGTAAAAATCAAACAAGCATTTCTACAAATTCTGCCTCTCATTTGCCACACCAACTGAAGAATGACCCTTTTAAAAGAAAAAGGAGAAAACTAAAAAGGATGAACTTATCTGTCAATGTCAAGATTAGCTGAACAGTATACACTGTAGAAAGTGAGTCTCTGGGATGCAAGCATGCTAGTGTCACATGTGCTTTTTCATTGTTTCCATTAAACCTTCATTTCCAAACCAGAAAGGCTGCAGTGTGTCTGCTTTTGGATGTCATTTCACTGGAAATAGAAGAATTGGTTATGCTGTCTTCTGAAAGGTGTTTGTTGCAGCTGAGAAGCACGTGAACCATGGAAAGAACAGAAGAAACGTACTGCGTGTTGTGCACATGACAATGAAGTGGACGGAATACTGGGCACAGAAAAATAAATATTATTATACATCAGTGTATTAAAATGTGTATAAAAAGACTGAAACCTTGAGTAAGTGCAGATGGAAAAATGTGCTGAAAAATAGAAAGGGAAACAGTCTTGCTCTTAAGTGGAACTAAATAGCTCCTATAGGTCAGAAAGGTTGGGTCAGAGATATATAAATAAATTAGATGACTTCTTTGATTTGCTGTGAATTTTCCTAATCATAAGCATTTCACAGAGTTCTGATATTCTCCACTTGGTTATGAATCAGAATCAGAATCAAAATGAGCTTTTATTGCCAGGTATGTTTATACATACGAGGAATTTGTTTTCGTGACAGAAGCTCCACAGTGCAACAGAATGACAGTGACAGAACAAAAACACAGATAATAAAAAGAAGAATTAAAAAATAGAGTAAATAAGGAATAAAAATATACAAATTGACAATTGTATGTACAGCAATAGACAGTTGTATGTACAGTATTATGTGCAAATTGAAATGTAGAATAAGTATGTGTGTTAGATAAATAAGTGTATAAATATTGTGTGCTCCACAATTATTGTCAGGTGTTCATGAGATGGATTGCCTGAGGGAAGAAACTGTTCCTGTGCCTGGTCGTTCTGGTGCTCAGTGCTCTGTAGCGTTGACCAGACGGCAACAGTTCAAAGAGGGAGTGTGCTGGATGTGAGGGGTCCAGAGTGATTTTCTTAGCCCTTTTGCTCACTCTGGATGAGTACAGTTCTTGGAGACTGGGTGTACCAATGATTCGCTCAGCAGTCCGGACTACCCTCTGTTACAGGCAGAGGCTCTTTAGTCTTCTGAGGTCAGATTTGGTAGCTGAGCTGAACCAGACAGTTATAGAATTGCAGAGGATGGATTCAATGATTGCGGAGTAGAACTGTTTCAGCAGCTCCTGTGGCAGGTTGAACTTCCTCAGCTGGCGAAGGAAGTACAACCTCTGCTGGGCCTTTTTCACAATGGACTCAATGTGATTGTCCCACTTTAGGTCCTGGGAGATTGTGGTGCCCAGGTATCTGAATGACTCCACTGCAGCCACAGTGCTGTTCATGATGGTGAGTGGGAGGAGAGCAGGGGGGTTTCTCCTGAAGTCCACGATCATCATTTGGGCAGGAGGAGGTTTGGAATGGTAGTGTTAAAGGTCGAGCTGAAGTCCACAAACAGGATCCTCACATAAGTCCCTGGTCTGTCTAGATGTTGCAGAACATAATGCAGTCTCATGTTGACTGCATCGTCCACAAACCTGTTTGCTCTGTAGGCAAACTGAAGAGGATCCAGTAAGGGTCCAGTAATGTCCTTCAGGGAGTTTGTCCGTTTTGTTGGGTAGAGAGCAGAGATTCGCCAGATGGATGCTAGGCAGTGCTGTCCGAAACTCGCGTCTGAACAGCGCCGCTGCTCCGCCGACTAAGATGTCCAGCAAAACATCCGAATAATCGAAAATCGGTGAAATATCGGGTGGTGTGTACTGCCGAATGTCCAGCAATTTGTCTCTGGTTAAACTGTTTTTTTTAGGGATATAACTAAAGACAGGACAAACTAACAAAAACATAAAAACAACTGCGGACGACGCCACAGAGGCTGCCATGAGCAGCGCCATCTTGGATCTCGGATATTGGAAGTATATTTGTGACCCTGGAGCACAAAACCAGTCTTAAGTCGCTGGGGTATACTTGTAGCAATAGCCAAAAATACACTGTTTGGGTCAACATTATAGATTTTTCTTTTATGCCAAAAATCATTAGTATATTATGTAAAGATCATGTTCCATGAAGATATTTTGTAAATTTACTACTGTAAATATATCAAAACGTCGTTTTTGATTAGTAATATGCATTGCTAAGAATTCATTTGGATAACTTTAAAGGTGATTTTTCTCAATATTTAGATTTTTTTGCACCCTCAGATTGCAGATTTTCAAATAGTTGTATCTCGGCCAAATATTGTCCTAACAAACCACACATCAGTGAAAAGCTTATTTATTCAGCTTTCAAATAATGTACAAATCTCAATTTCGAAAAATTTACACTTAAGACTGGTTTTGTGGTCCAGGGTCACATTTGGTATTAATTTTATTTTTTGTTGTTGCATAAATTCTATTAATTAAGGATGTTTATGAATTATAAATTATTAATTATAAATAATTATGCATTTCATGCACATAAATGTTACACCTGTATTAATGGTTTTTGATGATATCACACAATATGTGTATAAAGACTATAGTTCTACACCAAACTCACAATAGTTGCCATAGTGATAACTGTGAGAGGAATAATAAAACAAACGATTGCATGTTGAAGGTTCACAGGAATGAGGTGTTGACCTCTATGAAAGGTTGAGGAGGAGGAAAGTGGAAAAGAAGGTGAGAATCTCAGGTGAAAATGTGTTTACTATACTCTAATAGGAAGGACAGCAGTTGGCTGACAGACACGTGTAAAAGGTTTTTTTTTTTTTCATTTCTTGTGAGGGGAAGAAAAAAAAAGGGAGATTGACAACAGTGAGCAAGAGGGAAGAGCACAAGGAGTTTTGTGGTACCGTAGTCAAGCAGGAGGGAGACCAGATGGAAAGGCGCCCAGCAGGCGGCAAAGAGCAGCACCACGGTGGCCATCATTCTTACCGCACGCTTCTTCCTCCTGAGAATGGAAGGCATTTGTATTGTTACAGGCATGTCAATAACAGCACAATACAGGTGTGTCAATCAAATACCATTTCATTTGTACCAGTCTACCAAGACTATGTGATCCGAGAGCAAAAATGCAGACGTTATGCAATAATGGCAATCAAAGCATCTGCTAAATAGACCTTTCAAAAGCAGTTGAATAATTCGCTGAATTATATGGACAAAAAAAAAATCATATCAAAATCAAAAATCATATCAAAATCAAAATCATAAGGATTCTCATCACATGGCTATCCATGCTGTGCAATTATCCCAGGGGTCATCAACCTTTTTCTGGCTCCTTGGTGAATAGAGATGGAGCAAGGACACCCTGTTAGATATTGTATAAAACTGAATGTTGCATTCTAACCTCGGCCTAGAATTTTGTACCATATGAATGTATTTATTTACATACTTCCCTTAGGGAAATTAAACATGGTTTTAGGAAAAGTGTAGTAACCGTGTTTTTTTTTTTTTTTTGGTGTATTGATTACCATTTGTATAACCACAGTTTTACTACAAATACCATGGTTAAACTATGGTTAGTGTAGCAAAACCATGGTTAATTTGTGGTTACCATGATTGAACTCTACTATAGTAACCATGGTTTTTTGGTTTTATTTGTAGTGAAACCGTGGTTAACCTTCATAAGTGTTTGCAATGATGCTTACATTGCAAAACCTTTAAAAAATAATCCTTAGAGGGATCATTTTGCCCAAAAATTAATTTTCCGTAATCATTAATTCACCCGTAAATCATAACAAATGTTTATGGCTCTATACTGTGGAACATAAATGAAAATATTTTGAGAAATGTCTCAGTTGTTCTCTTTACAAAATGGAAGCCAATGTCTTTGGTGTTGCACAGAAGTTGTCCAGGTTTGGAATGTCATGAGGGTGAGTAAATGATGACAGAATTTTTATTGTGTGATCTATCTGTTTTTGATGTACAGATTACAGTGGCCCCACAACACAATGGAAACAAGCCGCAACGCAATGAAATTAGCACAACAAAAGGAAACAAGCCGCAATACAATGAAATTAGCACAACAAAATGGAAACAAGCCACAAAACAGCGAAATTAGCACAACACAACAAAATTAGTCATGCATTGTGTCGTGGAGAATTCGTTGTGTTGTGCACTACTGAGCCACTATAACATTGAGTCATATAGCCTACTTGTATACAACATTATTTGTATACTACATCATTTTACTTAATAGGATAGTTCACCTAAAATTTAAATTCTTTTGGCGTTTCTGCAGTAGGACAATAGTTCCACGAAGTTGGCGAGAGAGAGAGGGGACAGGATCGGGAAAGGTCCACGAGCCAGGACTCGAACACGAGACGCCTGAAGCACAAAGGCGCTATATGTCAACACACTGCCCACAAGGCTATCGGTGCCGACAAAAATGTTTAAAAAAATTTAATTCTTCATTAGTTTCTCACCCTTATGTCGATCCTGTAGGGGAATTTACAGTAAAGACCCTCGGACCAGGTGTGTTGAATGAAGAACAGAAGTCAAGAGATTCGATCAAAAATGAAGAAAATTTACTGAAGATAGTTCGCAGTTTCATCAGAAGTCAGCTTCATGACTCGCAATCGAGTTCGTAGGCCGCTCTGCGTACATGTTCTAGACGCCAACAGTTATACTCTAACATAGGTCACTAATTACGTCAATACATAGGTAAGCAAGATTCTGGTTGGTAGATAAACTTAGAAAATTTCCACACATGGACGTAAAACTCGAAGCATATCTTCTAGTGATTATATTTGGTGTCAATTGATCAGAGGTCAGACGCAATAGGTCTCTCCACAGACGTATATCTGTTACCCTGGACATCAGGGGGACGGCAAATGACTTTCCTCTTAGAGCTCTCTCTCTGCATTTAGCTGCAAAGATTAACACACACACACACGCAGAGAACACTTATCTGTACTTCAAGGTTGCCGGGCTCTGCCCTGAATATTATCAAATATGGTTAACTACACACACACACAATGAGATGAGCTTCTTAGAGAGTAAAAAGGCAGACTAAAGCCATATTCAACTTATTTTCTACTGTAACTTTGATCAATTTTTATTCTAGAAATATTAGAATTAACATTATTATGAGGGCCATTGTAGATCTGCAATCCATTCCTTCAATCCAAACCTGACTTTTTCTTCTGTGGAGCACAAAAAAATAAAAAAATAAAATAAAACCCACAGTGTACTTTGTCCACACAATGAAAGTCAGTGGAGTCCAATTTTGTTTTGCGCATTATGTGGACAAAAAGGGACAAAACATTCTTTAATATATTCAAAAGAAAAAGTAAAAAAGTAATTGCTTTTATACTACAGTCCAATAAATAAGAAGTTAGTATTGAGAACTTATTTTTGACATAATTTTATTGTTTAACACCAAAACTGATAACTATATTAATGCGCCAGTGCACAATAACATTTTGTTCATTATAAGTGTGTGCCGCAGTTTTGCTGTCTGCTACTTTAAAGGGCTCATGAACTGAGAAACCAAAATTCCCTTGATCTTGTCATTGTACTATAAAAACATCCTGTACGTTTCAGAACTCAAAACTTTGTCATTAGAATAAAAACAGCTTATATTGAAGGCAGTCTGCCAAAACGACAGCTTTTGACATGTTCTACTCTATGAAGTAATAGTATGGATAAGCACCGCCTCCGCAGAAGAAGATCGACATTACTGCTTGTCTTTACAAAAAAGGCACAATTCGACACAGGATTTTTAAAAAGACGATGCTGTGCCGACTATATTGGATCTGACAGTAATGTCGCAACACAAGTGTGAGTAACTGTTTTCATTACGTGCTCACTATTGCTTTGTATCTTCTTACAGATCTTTTTATATTTATTGAGTTATTTATGCATTTTAAACCTAAATCACAGCAACATCCATCTATGAGGAATGAATGTACGCAGTTAGCCAATCATAGCAGCAGTGGGTGTTTACTTCCGAGTCTACAATCTGCAACGCCTATTCAAACAGAGCGTTCTGATGAGGGGGGTTAAAAACAGGACAGAAAACATCTCATTACTTCTAAATTATGATGTTTTTTGATGTAAAAAAAAAAAATGATAACATTATAAGTGGACCTCAGAGAACAGTACAAAATAAAAAACAAACGCAGTTCACGACCCCTTTAAATGCTCAAGCTCCTTAAAGTCAGGTGGATTTTTGGGTGAATTGTCCCTTTAATATATTTTGCCTCTTACTGTAATTGTAACTTTGGTTGACGTTAAGTTAATATTAATGTTTTGTTTAATGCATAATTTCATTTTTGAGACAATAATGATATAAACAATTAGACTAGCCTGGTAATCTTGTTGATTTCAGATCCTGGGAGTGTTTGAAACATGACGTCGTGTACTTTGTGCTTTCCCCAGAGTTCCCGCATGATCTTCCAGTAGAGGATGGCCATGGTCGTCAAGGGGGCCAGAAACACCAGAACGGACAGACAGGTAGTGTAAGCTCTCCTCTGCTTATGGCTTGGCCATACTTCCAAACAACAGGTGTGGTGGACATCAAACAGAAAGTCATATTTCACCTGGGTAGTTAAATAAGAGCCAACTTATTATGTGAATCCTTCATTCTTTTCTATTTGGAAAAAAAGACAGATGGAGGGAATGCTAGAGGCAGCTAAATATTCAATCTAATGAATCTGTTTAGCAAATAATATTGTATAATGCTGCTCATGATGATGCTTTTTAATTCAGAAATGAATTATAACGGTCTGATTTACTGACTGACAGGCATTGCTAATGGTTAAAGACAGCTTTTTGTCCTTCTTATGAAGTTTATCTGCTGAATGCCTGAAACGGCGTGACATTAATGATCATTTGATTGAAGTGATGCATACAAAATATGTGTGAGGGAAAAAATGTGAGGAAAAAATGTGTGAAATTGCACATGCAAGGACAATAAACATAAAGCAAAAACACAAACATGATAAGTGGAAGGCATTATTATCTCAATGAATACATAATGGTCATTGCATTTGAAGCCCTCAATGGTCTCCTCTAGCATAGCAACATCTAATTTGATTCTAATAGTGTTGATGCATCTATTATCTCTGGTGGTAGCTGCAGTGAATGAAGATTACATGTCAAAGAGTCAAGACATGTTCTGCTTATATTTAAACCATCAGCCGCTTTTTTCTATTTCTTTCATGTAATCTTTTGGTTTAATAATTACAAAGCATTTCATAAACTTAATGAAAACTTGGGCACTTTCTTCAGATAGATTTAGCTGATATTAGTGTCTGAGCTGAATACTGATGTTTACGACCTATTTCATTGTGTTCCTTATCTTTGACTGTTAATAACTTGAGTTTTGTCTGCTAAATAATATGTCCCTGCACCAGAGTGTGAACAATCTCTAAATTGCTTGT
Organism: Onychostoma macrolepis; assembly: GCF_012432095.1. Classification (NCBI taxonomy): domain Eukaryota; kingdom Metazoa; phylum Chordata; class Actinopteri; order Cypriniformes; family Cyprinidae; genus Onychostoma; species Onychostoma macrolepis. Next base: position 19,423,471 of record NC_081175.1, read on the forward strand.
TTAATCTAAAAATAGCGGTCTGTATAATGGATAGGGATTGTTATGGAAATGTCAGAATGTGAATGTAATATTTTTTTCTTAAGGTTGCATGTTTACCTCCACTTTCTGAACAAACCACATGGGAGCCGCGATTGCCAGGGCAACCAACCACACGGTCACTGTAAAATGAGGGACAAGCCATAATATTTGTAGTTTTGTAGAATTTCAAAAGAACACAAAAGACGGTATTTTGAAAATGGTCACTTTTTGTCCGTAAGTCAGTGGGGTTCAAATGTGGTTGGCACGATAATTATATATACAAAACATTCTTTAAAGTATCTTTGTGAAAGATTGTCAGGGCAACCAACCACATTGGCACTGTAAAATAAGGCAAAAACACAATATTTCTTATTTTTTTTTCAGGAGTCAACTAACTAAATTCACTGTATTTGATGACATTCATTTTCATTCTGCTTTCTAAAAACTGATCATAAATCATGAATTGTGTATTATTATTATTATTACTATTTGATTGATTTCTGTCATTATTCTTTTGATGAGACTCATTTTTAACAGTAAGAAAATCTGTGGAAAAAACCCTGCATATATTTTTGTGGGGAAAAAATATAATAAATATTTTTAGTTTACTATAAAGTTGAAATACTATTTTAATTGATATTTTAATTTCCTTACTGTAAAGTAACATCATATAAGTGAATTAAGAAATTCAGTTATTTAATAATCTCTCTTTCCATAACTCACCCAGCATCTTGAAGGCATGACAAAGAAAGTAGCTGTTCCGGACATGCAAAGGATAAAGGATTCCCTGGAAACGCTCTACAGCAATACAAGTCATGGTGAGCATGCTGGTTGCGATGGCTGTCACTTGTAGGAATGGTATTAACTTGCACAGGAAATCACCTGTAGGTTAAAAAATGAATGAGACACAATGAGTGAATTACAGAACAGGCAAATGATGAAAGACTGTGTAAAATATTGAATAACAAACTGCCTGACCTGTTTTCATATATACACAGTAGATAGGTTTAAGTGTTGACATGTAACAATATAAGTAGTAGTATACTGACGAGGCTTGCCGGGCAATTTCCAACTAATAGAAGGAAATGTGTGGCCAGTGAATGTATGGTCTTTATGAACAATGATGAAGACAGAGGGGTGGATTAGGACCACAGGCTTCATTTTCTGACACAATGTTCCACATAATAACAATACAGGAGATCAGATTGGGTTTGTGTTGCCATGGATTTAAGGAGCAATCTTCTCCCAGCAGTTCTGAGGAGTCTTCTGTAGGCCACTAATTCTTATTTTCCAGCTCACTGATCCTACATAATTCCAAAAGCACACTGGCATAATCCACCTGTTGCATGCTGGACATGACTGTCCTTCATTATACAGTGTCATCAGATGAAACATCATTGATTCTTGGAAACGACAGAATCTAAAACACAACGTGACGCATACTAACGGAATAGGCAATGCAAACTATGCCTGATTTGTAAAGTCGAAAAAAAAAGGCAAACATAGCTTGATGTATTATTACTGATAATTGAGGTTATATTTGATTTTTTTTTCCCTGGTCTTTGTCAAGCATTCAATTTTGGCTGGTTAACACGGTCCAGTTAGATCCTGCTGGTAGAAGTCATAACTACACCATCTGGCTGCAAATGCATCTTTTTTTTACATTGACAGCCATTCAACAGTAGCCATATATTTTGATGAAATAAAATAACCAGAACTGAGTGGCCATGGTATGCTTCATGATGCATCAAACACTAGAAATATACAATTTTATGTTTCAAAATGTCATTTAAATATTTTGCATTATATCCCATTACTCTAGACTATAAAAGCTTGGGATCAGTATTTCTTTGAATAAATATTTTCATTCAGCAATAAATTAGTCAAAAATGTCAATTAAAATTTTACACTTATACAAATTTCTTTTCAAATAAATGCTCTTCTTATTAACTTTCTATTAATCAAAGAATCCTAGAAAAAAAGGATTTCACAGTTTCTGCAACAATATTAAACTGTTTTTTTCTTCTTCTCAATATTGATGATAAAAAGAAATGCTCCCTCAGCACCAAATCAGCATAACATAATTATTTCTGAAGACACTGAAGACTGGAATAATGCCTGCTGCAAATTCAATTTTGCCATCCCAGGTATAAAGTACATTGCAGAAAACAGATTGCATTACAGATTAATAAATTATAGAAAAGTTTTTTTTTTTTTTTTAATTGTAACAATATTTCATTGTTATTTCAATTGTAATTATTTTACTATATTTTTGATCAAATGAATGCAGCTTTGGTGAGCATAAAAGACTACTTTCAAAAAACATGAAAAGAATAATTAAACATTGCTTCTACAACAACCCAAGCATGCAAAGACAAGCATGTTATTTACACAAACATTGTTATTGTAGAAAAATGGGTTGCTGCGACTAATAGGATTCCAAGAACTTCTGGTCAGGTAAAGTGCTCATTTACAATTCAACTGCAGGTTCCACTGGGGGCAAGATTTATTTTAATCAATGGTGACCTTCTATCTAATCAGAAGGTACTTGGAGCTCTAATTTAAGTGTTGCATGTAACGAAGGTGTCAGAAAACAATACCACACAAACACAGATAATTGCAATACTGACACGCTACGTGCAGATGTTTAAACACAACAGTGTCCTTCTGGTCTCAGCGAGTCTGTGTCTGATCACGACAAGTTGTTTAATTATGTACTTATGCCTTGTATATTTATCACATCAGAATGGCAGCTCCATTGTAGACAGAGGATGCCTACTTGTAGGATGGCTGTGAATATTAATCAGCCATCAGTAAGATTTCAGCTGAAGAAAAAACAACCAAGGCCAAACAAAACTTATGACGTTTATCCACTTAAAGGGACAGTTCATCCAAAAAAATCATTTATTCACGCTCAAACCTGTATTCCAGCTGTTTTTGTCCAGACAATGAAAGACAGTGGGGTCTAACACTGGACAATTTGACATCTATTGTATACTCAAAAAACACTGGCATTGTTCACAGGAAAAAAATTCAAACAGGTTTGGGAGAACATGAGGGTGAGTAAATGATGACAGGATTCTCATGGTGGGGTGTATTATTATTATTATTATTAACATCAGATTCCCTTTCTTACAGATGGAAAATAAATTAATTCTGGTGTTCTTTTAGGATGCCAGACAGTTTCTTTTTAAAAACCTCAGCACATTTTTATGCTTGAAGGATGCCACAAAAGACACAGGTCCAAGATACTGCATTATTATGGACGGACCAAATCCAGTTTCAGGCCTAAGTGCAGTTTTGCACACGATTTATTCACTGGCATGAATTCATGTTACAATTGCATTTTTTAATCTGTGCACATTTACCGAAGTGTGGTACAAACTGTTGTTGAATTGTAGTTTTGTGAAAGCACAGAAAACCTTTACCTTTTGAACAACAGTATACCGTCTATGAGCACTGAATTGTGAGATGAATGCACTGAAGGTCAAGTGCTCTGTTTCATTCGTCAGTCTCTTTGATCATGCATGAACTATATATCCTTAAAGCTTTTCTTTCCCAAAGCTGTCACATAATAGAGTTGAAGTTGAGCTATATGCAACAGGATACCTTGGAAGGAATCAGGTGTCTAAATGGATACAGACACTTATGTCACATAAAAACAACAGAAAGTAACATTTCTGTCAAGCGTGAACATAATTAAGCCTACCTGCCAACCAGTTGGTGAAGAAGTGCTGCAGCAGTGTGGCAGGAACACATACTATAGATATCAAGAGGTCACTAAGTGCCAGAGAGCAAATGAAAAAGGTGCTGGGAGACTGTAGAGCCTTCCTGCGACATAAGAGAACCAGCACCGCCCCGTTTCCCACCACTGCAAGCCCAAAGATGAGCACGTAGAGCAGACCAAAAACTGGAAGCAGGGCGCTAGGGAGTCTGGGCACAGCCACCAGAGGAGGAATGGAGAATTCCTGGATGAACTGCCAGCGAGAGAGGTTGGAAGCCTTCAGCATGAGGTCCAGAAGATGGGCAGTCAGGTTCATACTGATCGTCTTCTAGGGTTATCTGTTTGAAGAACACCAGTACATGCTTGATGCTTTAGTTTGAACAGTCTGTGGAGTCTGATCTTCACGATTTCTTTGATTTTACATTAATAAATGGATATGTGTGCTGTATTGATCTGTCTCTCTTTGTAAATGATGGCTTACAGGCATTTTACTTGGTTGTTCCTTGTTGTTGATGAAAACATTCATGCCTTTATCTCATTCCTATTAAGGACATGCTTTGTAAGCATTGCTTTTAAGCCACTTGGGACAGTCTGTAGTGTTTATTGACAGGCTGCTCAGCTTGACAAAAACCTTCAGTCAAAAATTGCGTGATACCAGCATTATAATGACCCCCCACTGTCCAATCTCAGTATGTCAGTAGAATGTCCTTTAGCTGTTCCAGCTCCTTCTTGCTAATACATAATATTGCATTGTCTGATAGCACAATCCTTAGTTATCTTCACAGTCCAGGTGTCCAATATGCTGACAAATGAAGAAACATGGTTCTGTTCAGGTGATTTGAATATCCTTGTTCTGAGAAAACAGTCCAAACTTTTGGGTAAAATCTGTCAATATATAGTTTACTCAAAATAAGCAAGATCTAAAGAAAAAAAAATGATGATAGTGAAATTGTAGCTTAGAGTACTCTTTTTACTCAGTACTTTTACTTTTTTATTTAAATGAAAAAAATTTAGAAAAATGCATATTTGTGACCCTGGACCACAAAACCAGTCTTAAGTCGCTGGGGTATATTTGTAGCAATAGCCAAAAATACATTGTATGGGTCAAAATTATCTATTTTTCTTTTATGCCAAAAATCATTAGGATATTATGTAAAGATCATGTTCCATGAAGATATTTTGTAAATTTCTTACCGTAAATGTATCAAAACTTAATTTTTGATTAGTAATATGCATTGCTAAGAATTCATTTGGACAACTTTAAAGGCGATTTTCTCAATATTTAGATTTGTTTTGCACCCTCAGATTCCAGATTTTCAAATAGTTGTATCTCTGCCAAATATTGTCTGATCCTAACAAACCATACATCAATGGAAAGCTTATTTATTCAGCTTCCAGATGATGTATAAATCTCAATTTTGGAAAATTGACACTTAAGACTGGTTTTGTCGTCCAGGGTCGCATTTGTGTAACTTATATATGTGTGACTCAGATCTTTGTTTGCCAAGGTACCATTCTTGAGACGTCCCCTTGTCTTGCACCGTTCCCCCATATTAATATATTCTCTTAAAATTATACTGTAATTATATAGCCTAACTGTAAACAGTAAATTGGATTTTCATGAGAGAAAATTATTGTTTGCATATTTTTTTTTTACTGCCATATAATCGTCAATTAAAAACAAAAATAAATAAAGCATTAATCTGATGTTAACTTAAAAGCGCTATTGTCAAAGGTTACGACTGCAAGTAAAACACTAAACCAACAGATTCGACAGCAATACCTGCATCGAATATTTAAAAAACACACACACGAAATCGAATCATTCTCGCATCTATACAGGCGACTCGAGATGATTTTATGAAGTAAACTAATAAATAGACTAGTCCATACATTTTCTTTCATCAGACCATACAAATAATGGCAACTGTTCCCATTCTTTGTTTAAAGAGAGATGTTTCACACAAATAGCAAAAACACCGCGCTGTGATCTGATCCGGTGGCTCGTTATTCCTTCAAAGTTTCTCCGACGCTACTTTGAACTTCTCCCTTCATCTTCTTACTGAACGACTCTCTGATACACTTTGGAAGCCATCTTCTGCTCCTCAGCACATCTAGCGCGTTTTATCTGTATATTTATTTTCTTACCTTTAGTCAGTCATGTTTTCCTCTTGCAAGACAGCAACAAAACTGACAGTCCAACATTCAACTAGCCTACTGTAGGGATAATCAGGTGACAGAGCAGTAGACTACAGCATAAACACTCCCCTGAGCTGTGACGCTTCATCTGGTAATACTTTTCCTTCATCTATCTATCTATCTGTCTATCTGTCTGTCTGTCTGTCTATTTTAGATCGATGACATAAGAGAAACAATTGTACTGTCATTTACAATTATTACATTTATGTAATTGTGTTGCTACATAGCTTCAGTTACAAGAAACATACATCAAAAAGCCGTCACAAACTTACGTTAGAATTATTTTTTACAATTATAACATTAAATGTTTAATATTTAGCAGGGACTAGCAGAGAGTTCCTAGGGGGCAGGGTCTCAAATGTAAAATAGGGGCAATGTAAATACATAAATAAATAAAAAATACAGGTCAAAAGTTTGGATACATTACTATTTTATATTTTTGCAAGAAGTCACTTATGGTCATCAAGCCTGCATTTATTTGCTCAATTTTTTAATATACTTTAAAATACATTTTATACTATTCTGATTTATTATCAATGTTGGAAACCTGTGATACGTTTTTCAGGATTCTTTGATTAATAAAAAGTTTTTAAAAAGCACAGCATTTATTTAAAATATAACTTTTGTAAACTTTATGTTGAAAAGCTTGAGGTCAGTATTTGATTTATTTGATTTTTTTTTTTTTTTAAGAAATTAGTTTTCATTCAGCAAAGCTTTGCTAAATTGATAGAAACAGTGATAGTAAAGATTGATATTGTTAGAAAATGCTGTTCTTTTATTTATCAATGAACCCCAAAAAAGTATCATTGGTTCCAAAAAAAATAAAAAATAAAATAATAATAATAAATAAATAAGTAAAAATAAGCAGCACAACTGTTTCCAATATTGATAATAAATCAGCATTTTAGAATGATTTCTGAAGGATCATGCACTGAAGACTGGAGTAATGATGCTGAAAATTCAGCTTTGATCACAGAAATAAATGATATTTTGAAGTATATTAAAATAGATAAACTTTCTTTTAAAATGTAATAATATTTCACAATATTACAGTTTTTCTGTATTTTTGATCCAATAAATGCAGACTTGATGAGCATAAGACACTCATATAATGCTGCATAATTGGTAACATAATGAAGTCCTTTCACGTCACCATTTCGCCAGCCTACACTTCACATAATAGGCCTGTAGGTGGCACTTGGGCTTCATTAACTATGATAGTTTCATTAAATAGTAAACGGTGCATCATACATACATAAATGTAAGTGAATTGAATACTGATTACCATAATTGCCACTTTTGGCGCTGCGCGGTTTTGTGCAGTGCGTTTGTAGTCATTTGGCATCCATTTTCTCAGCGATGTAATTTGATTTATAAAATGAGACAAACCGCAGATCAAGATCGCTCCACAAATAAGCTTGTCTGTCCCGTGTAATTTTCAACCGATTTATGAATAAGAACGGAAAATGACTGCTCCACTTCACATTATTGTCCAATGAAATTTGAGCTTGTGCCAGATCATGATTGGCTGGTGTATTATAGGCTACATGACAAACGGGCATTGATGAATTATGTTATCAGAATCAGAATCAGAATGAGCTTTATTGCCAGGTATGTTTACACATACTAGGAATTTGTTTTAGTAACATAAGCTCCACAGTGCAACTGACAGCGACAAGACAGATAATAAAAAGGATAATATACAAATATACAAAATAGACAATGTACAAAATAGCAAAAAACACTATATAATATAGACAATTATGTATGTACAGTTATGATATGTGCAAATTTGAAATGTAAATAAGTATGTGTGTTAAATAAATGTATTATAGAGCTGTGTGTTCCGTGTTTATTGTCAAGTGTTCATGAGATGGATTGCCTGAGGGAAGAAACTGTTCCTGTGTCTGGTCGTTCTGGTGCTCAGTGCTCTGTAGCGTTGACCAGACGGCAACAGTTCAAAGAGGGAGTGTGCTGGATGTGAGGGGTCCAGAGTGATTTTCTTAGCCCTTTTGCTCACTCTGGATGAGTACAGTTCTTGGAGACTGGGCAGGGTTCCCACGGGTCCTTGAAATCCTTGAAAGTTTGTGAATCTGATTAAAAATTTTCAAGGCCCTGGAAAGTTTTTGAAAATAAACAAACATAGATACAGGTCCTTGAAAATTCCATATTATTCCCTCCGGTCCGCTAATGTGTTATTTCGCCAACACTTTGTGGCATATGCATACTAGCTTGCTTGATTTACGTTAGTTATGCACATTTATGCGTTACGTTAAGTGTTTCCTATGTGAGGTACTTTGTGTTGTTTGTTGCCATGACGTTCAGACGCACACGAAACTACTAAGATGGTACCTCAACGTTTCACAGACACACCGTGAAACATTGCAAAAATAGGCTGAAACGTGATGCCTGGAAAATGCAAGTTTCAAGATATTTGGCTCACCAAAGAAGATTACAAAGAATGGCTTGCCAGAGATCCAAAGGATGTAATGTTATATTGCTTTGCTTGTTAAAATAATGAAAAGCCATGAGGCAAGAAAAACTTAAGCATATTCATATATCTTAAAACTTCTGGTTACATGAGTCTAAGCTCTTTTCAATGAAATCCATGCAAAAGTTAATATCAGATCATTTTAGAATACAGTATAGTATGTACAAAGTATTATTCAGTTTTATGTAAAACAGAAATACGACAAATAGAATATCAGATTTCTGTCATATGGCCAAAAATAAATGCAAAAAAAAAAGAAGCTTTTTTGCATAGTTGTGTTTGACATGAAAGCTGTAACAATGTATCTTACAAGGTGACGCGATGTAACCTTGCTCTCACTTGAACTGTGTACCCACGTTAAGTCCTTGAATTTGAGGGTATTGGACCTGGAAAGTCCTTGAAAGGTCCTTGAATTTGAAGTTAACCAATGTGTGGGAACCCTGCTGGGGAGGGTTGTACCAATGATTCGCTCAGCAGTCCGGACTACCCTCTGTTACAGGCAGAGGCTCTTTAGTCTTCTGAGGTCAGATTTGGTAGCTGAGCTGAACCAGACAGTTATAGAATTGCAGAGGATGGATTCAATGATGGCGGAGTAGAACTGTTTCAGCAGCTCCTGTGGCAGGTTGAACTTCCTCAGCTGGAGAAGGAAGTACAACCTCTGCTGGGCCTTTTTCACAATGGACTCGATGTGATTGTCCCACTTCAGATCCTGGGAGATTGTGGTGCCCAGGTATCTGAATGTCTCCACTGCAGTCACAGTGCTGTTCATGATGGTGAGTGGGAGGAGTGCAGGGGGGTTTCTCCTGAAGTCCACGATAATCTCCACTGTTTTGAGTGTGTTGAGCTCCAGGTTGTTAAGACTGCACCAGACAGCCAGCTCTTTAACCTCCTGTCTGTAAGCGGACTCGTCACCGTCCTGAATGAGGCCGATGAGTGTGGTGTCGTCTGCAAACTTCAGGAGCTTGACAGAGGGGTCTTTAGAGATGCAGTCGTTGGTGTACAGGGAGAAGAGCAGTGGGGAGAGAACACAGCCCTGAGGAGCTCCAGTGCTGATGGTGCGGTTGCTGGATGTGTATTTTCCCAGCCTCACTAGCTGCTGCCTGTCTGCCAGGAAGCTGTTGATCCACTGATAGACGGAGGTGGGCACAGAGAGCTGAGTTAATTTGGGCTGGAGGAGTGATGGGATGATGGTGTTAAAAGCAGAGCTGAAGTCTACAAACATGATTCTCACATAAGTCCCTGATCTGTCTAGATGTTGCAGAACATAATGCAGTCCCATATTGACTGCATCGTCCACAGACCTGTTTGCTCTGTAGGCAAACGGCAGGGGGTCCAGTAAGGGTCCAGTGATAAGTCAGATAAGTCAAAACCAGTCTTTCAAATGATTTCATGGCCACAGATGTTAGAGCCACAGGTCTGTAGTCATTAGGTCCAGTAATTTTGGGTTTCTTTGGGACGGGTATGATGGTGGGGCGTTTGAAGCATGAGGGAACTTCGCACAGCTCCAGTGATCTGTTGAAGATCTGTGTGGAGATCTGTGTGAAGATGGGGGCCAGCTGGTCAGTGCAAGTTGCAGGAGGTGTGAATGGTGTTTTTTCAAACCTGCAATAGAACTCGTTCAGGGGTGCGTTTCCCAAAAACAACTATGGTCACAAGTTCCGTCATTACCAATAGTTCAATGGAACTAACGACCATAGTTAGCTAACGATGCTTTTTGGAAACGCACCCCAGATCGTCTGCCAGTTGTTGATTCTCCACGGTGCTGGGGGATGGTGTCTTGTAGTTGGTGATCTCTTTCAGACCTTTCCACACTGAAGCCGTGTCACTAGAAGAGAACTGAATCCGTAGCTTTTCGGAATAATTCCTCTTTGCCACTCTGATCTCCTTTTCCAGTGTGCATTTGGCCTGTTTGTATAAGACTCTGTCCCCATTCCTGCGAGCATCTTCTTTGGCCTGACGGAGCTGGCTAAGTTTTGCAGTGAACAATGGTTTGTCGTTGTTGTAAGTTGTAAATGAGTCCTAGTAGGAATGCACATATCTTCACAGAAACTGATATAAGATGTTACAGTCTCTGTGAGCTCATCCAGATCGGTGGCAGCAGCTTCAAAAACAGTCCAATCAGTGAGAGAGAAACAGGCTTGTAAATCCCGCTCTGCTTCATTAGTCCATCTTTTTACAGTCCTTAATACAGGTTCAGCTGATTTCAGTTTCTGCCTTTAGGTCGGTATGAGATGAACTAAACAGTGATCAGAGAGCCCCAAAGCTGCCTGTGGGACAGAGTGATATGCCTCCTTTATTGCTGTGTAACAGTGATCCTATATATTACTGTCTCTGGTGGGACATGTAACATGGCCTATTCTAAAATATAACAGATGGATTTGTAATTAAATTGACACACTAGCTTTGATTATTGATGAAAAAAACTTAAAATATTGTTTGGTTTATTTTTTTTCCCTTTCATTGACCCATAGGCACTCACTGAAAGAACCACATATGGCTTCAGAGGCTATGGTTTCCAAACAGACTGGAATATCAGTCAGTCCAGCAAAACGCACGCAACCAGCTACGCCTCAGATTGACAGATATGTAAAAATAAACAGGAACTTTCTGACTTTTGAGCGATTAGTTGCCATTTTGTACACATTGTCATGTTAATTATAATTCAAATGCATTTTGTTTGATTGACTGTCATTGCTATTTGTCTGAGAGGGGCACTTTTGAATATTTTTGAAAAAGGGCAGGGACTTGAGCCCCCAAAGTCCAACCGCCATGCCCGATATTTAGTGACACCTATTATAGGAAACTCAACACAGTATACGTCGATTTAATATCTATGTAAATGTAACATAAGAGAAAATGCGACCAGCTGTGGGTCGTTGATCACTAATTGCACATTACAATTACATAATTTATGTAATTACAATTTTATTTCAAGAATATTATGATTGGCCTATGATCTGGTAGTGTAAGTGTTGTTATCATAATTGAGCCTCAATGCATGATTTCCAACTCTTTTTAGCTTGCCATTGAAATAGTAGAAGTGGTTATTTTCATCTTCAGCATTAACTTCATACATATTATTTTGGGTAATTTGTTTAGAACTCTGATATTTACTAAGAGTTGATGATTGCAGTGCGTTCTGCAATATGAAAGATAGCTCTGTTGTCTCTTGCCTATGTTTCACATTTGAAGGCTCTTGTGGTTTTGATGTAGTAATTTGTGTGACATAATTTTTATTCATTATCATCTTCTCCTGGCATCTCTTCATCCCAGAGGTGGTGCGATGAATTAGTCCAAAGCAACCATCTTCATCTGTAGGCTGTGATCCTTCTGTTTCTTTGCTTGGTGATGTTTTATCTTCTGGTGTCAGTATCTCATTTTCTTTTGTACTTTCTCTTTCAGGAAGTTCTGTTGTAATTTCTGTCTCATGTTCATCTTCTGGTGTTTGTAGCTCAATTTCTGTTGTACATTCAGTTTCAAGAGCCTCTGTTGTCATTAATGTCTCGTCTTTGTTCGTTGTGAAATCTTCTTCATATTTTGTGGACATGGTTGGTGTAACTGGTTCATTTGTACCTTTTGACTCCGTATTTTCTGAAATGAAATCAACAGGCTCTGACTGTCTTTCTTCATATGTTTTAGCTGTTGTCATCACAGGTGTTTCATCTTCTGGTGTTTGTAGCTCAATTTCTGTTGTACATTCAGTTTCAAGAGCCTCTGTTGTCATTAATGTCTCTTGTCTGTTTATTGTGAAATCTTCTGCATATTTTATGGAAGTGGTTGGTGTAAGTGGTTCATTTGTACCTTTTGACACCGTATTTTCTGAAATGAAATCAACAGGTTCTGACTGTCTTTCTTCATATGTTTTAGCTGTTGTCATCACAGGTGTTTTATCTTCTGGTGTTTGTAGCTCAATTTCTGTTGTACATTCAGTTTCAAGAGCCTCTGTTGTCATTAATGTCTCTTGTCTGTTTATTGTGAAATCTTCTGCATATTTTGTGGACATGGTTGGTGTTGCTGGTTCAATTGTACCTTTTGACTCAATATTTTCTGAAATTAAATCAACAGGTTCTGACTGTCTTTCTTCATATGTTTTAGCTGTTGTCATCACAGGTGTTTTATCTTCTGGTGTTTGTAACTCAATTTCTGTTGTACATTCAGTTTCAAGACTCTGTGTTGTCATTCTTTTCTCATGTTCAGTCCTAATTAAATCTTCTGCATATTTCCCTGTTGTAACTAATTCATTTATACCTTCATTCGCAAGGTGTTCTGACTTTAAATAATTAATTTTAATAATCTTTTCCTGGCATCTTTTCAACCCAGAGCTAGTGCGATGAATTAGTCCAAAGCAACCATCTTCATATGTATGCCATGACGCTTCTGTTTCTTTGATTGGTGGTGTTTGAGTTTCCACCCCCAGCACTGCCATTGTTGGCTTCATTTCTTTCCTTTCCACTGATTGTTTTTCCAGAACATCTTCAGGTTTTTCTGTTGAGCTCTTTGAGTCTGTTGTACATCCTATATCAGGAAACACTAATGCCATTTCACGTTCTGTCGGTGGGACATCATGTTCTCTGGACATGGTTGGTGTTGCTGGTTCATTTGTACCTTTTGACACCGTATTTTCTGAAATGAAATCAACAGGCTCTGACTGTCTTTCTTCATATGTTTTAGCTGTTGTCATCACAGGTGTTTTATCTTCTGGTGTTTGTAGCTCAATTTCTGTTGTACATTCAGTTTCAAGAGCCTCTGTTGTCATTAATGTCTCTTGTCTGTTTATTGTGAAATCTTCTGCATATTTTGTGGACATGGTTGGTGTTGCTGGTTCAATTGTACCTTTTGACTCAATATTTTCTGAAATTAAATCAACTGGCTCTGACTGTCTTTCTTCATATGTTTTAGCTGTTGTCATCACAGGTGTTTTATCTTCTGGTGTTTGTAGCTCAATTTCTGTTGTACATTCAGTTTCAAGAGCCTCTGTTGTCATTAATGTCTCTTGTCTGTTTGAAATGAAATCTTCTGCATATTTTGTGGACATGGTTGGTGTTGCTGGTTCAATTGTACCTTTTGACTCAATATTTTCTGAAATTAAATCAACAGGTTCTGACTGTCTTTCTTCATATGTTTTAGCTGTTGTCATCACAGGTGTTTTATCTTCTGGTGTTTGTAACTCAATTTCTGTTGTACATTCAGTTTCAAGACTCTGTGTTGTCATTCTTTTCTCATGTTCAGTCCTAATTAAATCTTCTGCATATTTCCCTGTTGTAACTAATTCATTTATACCTTCATTCGCAAGGTGTTCTGACTTTAAATAATTAATTTTAATAATCTTTTCCTGGCATCTTTTCAACCCAGAGCTAGTGCGATGAATTAGTCCAAAACAACCATCTTCATATGTATGCCATGACACTTCTGTTTCTTTGATTGGTGGTGTTTGAGTTTCCACCCCCAGCACTGCCATTGTTGGCTTCATTTCTTTCCTTTCCACTGATTGTTTTTCCAGAACATCTTCAGGTTTTTCTGTTGAGCTCTTTGAGTCTGTTGTACATCCTATATCAGGAAACACTAATGCCATTTCACGTTCTGTCGGTGTGACATCATGTTCTCTGGAAATGGTTGGTGTAACTGGTTCATTTGTACTTTTTGACTCTGTATTTTCTGAAATTAAATCAACTGGCTCTGACTGTCTTTCTTCATATGTTTTAGCTGTTGTCATCACATGTGTTTTATCTTCTGGTGTTTGTAGCTCAATTTCTGTTGTACATTCAGTTTCAGGAAGTTCTGTTGTAATTTCTGTCTCATGTTTAGTCACTATGACAGTATGTTCATGTCTTCTTAAAGGGCTGGATGTAACTAATTCATTAGTACCTTTTGACTCAATATTTTCTGAAATTAAATCAACAGGTTCTGACTGTCTTTCTTCATATGTTTTAGCTGTTGTCATCACATGTGTTTTATCTTCAGGTGTTTGTAACTCAATTTCTGTTGTACATTCAGTTTCAAGACTCTGTGTTGTCATTCTTTTCTCATGTTCAGTCCTAATTAAATCTTCTGCATATTTCCCTGTTGTAACTAATTCATTTATACCTTCATTCGCAAGGTGTTCTGACTTTAAATAATTAATTTTAATAATCTTTTCCTGGCATCTTTTCAACCCAGAGCTAGTGCGATGAATTAGTCCAAAGCAACCATCTTCATATGTATGCCATGACGCTTCTGTTTCTTTGATTGGTGGTGTTTGAGTTTCCACCCCCAGCACTGCCATTGTTGGCTTCATTTCTTTCCTTTCCACTGATTGTTTTTCCAGAACATCTTCAGGTTTTTCTGTTGAGCTCTTTGAGTCTGTTGTACATCCTATATCAGGAAACACTAATGCCATTTCACGTTCTGTCGGTGGGACATCATGTTCTCTGGACATGGTTGGTGTTGCTGGTTCATTTGTACCTTTTGACTCCGTATTTTCTGAAATGAAATCAACAGGTTCTGACTGTCTTTCTTCATATGTTTTAGCTGTTGTCATCACAGGTGTTTTATCTTCTGGTGTTTGTAGCTCAATTTCTGTTGTACATTCAGTTTCAAGAGCCTCTGTTGTCATTAATGTCTCTTGTCTGTTTATTGTGAAATCTTCTGCATATTTTGTGGACATGGTTGGTGTTGCTGGTTCAATTGTACCTTTTGACTCAATATTTTCTGAAATTAAATCAACAGGCTCTGACTGTCTTTCTTCATATGTTTTAGCTGTTGTCATCACAGGTGTTTTATCTTCTGGTGTTTGTAGCTCAATTTCTGTTGTACATTCAGTTTCAAGAGCCTCTGTTGTCATTAATGTCTCTTGTCTGTTTATTGTGAAATCTTCTGCATATTTTGTGGACATGGTTGGTGTTGCTGGTTCATTTGTACCTTTTGACTCAATATTTTCTGAAATTAAATCAACTGGCTCTGACTGTCTTTCTTCATATGTTTTAGCTGTTGTCATCACAGGTGTTTTATCTTCTGGTGTTTGTAGCTCAATTTCTGTTGTACATTCAGTTTCAAGAGCCTCTGTTGTCATTAATGTCTCTTGTCTGTTTGAAATGAAATCTTCTGCATATTTTGTGGACATGGTTGGTGTTGCTGGTTCAATTGTACCTTTTGACTCTGTATTTTCTGAAATTAAATCAACTGGCTCTGACTGTCTTTCTTCATATGTTTTAGCTGTTGTCATCACATGTGTTTTATCTTCTGGTGTTTGTAGCTCAATTTCTGTTGTACATTCAGTTTCAAGAGCCTCTGTTGTCATTAATGTCTCTTGTCTGTTTATTGAAATGAAATCTTCTGCATATTTTGTGGACATGGTTGGTGTTGCTGGTTCAATTGTACCTTCTGTTGCAAGATGTTCTAAACTTAAACTATCATATTTCGACTGTCTTTCTTCATGCGTGATATCTGTTCTGTTCACATGTGTTTTATCTTCAGGTGTTTGTAACTCAATTTCTGTTGTACATTCAGTTTCAAGACTCTGTGTTGTCATTCTTTTCTCATGTTCAGTCCTAATTAAATCTTCTGCATATTTCCCTGTTGTAACTAATTCATTTATACCTTCATTCGCAAGGTGTTCTGACTTTAAATAATTAATTTTAATAATCTTTTCCTGGCATCTTTTCAACCCAGAGCTAGTGCGATGAATTAGTCCAAAGCAACCATCTTCATATGTATGCCATGACGCTTCTGTTTCTTTGATTGGTGGTGTTTGAGTTTCCACCCCCAGCACTGCCATTGTTGGCTTCATTTCTTTCCTTTCCACTGATTGTTTTCCAGAACATCTTCAGGTTTTTCTGTTGAGCTCTTTGAGTCTGTTGTACATCCTATATCAGGAAACACTAATGCCATTTCACGTTCTGTCGGTGGGACATCATGTTCTCTGGACATGGTTGGTGTTGCTGGTTCATTTGTACCTTTTGACTCCGTATTTTCTGAAATGAAATCAACAGGTTCTGACTGTCTTTCTTCATATGTTTTAGCTGTTGTCATCACAGGTGTTTTATCTTCTGGTGTTTGTAGCTCAATTTCTGTTGTACATTCAGTTTCAAGAGCCTCTGTTGTCATTAATGTCTCTTGTCTGTTTATTGTGAAATCTTCTGCATATTTTGTGGACATGGTTGGTGTTGCTGGTTCAATTGTACCTTTTGACTCAATATTTTCTGAAATTAAATCAACAGGCTCTGACTGTCTTTCTTCATATGTTTTAGCTGTTGTCATCACAGGTGTTTTATCTTCTGGTGTTTGTAGCTCAATTTCTGTTGTACATTCAGTTTCAAGAGCCTCTGTTGTCATTAATGTCTCTTGTCTGTTTATTGTGAAATCTTCTGCATATTTTGTGGACATGGTTGGTGTTGCTGGTTCAATTGTACCTTTTGACTCAATATTTTCTGAAATTAAATCAACAGGCTCTGACTGTCTTTCTTCATATGTTTTAGCTGTTGTCATCACAGGTGTTTTATCTTCTGGTGTTTGTAGCTCAATTTCTGTTGTACATTCAGTTTCAAGAGCCTCTGTTGTCATTAATGTCTCTTGTCTGTTTATTGTGAAATCTTCTGCATATTTTATGGAAGTGGTTAGTGTAAGTGGTTCATTTGTACCTTTTGACTCTGTATTTTCTGAAATGAAATCAACAGGCTCTGACTGTCTTTCTTCATATGTTTTAGCTGTTGTCATCACAGGTGTTTTATCTTCTGGTGTTTGTAGCTCAATTTCTGTTGTACATTCAGTTTCAAGAGCCTCTGTTGTCATTAATGTCTCTTGTCTGTTTATTGTGAAATCTTCTGCATATTTTGTGGACATGGTTGGTGTTGCTGGTTCAATTGTACCTTTTGACTCAATATTTTCTGAAATTAAATCAACTGGCTCTGACTGTCTTTCTTCATATGTTTTAGCTGTTGTCATCACAGGTGTTTTATCTTCTGGTGTTTGTAGCTCAATTTCTGTTGTACATTCAGTTTCAAGAGCCTCTGTTGTCATTAATGTCTCTTGTCTGTTTGAAATGAAATCTTCTGCATATTTTGTGGACATGGTTGGTGTAACTGGTTCATTTGTACCTTTTGACTCCGTATTTTCTGAAATGAAATCAACAGGCTCTGACTGTCTTTCTTCATATGTTTTAGCTGTTGTCATCACAGGTGTTTTATCTTCTGGTGTTTGTAGCTCAATTTCTGTTGTACATTCAGTTTCAAGAGCCTCTGTTGTCATTAATGTCTCTTGTCTGTTTATTGTGAAATCTTCTGCATATTTTGTGGACATGGTTGGTGTTGCTGGTTCATTTGTACCTTTTGACTCAATATTTTCTGAAATTAAATCAACAGGCTCTGACTGTCTTTCTTCATATGTTTTAGCTGTTGTCATCACAGGTGTTTTATCTTCTGGTGTTTGTAGCTCAATTTCTGTTGTACATTCAGTTTCAAGAGCCTCTGTTGTCATTAATGTCTCTTGTCTGTTTATTGTGAAATCTTCTGCATATTTTGTGGACATGGTTGGTGTTGCTGGTTCAATTGTACCTTTTGACTCAATATTTTCTGAAATGAAATCAACAGGCTCTGACTGTCTTTCTTCATATGTTTTAGCTGTTGTCATCACAGGTGTTTTATCTTCTGGTGTTTGTAGCTCAATTTCTGTTGTACATTCAGTTTCAAGAGCCTCTGTTGTCATTAATGTCTCTTGTCTGTTTGAAATGAAATCTTCTGCATATTTTGTGGACATGGTTGGTGTTGCTGGTTCAATTGTACCTTTTGACTCCGTATTTTCTGAAATTAAATCAACAGGCTCTGACTGTCTTTCTTCATATATTTTAGCTGTTGTCATCACAGGTGTTTTATCTTCTGGTGTTTGTAGCTCAATTTCTGTTGTACATTCAGTTTCAAGAGCCTCTGTTGTCATTAATGTCTCTTGTCTGTTTATTGTGAAATCTTCTGCATATTTTGTGGACATGGTTGGTGTTGCTGGTTCAATTGTACCTTTTGACTCAATATTTTCTGAAATTAAATCAACAGGCTCTGACTGTCTTTCTTCATATGTTTTAGCTGTTGTCATCACAGGTGTTTTATCTTCTGGTGTTTGTAGCTCAATTTCTGTTGTACATTCAGTTTCAAGAGCCTCTGTTGTCATTAATGTCTCTTGTCTGTTTGAAATGAAATCTTCTGCATATTTTGTGGACATGGTTGGTGTTGCTGGTTCATTGTACCTTTTGACTCAATATTTTCTGAAATTAAATCAACAGGCTCTGACTGTCTTTCTTCATATGTTTTAGCTGTTGTCATCACAGGTGTTTTATCTTCTGGTGTTTGTAGCTCAATTTCTGTTGTACATTCAGTTTCAAGAGCCTCTGTTGTCATTAATGTCTCTTGTCTGTTTATTGTGAAATCTTCTGCATATTTTATGGACGTGGTTAGTGTAAGTGGTTCATTTGTACCTTTTGACACCGTATTTTCTGAAATGAAATCAACAGGTTCTGACTGTCTTTCTTCATATGTTTTAGCTGTTGTCATCACAGGTGTTTTATCTTCTGGTGTTTGTAGCTCAATTTCTGTTGTACATTCAGTTTCAAGAGCCTCTGTTGTCATTAATGTCTCTTGTCTGTTTATTGTGAAATCTTCTGCATATTTTGTGGACATGGTTGGTGTTGCTGGTTCAATTGTACCTTTTGACTCAATATTTTCTGAAATGAAATCAACAGGCTCTGACTGTCTTTCTTCATATGTTTTAGCTGTTGTCATCACAGGTGTTTTATCTTCTGGTGTTTGTAGCTCAATTTCTGTTGTACATTCAGTTTCAAGAGCCTCTGTTGTCATTAATGTCTCTTGTCTGTTTATTGTGAAATCTTCTGCATATTTTGTGGACATGGTTGGTGTTGCTGGTTCAATTGTACCTTTTGACTCAATATTTTCTGAAATGAAATCAACAGGCTCTGACTGTCTTTCTTCATATGTTTTAGCTGTTGTCATCACAGGTGTTTTATCTTCTGGTGTTTGTAGCTCAATTTCTGTTGTACATTCAGTTTCAAGAGCCTCTGTTGTCATTAATGTCTCTTGTCTGTTTATTGTGAAATCTTCTGCATATTTTATGGACATGGTTGGTGTTGCTGGTTCAATTGTACCTTTTGACTCGTATTTTCTGAAATTAAATCAACAGGTTCTGACTGTCTTTCTTCATATGTTTTAGCTGTTGTCATCACAGGTGTTTTATCTTCTGGTGTTTGTAGCTCAATTTCTGTTGTACATTCAGTTTCAAGAGCCTCTGTTGTCATTAATGTCTCTTGTCTGTTTATTGTGAAATCTTCTGCATATTTTGTGGACATGGTTGGTGTTGCTGGTTCAATTGTACCTTTTGACTCAATATTTTCTGAAATTAAATCAACTGGCTCTGACTGTCTTTCTTCATATGTTTTAGCTGTTGTCATCACAGGTGTTTTATCTTCTGGTGTTTGTAGCTCAATTTCTGTTGTACATTCAGTTTCAAGAGCCTCTGTTGTCATTAATGTCTCTTGTCTGTTTATTGTGAAATCTTCTGCATATTTTATGGACATGGTTGGTGTTGCTGGTTCATTTGTACCTTTTGACTCAATATTTTCTGAAATTAAATCAACAGGCTCTGACTGTCTTTCTTCATATGTTTTAGCTGTTGTCATCACAGGTGTTTTATCTTCTGGTGTTTGTAGCTCAATTTCTGTTGTACATTCAGTTTCAAGAGCCTCTGTTGTCATTAATGTCTCTTGTCTGTTTATTGTGAAATCTTCTGCATATTTTGTGGACATGGTTGGTGTTGCTGGTTCATTTGTACCTTTTGACTCCGTATTTTCTGAAATGAAATCAACAGGCTCTGACTGTCTTTCTTCATATGTTTTAGCTGTTGTCATCACAGGTGTTTTATCTTCTGGTGTTTGTAGCTCAATTTCTGTTGTACATTCAGTTTCAAGAGCCTCTGTTGTCATTAATGTCTCTTGTCTGTTTATTGTGAAATCTTCTGCATATTTTGTGGACATGGTTGGTGTTGCTGGTTCAATTGTACCTTTTGACTCAATATTTTCTGAAATTAAATCAACAGGCTCTGACTGTCTTTCTTCATATGTTTTAGCTGTTGTCATCACAGGTGTTTTATCTTCTGGTGTTTGTAGCTCAATTTCTGTTGTACATTCAGTTTCAAGAGCCTCTGTTGTCATTAATGTCTCTTGTCTGTTTATTGTGAAATCTTCTGCATATTTTATGGAAGTGGTTGGTGTAAGTGGTTCATTTGTACCTTTTGACTCTGTATTTTCTGAAATGAAATCAACAGGCTCTGACTGTCTTTCTTCATATGTTTTAGCTGTTGTCATCACAGGTGTTTTATCTTCTGGTGTTTGTAGCTCAATTTCTGTTGTACATTCAGTTTCAAGAGCCTCTGTTGTCATTAATGTCTCTTGTCTGTTTGAAATGAAATCTTCTGCATATTTTGTGGACATGGTTGGTGTTGCTGGTTCAATTGTACCTTTTGACTCCGTATTTTCTGAAATTAAATCAACAGGCTCTGACTGTCTTTCTTCATATGTTTTAGCTGTTGTCATCACAGGTGTTTTATCTTCTGGTGTTTGTAGCTCAATTTCTGTTGTACATTCAGTTTCAAGAGCCTCTGTTGTCATTAATGTCTCTTGTCTGTTTATTGTGAAATCTTCTGCATATTTTATGGACATGGTTGGTGTTGCTGGTTCATTTGTACCTTTTGACTCAATATTTTCTGAAATTAAATCAACAGGCTCTGACTGTCTTTCTTCATATGTTTTAGCTGTTGTCATCACAGGTGTTTTATCTTCTGGTGTTTGTAGCTCAATTTCTGTTGTACATTCAGTTTCAAGAGCCTCTGTTGTCATTAATGTCTCTTGTCTGTTTATTGTGAAATCTTCTGCATATTTTATGGACATGGTTGGTGTTGCTGGTTCATTTGTACCTTTTGACTCAATATTTTCTGAAATTAAATCAACAGGCTCTGACTGTCTTTCTTCATATGTTTTAGCTGTTGTCATCACAGGTGTTTTATCTTCTGGTGTTTGTAGCTCAATTTCTGTTGTACATTCAGTTTCAAGAGCCTCTGTTGTCATTAATGTCTCTTGTCTGTTTATTGTGAAATCTTCTGCATATTTTGTGGACATGGTTGGTGTTGCTGGTTCATTTGTACCTTTTGACTCAATATTTTCTGAAATTAAATCAACTGGCTCTGACTGTCTTTCTTCATATGTTTTAGCTGTTGTCATCACAGGTGTTTTATCTTCTGGTGTTTGTAGCTCAATTTCTGTTGTACATTCAGTTTCAAGAGCCTCTGTTGTCATTAATGTCTCTTGTCTGTTTGAAATGAAATCTTCTGCATATTTTGTGGACATGGTTGGTGTTGCTGGTTCATTTGTACCTTTTGACTCCGTATTTTCTGAAATGAAATCAACAGGCTCTGACTGTCTTTCTTCATATGTTTTAGCTGTTGTCATCACAGGTGTTTTATCTTCTGGTGTTTGTAGCTCAATTTCTGTTGTACATTCAGTTTCAAGAGCCTCTGTTGTCATTAATGTCTCTTGTCTGTTTATTGTGAAATCTTCTGCATATTTTGTGGACATGGTTGGTGTTGCTGGTTCAATTGTACCTTTTGACTCAATATTTTCTGAAATGAAATCAACAGGCTCTGACTGTCTTTCTTCATATGTTTTAGCTGTTGTCATCACAGGTGTTTTATCTTCTGGTGTTTGTAGCTCAATTTCTGTTGTACATTCAGTTTCAAGAGCCTCTGTTGTCATTAATGTCTCTTGTCTGTTTATTGTGAAATCTTCTGCATATTTTATGGAAGTGGTTGGTGTAAGTGGTTCATTTGTACCTTTTGACACCGTATTTTCTGAAATGAAATCAACAGGTTCTGACTGTCTTTCTTCATATGTTTTAGCTGTTGTCATCACAGGTGTTTTATCTTCTGGTGTTTGTAGCTCAATTTCTGTTGTACATTCAGTTTCAAGAGCCTCTGTTGTCATTAATGTCTCTTGTCTGTTTGAAATGAAATCTTCTGCATATTTTGTGGACATGGTTGGTGTTGCTGGTTCAATTGTACCTTTTGACTCAATATTTTCTGAAATTAAATCAACTGGCTCTGACTGTCTTTCTTCATATGTTTTAGCTGTTGTCATCACAGGTGTTTTATCTTCTGGTGTTTGTAGCTCAATTTCTGTTGTACATTCAGTTTCAAGAGCCTCTGTTGTCATTAATGTCTCTTGTCTGTTTGAAATGAAATCTTCTGCATATTTTGTGGACATGGTTGGTGTAACTGGTTCATTTGTACCTTTTGACTCCGTATTTTCTGAAATGAAATCAACAGGCTCTGACTGTCTTTCTTCATATGTTTTAGCTGTTGTCATCACAGGTGTTTTATCTTCTGGTGTTTGTAGCTCAATTTCTGTTGTACATTCAGTTTCAAGAGCCTCTGTTGTCATTAATGTCTCTTGTCTGTTTATTGTGAAATCTTCTGCATATTTTGTGGACATGGTTGGTGTTGCTGGTTCATTTGTACCTTTTGACTCAATATTTTCTGAAATTAAATCAACAGGCTCTGACTGTCTTTCTTCATATGTTTTAGCTGTTGTCATCACAGGTGTTTTATCTTCTGGTGTTTGTAGCTCAATTTCTGTTGTACATTCAGTTTCAAGAGCCTCTGTTGTCATTAATGTCTCTTGTCTGTTTATTGTGAAATCTTCTGCATATTTTGTGGACATGGTTGGTGTTGCTGGTTCAATTGTACCTTTTGACTCAATATTTTCTGAAATTAAATCAACAGGCTCTGACTGTCTTTCTTCATATGTTTTAGCTGTTGTCATCACAGGTGTTTTATCTTCTGGTGTTTGTAGCTCAATTTCTGTTGTACATTCAGTTTCAAGAGCCTCTGTTGTCATTAATGTCTCTTGTCTGTTTGAAATGAAATCTTCTGCATATTTTGTGGACATGGTTGGTGTTGCTGGTTCATTTGTACCTTTTGACTCAGTATTTTCTGAAATTAAATCAACAGGCTCTGACTGTCTTTCTTCATATGTTTTAGCTGTTGTCATCACAGGTGTTTTATCTTCTGGTGTTTGTAGCTCAATTTCTGTTGTACATTCAGTTTCAAGAGCCTCTGTTGTCATTAATGTCTCTTGTCTGTTTATTGTGAAATCTTCTGCATATTTTGTGGACATGGTTGGTGTTGCTGGTTCAATTGTACCTTTTGACTCAATATTTTCTGAAATTAAATCAACAGGCTCTGACTGTCTTTCTTCATATGTTTTAGCTGTTGTCATCACAGGTGTTTTATCTTCTGGTGTTTGTAGCTCAATTTCTGTTGTACATTCAGTTTCAAGAGCCTCTGTTGTCATTAATGTCTCTTGTCTGTTTATTGTGAAATCTTCTGCATATTTTGTGGACATGGTTGGTGTTGCTGGTTCAATTGTACCTTTTGACTCAATATTTTCTGAAATTAAATCAACAGGCTCTGACTGTCTTTCTTCATATGTTTTAGCTGTTGTCATCACAGGTGTTTTATCTTCTGGTGTTTGTAGCTCAATTTCTGTTGTACATTCAGTTTCAAGAGCCTCTGTTGTCATTAATGTCTCTTGTCTGTTTATTGTGAAATCTTCTGCATATTTTGTGGACATGGTTGGTGTTGCTGGTTCATTTGTACCTTTTGACTCCGTATTTTCTGAAATGAAATCAACAGGCTCTGACTGTCTTTCTTCATATGTTTTAGCTGTTGTCATCACAGGTGTTTTATCTTCTGGTGTTTGTAGCTCAATTTCTGTTGTACATTCAGTTTCAAGAGCCTCTGTTGTCATTAATGTCTCTTGTCTGTTTATTGTGAAATCTTCTGCATATTTTGTGGACATGGTTGGTGTTGCTGGTTCATTTGTACCTTTTGACTCCGTATTTTCTGAAATGAAATCAACAGGCTCTGACTGTCTTTCTTCATATGTTTTAGCTGTTGTCATCACAGGTGTTTTATCTTCTGGTGTTTGTAGCTCAATTTCTGTTGTACATTCAGTTTCAAGAGCCTCTGTTGTCATTAATGTCTCTTGTCTGTTTATTGTGAAATCTTCTGCATATTTTGTGGACATGGTTGGTGTTGCTGGTTCAATTGTACCTTTTGACTCAATATTTTCTGAAATTAAATCAACAGGCTCTGACTGTCTTTCTTCATATGTTTTAGCTGTTGTCATCACAGGTGTTTTATCTTCTGGTGTTTGTAGCTCAATTTCTGTTGTACATTCAGTTTCAAGAGCCTCTGTTGTCATTAATGTCTCTTGTCTGTTTATTGTGAAATCTTCTGCATATTTTGTGGACATGGTTGGTGTTGCTGGTTCAATTGTACCTTTTGACTCAATATTTTCTGAAATTAAATCAACAGGCTCTGACTGTCTTTCTTCATATGTTTTAGCTGTTGTCATCACAGGTGTTTTATCTTCTGGTGTTTGTAGCTCAATTTCTGTTGTACATTCAGTTTCAAGAGCCTCTGTTGTCATTAATGTCTCTTGTCTGTTTATTGTGAAATCTTCTGCATATTTTATGGACATGGTTGGTGTAAGTGGTTCATTTGTACCTTTTGACTGTATTTTCTGAAATGAAATCAACAGGCTCTGACTGTCTTTCTTCATATGTTTTAGCTGTTGTCATCACAGGTGTTTTATCTTCTGGTGTTTGTAGCTCAATTTCTGTTGTACATTCAGTTTCAAGAGCCTCTGTTGTCATTAATGTCTCTTGTCTGTTTGAAATGAAATCTTCTGCATATTTTGTGGACATGGTTGGTGTTGCTGGTTCAATTGTACCTTTTGACTCGTATTTTCTGAAATTAAATCAACAGGCTCTGACTGTCTTTCTTCATATGTTTTAGCTGTTGTCATCACAGGTGTTTTATCTTCTGGTGTTTGTAGCTCAATTTCTGTTGTACATTCAGTTTCAAGAGCCTCTGTTGTCATTAATGTCTCTTGTCTGTTTGTGAAATCTTCTGCATATTTTGTGGACATGGTTGGTGTTGCTGGTTCAATTGTACCTTTTGACTCAATATTTTCTGAAATTAAATCAACTGGCTCTGACTGTCTTTCTTCATATGTTTTAGCTGTTGTCATCACAGGTGTTTTATCTTCTGGTGTTTGTAGCTCAATTTCTGTTGTACATTCAGTTTCAAGAGCCTCTGTTGTCATTAATGTCTCTTGTCTGTTTATTGTGAAATCTTCTGCATATTTTGTGGACATGGTTGGTGTTGCTGGTTCATTTGTACCTTTTGACTCAATATTTTCTGAAATTAAATCAACAGGCTCTGACTGTCTTTCTTCATATGTTTTAGCTGTTGTCATCACAGGTGTTTTATCTTCTGGTGTTTGTAGCTCAATTTCTGTTGTACATTCAGTTTCAAGAGCCTCTGTTGTCATTAATGTCTCTTGTCTGTTTATGAAATCTTCTGCATATTTTGTGGACATGGTTGGTGTTGCTGGTTCATTTGTACCTTTTGACTCTGTATTTTCTGAAATGAAATCAACAGGCTCTGACTGTCTTTCTTCATATGTTTTAGCTGTTGTCATCACAGGTGTTTTATCTTCTGGTGTTTGTAGCTCAATTTCTGTTGTACATTCAGTTTCAAGAGCCTCTGTTGTCATTAATGTCTCTTGTCTGTTTATTGTGAAATCTTCTGCATATTTTGTGGACATGGTTGGTGTTGCTGGTTCAATTGTACCTTTTGACTCAATATTTTCTGAAATGAAATCAACAGGCTCTGACTGTCTTTCTTCATATGTTTTAGCTGTTGTCATCACAGGTGTTTTATCTTCTGGTGTTTGTAGCTCAATTTCTGTTGTACATTCAGTTTCAAGAGCCTCTGTTGTCATTAATGTCTCTTGTCTGTTTATTGTGAAATCTTCTGCATATTTTGTGGACATGGTTGGTGTTGCTGGTTCATTTGTACCTTTTGACTCGTATTTTCTGAAATGAAATCAACAGGCTCTGACTGTCTTTCTTCATATGTTTTAGCTGTTGTCATCACAGGTGTTTTATCTTCTGGTGTTTGTAGCTCAATTTCTGTTGTACATTCAGTTTCAAGAGCCTCTGTTGTCATTAATGTCTCTTGTCTGTTTATTGTGAAATCTTCTGCATATTTTGTGGACATGGTTGGTGTTGCTGGTTCAATTGTACCTTTTGACTCAATATTTTCTGAAATTAAATCAACAGGCTCTGACTGTCTTTCTTCATATGTTTTAGCTGTTGTCATCACAGGTGTTTTATCTTCTGGTGTTTGTAGCTCAATTTCTGTTGTACATTCAGTTTCAAGAGCCTCTGTTGTCATTAATGTCTCTTGTCTGTTTGTGAAATCTTCTGCATATTTTGTGGACATGGTTGGTGTTGCTGGTTCAATTGTACCTTTTGACTCAATATTTTCTGAAATTAAATCAACAGGCTCTGACTGTCTTTCTTCATATGTTTTAGCTGTTGTCATCACAGGTGTTTTATCTTCTGGTGTTTGTAGCTCAATTTCTGTTGTACATTCAGTTTCAAGAGCCTCTGTTGTCATTAATGTCTCTTGTCTGTTTATTGTGAAATCTTCTGCATATTTTGTGGACATGGTTGGTGTTGCTGGTTCAATTGTACCTTTTGACTCAATATTTTCTGAAATTAAATCAACAGGTTCTGACTGTCTTTCTTCATATGTTTTAGCTGTTGTCATCACAGGTGTTTTATCTTCTGGTGTTTGTAGCTCAATTTCTGTTGTACATTCAGTTTCAAGAGCCTCTGTTGTCATTAATGTCTCTTGTCTGTTTGAAATGAAATCTTCTGCATATTTTGTGGACATGGTTGGTGTTGCTGGTTCATTTGTACCTTTTGACTCAATATTTTCTGAAATTAAATCAACAGGCTCTGACTGTCTTTCTTCATATGTTTTAGCTGTTGTCATCACAGGTGTTTTATCTTCTGGTGTTTGTAGCTCAATTTCTGTTGTACATTCAGTTTCAAGAGCCTCTGTTGTCATTAATGTCTCTTGTCTGTTTATTGTGAAATCTTCTGCATATTTTGTGGACATGGTTGGTGTTGCTGGTTCAATTGTACCTTTTGACTCGTATTTTCTGAAATGAAATCAACAGGCTCTGACTGTCTTTCTTCATATGTTTTAGCTGTTGTCATCACAGGTGTTTTATCTTCTGGTGTTTGTAGCTCAATTTCTGTTGTACATTCAGTTTCAAGAGCCTCTGTTGTCATTAATGTCTCTTGTCTGTTTGTGAAATCTTCTGCATATTTTGTGGACATGGTTGGTGTTGCTGGTTCAATTGTACCTTTTGACTCAATATTTTCTGAAATTAAATCAACAGGTTCTGACTGTCTTTCTTCATATGTTTTAGCTGTTGTCATCACAGGTGTTTTATCTTCTGGTGTTTGTAGCTCAATTTCTGTTGTACATTCAGTTTCAAGAGCCTCTGTTGTCATTAATGTCTCTTGTCTGTTTGAAATGAAATCTTCTGCATATTTTATGGACATGGTTGGTGTTGCTGGTTCATTGTACCTTTTGACTCAATATTTTCTGAAATGAAATCAACAGGTTCTGACTGTCTTTCTTCATATGTTTTAGCTGTTGTCATCACAGGTGTTTTATCTTCTGGTGTTTGTAGCTCAATTTCTGTTGTACATTCAGTTTCAAGAGCCTCTGTTGTCATTAATGTCTCTTGTCTGTTTATTGTGAAATCTTCTGCATATTTTGTGGACATGGTTGGTGTTGTTGGTTCAATTGTACCTTTTGACTGTATTTTCTGAAATGAAATCAACAGGCTCTGACTGTCTTTCTTCATATGTTTTAGCTGTTGTCATCACAGGTGTTTTATCTTCTGGTGTTTGTAGCTCAATTTCTGTTGTACATTCAGTTTCAAGAGCCTCTGTTGTCATTAATGTCTCTTGTCTGTTTATTGTGAAATCTTCTGCATATTTTGTGGACATGGTTGGTGTTGCTGGTTCATTGTACCTTTTGACTCGTATTTTCTGAAATTAAATCAACAGGCTCTGACTGTCTTTCTTCATATGTTTTAGCTGTTGTCATCACAGGTGTTTTATCTTCTGGTGTTTGTAGCTCAATTTCTGTTGTACATTCAGTTTCAAGAGCCTCTGTTGTCATTAATGTCTCTTGTCTGTTTGAAATGAAATCTTCTGCATATTTTGTGGACATGGTTGGTGTTGCTGGTTCAATTGTACCTTTTGACTCCGTATTTTCTGAAATTAAATCAACAGGTTCTGACTGTCTTTCTTCATATGTTTTAGCTGTTGTCATCACAGGTGTTTTATCTTCTGGTGTTTGTAGCTCAATTTCTGTTGTACATTCAGTTTCAAGAGCCTCTGTTGTCATTAATGTCTCTTGTCTGTTTATTGTGAAATCTTCTGCATATTTTGTGGACATGGTTAGTGTAAGTGGTTCATTTGTACCTTTTGACTCTGTATTTTCTGAAATGAAATCAACTGGCTCTGACTGTCTTTCTTCATATGTTTTAGCTGTTGTCATCACAGGTGTTTTATCTTCTGGTGTTTGTAGCTCAATTTCTGTTGTACATTCAGTTTCAAGAGCCTCTGTTGTCATTAATGTCTCTTGTCTGTTTATTGTGAAATCTTCTGCATATTTTATGGACATGGTTGGTGTTGCTGGTTCATTTGTACCTTTTGACTCCGTATTTTCTGAAATGAAATCAACAGGCTCTGACTGTCTTTCTTCATATGTTTTAGCTGTTGTCATCACAGGTGTTTTATCTTCTGGTGTTTGTAGCTCAATTTCTGTTGTACATTCAGTTTCAAGAGCCTCTGTTGTCATTAATGTCTCTTGTCTGTTTATTGTGAAATCTTCTGCATATTTTGTGGACATGGTTGGTGTTGCTGGTTCATTTGTACCTTTTGACTCAATATTTTCTGAAATTAAATCAACAGGCTCTGACTGTCTTTCTTCATATGTTTTAGCTGTTGTCATCACAGGTGTTTTATCTTCTGGTGTTTGTAGCTCAATTTCTGTTGTACATTCAGTTTCAAGAGCCTCTGTTGTCATTAATGTCTCTTGTCTGTTTGAAATGAAATCTTCTGCATATTTTGTGGACATGGTTGGTGTTGCTGGTTCAATTGTACCTTTTGACTCAATATTTTCTGAAATTAAATCAACAGGCTCTGACTGTCTTTCTTCATATGTTTTAGCTGTTGTCATCACAGGTGTTTTATCTTCTGGTGTTTGTAGCTCAATTTCTGTTGTACATTCAGTTTCAAGAGCCTCTGTTGTCATTAATGTCTCTTGTCTGTTTGAAATGAAATCTTCTGCATATTTTGTGGACATGGTTGGTGTAACTGGTTCATTTGTACCTTTTGACTCCGTATTTTCTGAAATGAAATCAACAGGCTCTGACTGTCTTTCTTCATATGTTTTAGCTGTTGTCATCACAGGTGTTTTATCTTCTGGTGTTTGTAGCTCAATTTCTGTTGTACATTCAGTTTCAAGAGCCTCTGTTGTCATTAATGTCTCTTGTCTGTTTATTGTGAAATCTTCTGCATATTTTGTGGACATGGTTGGTGTTGCTGGTTCATTTGTACCTTTTGACTCCGTATTTTCTGAAATGAAATCAACAGGCTCTGACTGTCTTTCTTCATATGTTTTAGCTGTTGTCATCACAGGTGTTTTATCTTCTGGTGTTTGTAGCTCAATTTCTGTTGTACATTCAGTTTCAAGAGCCTCTGTTGTCATTAATGTCTCTTGTCTGTTTATTGTGAAATCTTCTGCATATTTTGTGGACATGGTTGGTGTTGCTGGTTCAATTGTACCTTTTGACTCAATATTTTCTGAAATTAAATCAACTGGCTCTGACTGTCTTTCTTCATATGTTTTAGCTGTTGTCATCACAGGTGTTTTATCTTCTGGTGTTTGTAGCTCAATTTCTGTTGTACATTCAGTTTCAAGAGCCTCTGTTGTCATTAATGTCTCTTGTCTGTTTATTGTGAAATCTTCTGCATATTTTGTGGACATGGTTGGTGTTGCTGGTTCAATTGTACCTTTTGACTCAATATTTTCTGAAATTAAATCAACTGGCTCTGACTGTCTTTCTTCATATGTTTTAGCTGTTGTCATCACAGGTGTTTTATCTTCTGGTGTTTGTAGCTCAATTTCTGTTGTACATTCAGTTTCAAGAGCCTCTGTTGTCATTAATGTCTCTTGTCTGTTTGAAATGAAATCTTCTGCATATTTTGTGGACATGGTTGGTGTTGCTGGTTCAATTGTACCTTTTGACTCAATATTTTCTGAAATTAAATCAACTGGCTCTGACTGTCTTTCTTCATATGTTTTAGCTGTTGTCATCACAGGTGTTTTATCTTCTGGTGTTTGTAGCTCAATTTCTGTTGTACATTCAGTTTCAAGAGCCTCTGTTGTCATTAATGTCTCTTGTCTGTTTGAAATGAAATCTTCTGCATATTTTGTGGACATGGTTGGTGTTGCTGGTTCAATTGTACCTTTTGACTCAATATTTTCTGAAATTAAATCAACAGGTTCTGACTGTCTTTCTTCATATTTTAGCTGTTGTCATCACAGGTGTTTTATCTTCTGGTGTTTGTAGCTCAATTTCTGTTGTACATTCAGTTTCAAGAGCCTCTGTTGTCATTAATGTCTCTTGTCTGTTTGAAATGAAATCTTCTGCATATTTTGTGGACATGGTTGGTGTTGCTGGTTCAATTGTACCTTTTGACTCAATATTTTCTGAAATTAAATCAACAGGTTCTGACTGTCTTTCTTCATATATTTTAGCTGTTGTCATCACAGGTGTTTTATCTTCTGGTGTTTGTAGCTCAATTTCTGTTGTACATTCAGTTTCAAGAGCCTCTGTTGTCATTAATGTCTCTTGTCTGTTTATTGTGAAATCTTCTGCATATTTTGTGGACATGGTTGGTGTTGCTGGTTCAATTGTACCTTTTGACTCAGTATTTTCTGAAATGAAATCAACAGGCTCTGACTGTCTTTCTTCATATGTTTTAGCTGTTGTCATCACAGGTGTTTTATCTTCTGGTGTTTGTAGCTCAATTTCTGTTGTACATTCAGTTTCAAGAGCCTCTGTTGTCATTAATGTCTCTTGTCTGTTTATTGTGAAATCTTCTGCATATTTTGTGGACATGGTTGGTGTTGCTGGTTCATTGTACCTTTTGACTCAGTATTTTCTGAAATTAAATCAACAGGCTCTGACTGTCTTTCTTCATATGTTTTAGCTGTTGTCATCACAGGTGTTTTATCTTCTGGTGTTTGTAGCTCAATTTCTGTTGTACATTCAGTTTCAAGAGCCTCTGTTGTCATTAATGTCTCTTGTCTGTTTATTGTGAAATCTTCTGCATATTTTGTGGACATGGTTGGTGTTGCTGGTTCAATTGTACCTTTTGACTCAATATTTTCTGAAATTAAATCAACAGGCTCTGACTGTCTTTCTTCATATATTTTAGCTGTTGTCATCACAGGTGTTTTATCTTTTGGTGTTTGTAGCTCAATTTCTGTTGTACATTCAGTTTCACGAAGCTCTGTTGTTGTTTCCTCCTCATGTTCAGTCTCTATGTCAGTATTTTCATGTCCTGTAGAGGGAGCTGATGTAACTAGTTCATTTTTACTTTTTGTTTTTAAATGTTCTGAACTTAAATCATCATATTTTGACTGTCTTTCTCCATAAGTGGTGTGTGTTCTCTCCACGGATGTTTTATCTTCAGGTGTTTGTAACTCAATTTCTGTTGTACATTCTGTTTCAGGAAGCTCTGTTGTCATTCCAGTCTCTTTTTCTGTGAGCAAGGCAGTACGTTTATTTCCTCTGGATGTGGTTGGTGTCACTGGTTTATTTGTTGGGGGTTCTTTTGTCATCAAAATTTCAGGTTGACTTGTAACCAAGATCAGCTTCTCCGTTGCTATCCAGTCCTCTCTTTGCTCAGCGTATTCTTTCTCATCCTTCTGTTTTATATCAGATACACTGTTTCCTTTTTCTGATGTTGCTTTTGTCATCGTTAATCTAATTCCACTGAAGCTTGTCTGATGTTTTTGACCAGATTTTGTGGTTTCCTGAACTGCTTCCACTGTTGGCCTGATTTCTTTGCCCCCTGAAGATATTTTCTTCTCACTTCCTTCGTTTTCTGCTGATGGTCTTTCCAGTTCTGTTGTAATTCCCAGCTGTTGTTTTGTAAATGTGACAGTATTTGCATATTTTCTGGAGGTGGCTGGATTTTCTAATTCACTTGTATGTTCTGTACTCAACAGAAGATCTTTAGTGCTTTCTGTCTCTAAGTTCTCGAAGTTATCTTCTGCATTATGTGGTTTTAAAACAGTTTGACTAAATGACATGGTTGAAGTCATCTTGTCATCACCTGCTTTTGATTCGTCGTCTGTTATGACAGTCGTTGGCCTTGGTTTCCATATGCTTCTTCTTTGCCTAAACATTTTCAGTGGAACTTGGTTTCTGTGTATTGAGTCGTTTGCAGATGAGGCGTTTATTTGTATCTTATCTGTCGCTAATGTCTTAGTCTCTGCTGTAACTATGCTGTCCTTTGCTCTCGTTTGGAAAACTCCCATTCCTAATAACACCAGTATTTTTTCCATGTAGACGACAGCATCATTACTAGAATTGGACGCAAATTTCATAGCGCTTTCCGCTAAGTCATTTATTTCGATTTCTACTCCTTGGTGTGGCTGTGAATATCTTGTAGCCTGGTGTATGGGACAGATGGTTGAACCCTTTTGATTAATAAATATTCTCAACCGTGTGGCAGATGGGAAAGTATTCCTTAGCATCTTAGCTAGATCTGACACCTGTTTCCATAAACTTCTTTCAGGGGCGTCTTCAAAAGCATCCCCTGGAAATCCATCTGTGGATTGACCAGAATGATGGTCAATAGTGCAGTAAGAGGGTTCTTTTGGTTGCTTGTCCAGTTTCGTGACCGTTTTTCTTTTAACTTGGAATACACCAATTATAAGACATGTTTTTGAAGTGATGCCTTGTTTAGATGAATGCATCTTCCTTCTTAGCAAGCCCCTAATAAGCTGTCAAGAAAATACAGTGAGATTTTGGGTCTTTTTTCTCAATGGTATTAGTGCAGCACTGAAAAAGCCTTATATAAACACAAAACAAATTCTAATTTCAATCTCTTTAATAGATCTCTTTAATTACTGGGGTTTTATGTATTTTGTTTTCTTCTGTACTGTTTATGTGATCTCAATTGGATTCTCATTATGTTTAGAATAATATAATATAGCATGTACTATAATCAGTATTTCAGCTAAATGTTGAATCTTTCCTAATTACTGTTTTCTTGCAGACAGCGAAAATATAATAAAATAAAATAATAATAATGATAATAATAAATGTTTCAAAATGTATCCAAAATTGAAAGGGTCAATATCACCATAGAGTGCCTTTCAACCCTCACAATACTCAAAACTTTTGGTTTTAATTTCCCATTTGCTTTATGTCATATCATAAACAGTAGACACTCAAGTACTATAGAAACATATTAGCTGAGCTCCCACACATTTTTTTCTTTAGATAATTATGGGCCATTTTTCAAAGCATATACCCTAAGATATATCCACCCTGTCATGGACATATACATTACTTTTAAATACGTTTTCATTGCAAAATTAAGATGCAAATTATATTTTCCGAAAGGTATGATGTCCCTTTTCTAAACAGGGTTATTTGTTTGCTTTCAAATTATAAATAAATAAAAGATTTTATGTAAACCATGAGTTTTTAAAGAAACTCATACAATTCACACATGTATTTTTTCCTATTTGGAGAAAATTGTAATGCGTTTTTTGGTTTGCATGTTATTGCCACCACACCTAGCTATTGAACACACTGGATTATACAGATATGATTGAATTATTATTTAAAATATTATTGTAAAATATCAATTAAAATATTAATAGAGGACAAATAATTTAAATTTTATGATTTGACTGTATTCTACTCTCAATCAAATTTAATGAGCAGTGCATGGGACATAGCAAAACAACACACATCCTCTTACACAAAACTAAGAAAAATCTAGAAAATGTATCAAAAGATGCTTTTGTTATGAATATAAAAATTTAGCATTTTTATGTTAAGTTATCGTGGCAAATGAGTTATTTATGTACAGGACACCAAAAGTGATACAGTGATATTGACCCGAAAATGTTTCATCTTCTCGTTGCATCAAATACAGTATGTATTATACTAAATTGCTATTTTAAATCTTGTAGACCATCATAGCTTACCTTTGGTGGTAAAACTGCAGTCTGTATTTTCTCTTTATGATACCCTCTGTAAAGCCAAGTGCATGGCATATGACTGATCCTTCGCACTTCTGCAATATAGACACACTTTACTATGAAGCATCTGCACATGTAGCCATGTTTTCTAAGAACAGACTGAAGTAGAGCCCAGTCCTGGCACAGTATTTCTTGACATGGAGTACTATCTGGAGTCCTTAATATTTTCTGCAGTTGTAAATGCATAGGAACTACAGTAAGGAGAAACAACCACCATAACCTCATCACGTCATAGGCTCCAGCAACATTTCTTTTGCTGCTTCAGGACGTTAGACAGGAATGTCACACTGTGCCCTTATCTTTGTTTTATCTGAGTCTCTGGATTTTACTATATACATATGATAAGACATAAGACATTCACCTCGATGCAGCTGGTGGCTATGATGTTACCCATATCAACGCATACATCAGAATGTCAGTTCCAGCTTATTTTAATGTGGAAATTTATTGTAGATCATGCAAACTAAGCATAGAATTAGAACCCAATGAGACGCACACCCATAATTAATTCTAAAAGGAGAGGCATTATCAATATAACTGCTGTATAATGCTGTATAAATGATGCAACCTATTTAAATTTTTTTTTAGTAAAAATATTTGCGATTGAAGAATGAATGATTTAAAGAGAACAAGAAAACAATCTTACACAACTTTGCTTGTTAAGAAAATGTATTGTGTTTTAAGGATGTTTAAATATATTTATTTACAAGACAATAAATACTGATTTATAACATTGACGTATAAACAAGGTAAGATTTCTTTTTTAAATGACCAAAATGGCTTTCATATAAGCAATTGGTCAAATAAATAATATACAGTACTGTAAATAAATACAGAATTGAACAGAGAAAGTATATTTTCAGAATTTCATCTGAATTCATCAAGTTTCTTTTGGTAAAACTGTCCTTCACATTTTTTTTTCCTTCATATTTTTCTAATATGTGATGTATTTTTATCCTTTGTCATGTTCTTTGATGTTTCATACTCCATGTCCAAAGTGGTTAATTGTACGTTTTATTATGCCATTAAAGTAGTAAAAATGATCATTTTCCTCTGCACTGAGTTCACTGTTGTGTGGCTTTTGCATAGTATATTTGCTATGATTAATGATTTCATTTAGTTGAAGAGGGCTCTGTTTTTGGAGTTCTGATCTGGCATTATGTGGTTTGTTGCTAGCAGTGAAATACGAGAGCGTTGAAGAGGCGGTGTAGTTTTCTTTTTCTAATATCATCCTCTCAAGGCATCTTTTCAAACCGGTGCTAGTACGGTGAATGAGCGCAGAGCACAGGCCTGCAATCATATCTGAAGTTAGTGGGGGTTTGCTACTTGTTGTGACTTTGGAAAAGTCACGTTCTGCTTCTTTGACTTGCATTGTTGTTGTCGTCAGACATGGCATCGTGGTGTCTAAGTAGTCCTCCATCTTTTCCCCTACGGAAAAGCTGTCTGGAATTTCATCTAAGCCATTCAGGTTTAAAGGTCCTGTGATTTGATGATTGAAAAAGGTTTGCATGGGCTTGGCGAAAAAGACTTTAGAAAGAATCCCAACAAGTTGCTTCACCGTCAGCCATCTCCACTTACATTTGTCCTGACTGTTTTGAACAAGAGATCCTTCAAAACTAAGCCCATTCGCATTTGTGTGGTGATACGTGATCCAGCGAATGTAGCCTGTGTTGTGCCAGTTTCCCTCTTCGTGAATGTATTTCGCATTGAGATGAAACACACCACTTAAAATATGTGTTGTTGATGGGGACGGTCTTGAGGTCACTTGAGGAGGGAGTGAATGCAGCTTTCCTCTGAGCATATCCTCAATAACCTGTCGAGAACAAAAAGAACAATGGCAAAAATAATAAGTGTGAATTTTAAAAAAAAAAATTCTAGAGTGTATTAATTATGAAATTAATAATTCATTAATTATGAAATATTCAGTAAGCAAGGATATCTAAGGCTTCTTTTTGATCACTTGATCCTGCTTTGAATTTGACTTTAAAGATGCAAATTGGATTTTTATTGTTAACTTCATGCTTTAATCTGTCAAATGACAGATAATTAAATAGATTATAGAGAACCATTCGTTTCTAAAAAAAATTATATGCTTAAAAGCATTGTTCATCCAAATCTCGCTCACGTGGAACACAAATGCAGTTGTAAAGTCATGAAGGTGAATAATTGATTTTAATCATATGTTCACAGATATTCATAACTCCAGAAAGGTGTAGTCAGAAAATACTTTATGCTATTTTTTATTATTCAAGAGACATTATCAAAGGATAAAATGCAAGATCTTACCGATGGTGATATGTACCAAGTTGTGATATTCTTCAAGAGATCATGCTCTGACAAATCAGGGACTCCGGTATGTCTTATTTTATATGCCCAAAAAGCTGGCACATGTTTTAAAGTTGGAAAAATAGCGATGTAAATACATTTCTCTTCATTACATCTACAACAGAAGTCCACAGAAGCTTTTTTAAGAAGCAGTTGAAGATGGGTCCATCCCTTGTAAAAGTGTCCTTCACAGTGGTTCCACTTTTTGTTGTGGTGATTTGGCGGCAATATCCCACCCCACACATACAAGCACATTGAGGCAAAGCTGAGGTGCCATTGTAGCTTCATCGTGGCTCTTTTTCAACAGCTGTGTGGAGGCAGTTGAGCTTATGCGACAAGCTCTTATCTTTGTTTGCTTTCTTCATGCACACATGACTCACCGTGTTCTGCCATAGGAAGCTAGTCATCTTAAAACTCATTAATGAACAAAGCTTAACCATTCAAAGTGTTTTTTGTTTTTTTTTGTAGTAAAAAAAAGTGTCTGAAAGTGCCTACAATGGCCATGTGAGCATCAGAACTGACCAATGGAGCAATGGAAGAAGGTTGGCTGGTCCGATGAATCATGTTTTCTTTTAGATCAGGTAGATGGCCAGGTGCATGGGTGGTGTTTCTTGGGGAAGAGATGGCAGCAGGATGCACTATGGGTAGAAGGCAGGCCGGTGGAGGCAGTACTATGCTCTGGGCAATGTCCTGCTGGGAAACATTAGGTCCATTACAAAGAGTTTGGGGTGTTGCCTTGGCCCCCAAATTCCCTAGAATGCAACTTGCAGGACTTACAGTGTCTTCTGCAGTGGTTTTAAAGGGGTCATGAACTGAGAAATCAAAATTCCCTTGATCTAATGACATGTAAAAGGTCATTGTGCTATAAAAACATTATGTAGGTAACTCAAAACTTTCTCATTAGTCTAAAAAACAGCTTATATTGAAGCCAGTCTGCCAAAATTCTTTTTCACATTGTCAAAAACCACCTCAAAATTGACTTTTTTTCCCAGAATTTGGCGTTTCCATAACTCGTTTCTGATGCGATACTGCAAAATGCACATAAATGCAGGGTGATGGCAACATAGCTACTGCCTGTTTAGCCCAGCCGACCGATTCACGCATGTAGGTAAATGACGAGAGAGGTAAATGTAGGTCTACACAGAAACCAAAGATGGCTCCGAAGACAAGAAGACACTGTTGAAAAATACGAAATGTATATGAATGACCTTTATTCCAGGTTTAATTTCTGGCTTGCTTAGATTACCACAGAAAATAATGTAAAAAAGAGAAATTATTACTTTACAGTAGTGCTCCGTCTCAACTAGTTGAGCACAGTACTAATAATGATCAGAGGTTAGATTCTGACAGAATGCATTGATGGATAACCTGCATACACTGAATGAACTGTAGGTCATGTAGGATAAAGGTAAAAAATGAGCTGTGAGCGTGTGTTATGTATTTTTTCTTTCAGAAATGAAAGGTCCTTCCAAGAAAGTGACAGTATGAAGTATGCATTGACATTTGCATGTGATTATGAATGCGTTCTCTATTCAAAGTCTCCCAGGGCTCTAACGCATTTGATATCTGACCCGAAACAGCACAGAAAGCGCACCTGAAACTCTGCACCCGCGGAGGTAGGAATGATGTTATTCTGCTAGATTTGGCACACACATGTATAGACCAAATAAATGTATAGTTTTTTAGCGTTCTTCAGACTTGTGCTGATAGAACCATGCAAATATATGAAGTGTTAGTGACCCTGAGCAGAACAAAAATTTTATTAAAATTTGATTCAGAGCCACAGCTTGACTATACGAACACCCTATTTGATCAGAGGGGTACTGTTGTCTTTCAGTTTTGAGACCAAAGGCGACAACAGCACAAAAGAAAGAACGCCCTTTCATTTTAGAGGTACCCTTTGCTTTGCAATCAAAGTTAAATATCACTTATAAGAAGATCAGAGAGGAAAGTGGGTAGTGTGAGGACAAATAACAAAGAGAAACCGATGGAAATAATCAAAGCATACTCTTGGGTTATAGCCAGGAGGATGTCAAAGAATGGAAGCCAATCTATCTCACAGATGGAGGTCAGACCTTCATCAGCAGTGGTCACAGATGGGGTCCATCCTATGACATACTTGTTTTCGCTCCTTACAGTGATGGTTGCGTAACCTGAAGTCCAAAGCCACTGCTGAGTCAGCGTTGACTTTTAGGTCTTATATAATGGTTATTATATTATGTTTTTAGAACCTTAACTTCTAAATCTATCTAACTATATTGTACAATTCATTCAGTTTATCTATCTATTGTTCTATCAAGCTTCCTTTTATCTACATAGCTGTTGCTGAATCTGTTGTTGTTTTGTTTTTTTTCTTTGTTGGGTCTCTCAGGTTTTAAGGTTTTTAAACTTTTTTCAGTACAAAATGCTTTATCAAGTTGACATTCAAAGTTGTCTTACCGTAACAGACTTTTCTATTTAAAAATGACAGTAATTTTTGGATTTCAATTCATTTTGTTCTACTTCCTTACATTTAAATTTGAATTGCAATCTTGTATACCACCTCAATTCAAATCCAGGAATTTAATTCGTTCTCAGTTCAGTTCTAAAACCCTGGTTACTTACGCTGTACAACTGATGCTGTTATATTTGATGTTTGCTATACACATTTTGTATTCTATATCATTAGGAATATTGCAGACAATGGGCAATGACAACGCTAAAATGAATGTGATAAACAGGAGCAGCAGGAATGTACGAGCCTTTATAAGCCAAGAGAAGCTGGACGTTGAAGCCTTCATTACAAAATACAATGGCCAAAGCGTGGACACCCTGCTGCCACATTCTGCAATAAAGAAGTTCTGCTTTCGACCCGATGTCCCAAGCTACCGTATTCTAATTTCTGAAAACGGTGCGCTTCCTTGGGAAAAGAACCAGTATATTTCACTGTTCATTGAAGATGAGGACGATAAGGAAATCTGTATTAAGCACGTCTGTCTCTGCATGCCTTTACCTTATGTAGCTTCAATTTTAATATATGATATATGATGAGTTAGACACACTGTCTGTTTGTTTGCTTCACTATATGACAGTCATCCTCTTTTGTTGTATTTCACAGTTAAGTTTAATATCTCTTCAGTAATGCATCCGTAGCAGTTGCTTTTCAGAACAAGTCAATAAAAATAGCTGAACAATGTAGATCTTTGTACATCTTGTATTTTTAAAAGCAGCAAGAACATTACATGACCATGAAAATACACCGCGTGACTTCTAGCAGACTAACAATTTCTCTAATTTGAAAAGTGAGAAAATGGCAGACTATAAGGAAGCACACTATCATTCGCTCACATGGGCTGATTTCATGCAAATGTAAGTAAGTGACTGGCAGATGAAGGCCACCCAGTACTTTTATTATGACCTATAAATTACAGTCATCTCCATCTTAAATTCTTTAGTTCAATTCCTGGATAATGCCAGGCATTTAGTTCATGTCTCCTGTCCAGTGTGGAGAAATGTGCCATTTAGATAAAGGTTGAGTAAGATAGTCAACTCTTACTGGCATTTTAAAAGACGTATCATGTTGTATTTGCATTGTATCTGCTCTCACGACAGCTTATGTGAAAGAACATCAAGCGTGGCATCATTAAAATTCTGAAGACACGCTTCATCCCAGAGTGACACTGACGCCTTTGTGGTGCTCTAATGTCTGTATGACACAGCAAAAAAGAAAAATTTGCAATGTATTCTGTATTTAGATCTTCCGTGGTATTTGTTACCCCCTAACCCATTTATTATTTCTAATGGCTAAAGCAATGACCTAAAGAACAGCAGTACTCAAATTACTGTAATATTTTAAGTTTTGAAGTTATTTTCGCCTTTGTAAATATCAAAATCATTGCGTGTGCAAAAAAGCCTATGTTATGCGTATAAGCCAGAAATCGGAGAAGTCTGTATAAAAACTTTTTTTCACATGTCTAATATCACTATATATTCCTTGCGACACCATTATAATTATGTAGACGCTTAAGCACAACAAAACGTCTTTTAAACTTTCAAAGAGAATGAATTAACAGCATGACCATGACTTGCATAACATCTCTTAAACATCTGGGGTTGGACTTAAAAGAAAGTCACAGAGAGAAACAGAGGAGATATTATGCACATTGAATGACTTGAACATAAAAAGAAAGGTAAGAATTTTGTAATTAAAGAATTGAAATAATAAGCTTTATTAGACATCCCAGGTATTGGCTGAAGAATTGAAAGCTAAGATGAAAACCTTAAATATAAAGAACTATTTAAATGTTAAAGATAGATTTTATCCAGTCATTTTCTTTGTCTCTTGTTTTAGATGCGTTTCCCTGTGTTCTTCTATTTGCTGAGCGTGTCGCTCGGGTTTTTGTGTGTGATGTTCGTGTGTCTGTGGAGTGGGACTTGGAGAGGAGGATTTGCCTGGGATGGATCTTTTTTGCAGTTTAATTGGCACCCGGTTCTCATGGTGACAAGTCTCGTGGTGATGTATGGAAATGGTGAGAGGAGACACTTCTGTTTCTGTCTCGCATGTGTAAACCCTTTTTCTCTTTTCTTGTTTTTAACTAGTGGACCTCTTCTCTTTCAGAGATTATTTCTGTTAATATCACATTTGTTTACTTTTAAGACAGAAGTGAGATGAAATGTAAAGCAAGAAAAAAATAAATCTGTCATCATTTACATACAGCTTACAGTACATGATGTTCCAAACCTCTATACGTTCTTTCTTTTGTTGAACCTGATGGGATCTGTCACACACTTAACAAGCGCCTTAATGTATCTGAAGTGTGCAAGCAATATTTTCCACCAAATTTAATGACAGGTATATGCGTAATAATATATCAGGAATTTAATTAAACACAAACAGCTGTGCTCGTCTCTAATGGACAGTCTTTTCAAGCTGCGTATGTGTGGCGTAGTTAATTTGCAATATGAATAGTGAGTGAAAGCTGTTTGCTTGTGAAGTATAGATGTAGAGATGTGGTACAGTATTCAGTAAACATGTTACTTTTAGTTCTAGCTGTGAAATGTTTTGAAACTCAGACATAAAGAATTACGTGGGAAAAAAATACTATGTAGGTACCAGTATCAGAAGGTATATAACTTTGATGCCATGAGACTGATTACCATTTTCATATTTCATATTATATTTACACTACAATGACACTACACTACTAGTTTGAGGTCAATATGATTTTTTAATGTATTTGAAAGAAGTCTCTTATGTTCACCAATTCGGCATTTATTTGATCAAAAATACAGTAATAACAGAAATATTGTCAAATATTACTACAGTGTAAGATAACTGTTTTCTTTTTGAATATATTTTAAAATGTAAGTGATTCCTGTGATGGTAAAGCTGCATTTTCAGCAGTTAGTTCTCTAGTCTTCAGTGTCACATGATCCTTCAGAAATCATTCTAATATGCTGATTTGTTATTATGATATTTTAGTGGAAATAGTTATATATATGTGTGTGTGTGTGTGTGTTTGTGTGTGTGTGTGTGTGTGTGTGTGTGTGTATATATATATATATATATATATATATATATATATATATATATAGATGAATAGAAATATTAAAAGAACATCATTTATTTGAAATATAATTTTTTAACATTATAAATCTTTACTGTCACTTTTGACCAATTTAATGTGCCTTTGCTTTATTCTTATTTTAAAAAAAATTAAAACTAAATAATAATAATTTTAAAAAAATCTTAGTGACCTGAAATTTTATTTACTTGAAAAGAAAAAATTAAAAAAAAAAAAAATTATTCCAGGCATGTTACCTTAATACATGTAAAAAAAAACATGGTACAGTCAGTGTTTAAACCATGTCCAAAAACACTTTCTATGAATATGTGTTTTTACAGTTGTTGTTTTTTTTTTCTCAGTCTGGCTCTCAATGTGTCTGTTTGTATTTCTCAGCCATAGTCCTATACCGTGTTCCTCTCACCTGGAGCCGGTGGTGGTGTAAGCGGGCCCACGCAGGGCTGTTGTTTGTGGCCATGGTGCTGTCTGTTCTAGGAGTGTGTGCTGCCTTTGATTTTCACACTGCCAACAACATCCCTCATCTGTATTCATTACACAGCTGGACTGGGATCTCCACAGTGGCCCTATTCACTTTGCAGGTACAGTATACATGGTCAAGCCTGATTGACGTCACAGTTTTTCATTGCTTCATGCTTGATAAAGCTCCATGAGTATGTTCTGCTCCATCAAATTTTAAAGAAATTATGCTTGACATGGTCTCCTGTGCCTTTCTACTCTGATTGAATAGTGGTTTGTGGGTCTTTGTGCTTTCTTGTTGCCCTGGACCCCTTTGGCTTTCAGAGCCCGTCTGAAACCTCTTCACATCTGGATGGGCATTGCCATCTTCATCCTGAGTCTCATCACCAGCCTGTCTGGGATCAATGAAAAACTACTGCTGACACTGTGAGTGACTATCCTATTATCACAACCCTGTAGCTGCAAGAAATGGCTGTGATTTATCTTATTCAGATACATAATAATATGTTTTCTCTTTGAATTAGTTGTGTAGGGGGCTCTTGTTATGGTGAAAACATCCTCTAATGATCTGTTTTTATAATGGCTGAGATGTTTGTAGCTGTTTCAGTGTTTCCAACCGATTGTGTCTCAGCAGAAATGGGAGAAATGGAAGCAATACCAAACCATATACGGCACTGCCTGCTGAAGCTCTTTTTGCAAACTCATTAGGCATTGCAGTTGTTCTTTTTGGATTGTTAGTGCTGAAACTTCTGTCCAGTCAGAAATGGAAGCATCCAGAGTCTGAGAATGAAACTGACAGAGTAAGTATGACGACATCCACTTTAAGATGCCAAAAATGAATTGTA
The DNA here is from genome assembly GCF_012432095.1 of Onychostoma macrolepis. Classification (NCBI taxonomy): domain Eukaryota; kingdom Metazoa; phylum Chordata; class Actinopteri; order Cypriniformes; family Cyprinidae; genus Onychostoma; species Onychostoma macrolepis. The sequence continues at coordinate 19,467,415 of NC_081175.1, forward strand.
AGAATAAACACTACTGTTTAAAAGTTGTTTGTTTTACTTAATACTTTTATTTAGCAAATATGCATTAAATTGCTCAAAATTGACAGTATAGATACATTTATTATTTTAAAAGGTTTCAAAAGGTTTCTATTTCAAATAAATGCTGTTCTTTTGAACTTTTTATTAAAATCAGAACCAAATCAGCATATTAGAATAAATTCTGAAGGATCATGTGAAGGATCGCTTCAGCTTTGCCATCACATGAATAAAGGGCATTTTAAAATATATTAAAATGGAAACAGTTATTTCAAATTGTAACAATATTTTACAATATTACTGTTTTTAATGCGTTTTTTGGTCAAATAAATGCAGCCTTGGTGAGCATAAAATACCTTTTTAAAACATTTGCATAGTGTATATTTGTTGTCTACATTTTTATTTTTGCTTTTGTAACATCAAAAATGAACATTAAGTGCTGAATAGAGAGGCAATGGCTGAATTTGTTTTCTTTTAATGTGATTTGTAGCCTTTGCTGACAGATGCCAGATGAAGACTGGAGTAAACAAGAAGAAACATGCGTATATCACAATTATACAAACCACTTTTTTACTACTCTGTGGCAGCTGACTGGTTTTATGTTTGCTTCGTTTACACATCCAAAACAAATTGAGTGCCCAGTTGATTGACATGAAATAGAACCTTATCAATGTGAGAGACAGACCTCTTGTGGTTAGCAAGAAAATTGCAATAAATAAAAAAATCAATAAATTGATCTTAAATTTACTATGTATTGCTGTCCAAGTTCTTTTTTTGGTGATCTGTTTTAGATTTTACAGTGTGATGGTGTTGCATATAATCGAGTTATGTAGCTGAGAAGAAAAGTGGAGATGCCGGGGATTGAACCCGGGGCCTCATACATGCAAAGCATGCGCTCTACCACTGAGCTACATCCCCTTACAAGCAATACGAGTTTAGATGACTATTAGAGCTTTATAGAATTACTTTCTTTAGGCAATAAAATGTAATATTATTTCAGCAAAACATTTATTTTTATTTTTTTTAAACTACACATCCTTAACTATACTCTAATAATTCGTAAAAAAATAAAATACAAATAAATAGTAGGTCTATTAGTAATTTAAATCAAACATTAACGTGTCTAAACCTTAAAGCTGCTTTAAAGATTTGTGTATAGTTAATATATTGGATTTTTTTTTCATTTTATAGGAGTGTAACATTATGTTACGTGCACCCATCGTTGTGGTGGCACCGACATCCCTTATTCATCGCTTACGGTGCTGATTGGTTTAAAATTCCACCAAAACTAATGGAGGCCAATGAAATTCATTTACGTTGAACTCTGAGACTGATAACTCGTCGTTGCATTCATCGGTGTTATGTGACTGAAAACTCGCAGGTGAATGTGTGTACACACAGATGACGAACCACACACAAGCGCTCTGAAATGGGTTGTTTCATAGGCTAAAGATTTCGACAAACGCTGGTGGATAGCGGAATTTAAATCGGATTTCTATTTAATATCAAAAGCATGTCCGCGTTTGTGGTAAGTGAAAGGTTAAACGTGAAATGCTGTGAGTTTTGTGTTAGCTTGCTAAAGTTGTTAGCTTGATTAAGTGTGCAAAACTGCTTGCAGCTTTAAAGTTTTTGGACCAACGTGATTCAGTGCAGTAGTCGAGATTTGCATAATCAACGTAATATTATTAATGTGATTTTATAACGACCCATTATTTTATTCATTGAGCTAGTTGCAGGCCTTGTGAAATACATGTAAATACAATTGTTAGTGATGCTTTAGGCCCATTTAAGCAAATGTAATTCATCTTCAACATGTACATGAATAATTTTGCAAACGAGAACTTGAGATAATAACGGTGGTAATAGTTTATTTTAATGTTAAACATAACGCTATGGGCCAAGTTTCATTGGTTTTCAGCGGTAATGCTTGTGTTTACCACAAGGGGCTCTTAAAGATTGAAGAAATGTATTTTAAACAAAATGGAAATGTGTGAAGCATCTGCAATTCAAATTATAATATGTAAACACGTTTTGCATGTTGATTCGAACTAAATAAACTACATGATCAGGGCTATTTATAAAGTTTGTGTGTGAAATAGAGGGGGTAACACATGTTGGTAACATCTCATGTTGCTTTGTCAGATTTGGTGACCCTGATGTATTTAAACTTCATCTGTTCACATCAGACCAAAATGCTTTCTAGGATATAAAATAGAGGAGTTTAGACATTACCAGATTGTTTCTGGGTTGCATAAAACCATAGCGTTTCTAATAAGAGGAGTAACAGATTTCGATAACCTTTAATGCTGCCTTGTCAGACTGGGTGACCCCGATGTGTATATGCAGCTGTTCACATCAGACCAAAATGCATGCTAGGATATAAAATAGAGGGTGTTAGAAATCAGCAGAGCGAATCTGGGCAACGTTAAAGCCATTCTGTGTGAAATAAAGGGGGGTAACGAGTAACCCTGCCTTGTCATATTTGGTGACCCTGCTGTACATCTGCATCTGTTCACCTCAGAGCAAAATTCATTCTAGGATTTAAAATAGAGGGGGTTAGACATCACCAGAGTGAACATATTTATATATAACATATTTCAATGAACTTTAATACTGCCTTGTTAGAGTTGGTGACCCTGCTGTGCATCTGCAGCAGAATGGTAAAAAAAAAATGAGAGCAAGCAATAACTCTTGGGCAACATGTCTGAAAGGATTAGTTTTTGAAGTAATTGAACCAGTTTTACCTCACCATTCACTCGATGCATCTGTTTTTCTGCAGCCTCAACAGATTCCCCCTTCACTCTGACAGTAATGTGCATGAGCGCCAGATGTCCTCTCACAAGAACATTTAATGAACAGCAACCTCTAGTCACAGATTTGTCCCAGTTAAAACTAAATAAAAATGCTTTATGTATTCAGAAACAAAAAATGATTTGTGTATTTCAAGTCAAGTCAGCACCAGTCCTCAGCTGATAGCAAGGAAGTGATACACATTGAAATAGGGCTACTTATTCATTATAATCTCATTCACTAGCTGTCTGCATATATTTTTCTAGGCACATCCCTCGGTTCGTGTCAGAGGAACAGAACACACATACACACCTGTGCTGTGTCAGGATGAGAAGTGTTTAGGGCAGGAAAAAGGAGTGCACATGCACTGCCCGCTCTGTTCTGTGGCCGAGGCTTACCAAGATCCCGTCATCCTGCGAGCTCACTTCCGCATCAAACACGTGGACAAAGGCATTGACTTTGCAGGTGAGGCACAATGAGACTAAAGACTCACATGTGATTCATGTCCTTTGGAGACATTTGGTCAAGCTCTATCATTTTTTATGGACAGGCTTGAAAGTGCTGCGCTGCTGTATTCATTGTGAGATTGTGGGCACTATTAAAGGAGAAAAACGGTTTAAAGGTGCACACTGGCACTGTTACCGCTGTAGAAATGGTTTCAACAGGAGGGACGAGGCCATCAAACACTATAAAACACACTTCCGAAATCCCCACACCACATTCCAGATCCAAGTCACACAGGTAAAGGTGGATAACCCTGGGTTAAATCTGTTTTCCACTTTGGATGTGGCATTTTTTGATCATGTTTGCACGTGTGTTGTCCTAGAATGTGAACTGCCGACAGTATTATGGTGAGAGCTCAGAGGCTCATGCTAAAGCCTATGAAGGGCTGGCGGTTAGTCTTGGACCGGGTGGAGATGGCACTAGCATTGGATCCATCTTAACTCAGCCCATCCTGACCACTGGCACTGAAACCCTACTGACTGTGGAGCCAAAGGTAGACAAAATCACAAAGCTTTATTTTGAGCATGAACCGTTTTGGTGTTTGCCTTGAAGTATTGTTGTTGACCTCTCCTTTCTGTTTTTGAAGGAAGACGATGAGAGAAATGGAATCCCATTGGGTGCTGAGGAAGAGGTGGGGTCTTCCCAGAATTCTTCTGATGGGACTCAGACTCTTGTTCTTATGGACCCTGATGGACAGGGAAACAGTGTGATCTATGACACAGCTACTGGTATCCTCACTGAACAGGTGAACATTATTAACGCGAATCGTTGAACTTATCACTGTTTCATGGCACTTCATGATTAATGTTTTGTGAAACTTCAAAATTACAAACAATATAGAAGGTGCCTTATTATTAATGCAGCTCTGCTATTAGTATTCCTAACATACACTACTGTTAAAAGTAAGTGACAACATAAAAAATGATTAGCAACCCCCAAATTTTTAACAGTAGTGTACATTATTCATGTACTTTATTCAGTCTTCTGGTTTTGTAGATCTCCTATGAGAGCTGTCAAAAAAATTTGTTGCTTTAATTTCAGGAGGCAGAAAGTTTGGAACAGGCCCTGCTACAGAAACGACTCCTGGAGCTCCACCAGCAGATCGACATACTACGTCAGGAGAAGGAGAGTATGGAGAAGACACTACGAGCTGAGATTAAGCAGCTCAAAGAACAGGTATACCTGCTTAATCTCTCTCTCTCTCTCTCTAAAATCTGCATTAATAACAGCATTAGTCTGCTATCAACGGCTCAAGCCTCCGTTACTCACTCTAAATTGATGTTTTGGAATTGGCAACAGAGGTGTGTGATGATTTGCGCAAGAAATTAGTCCTACACGCGTTGTTTTAAGTGTTTTAAGGACTAAAACCTGATGAATATCTTGAAATACATCCTGAACAATCTCTAGAGGTGTGGTAACCATAGTATAAATGGAATAATTGACTCTTTTCTATTGAATTATTAGAAACTAATGCACACCCAAGGTGTAACACCACCTCGGGTGTACATTATTTTCTAATAATTCAACGGTCCATCGTCAGTTTTTCCTTACTTATTGTATTTCTAAGTCATTTCTAACTTCCATTGATGTAAAATTCAATGTTTTGTTTCATTTTTTTTAATGTAGCTGAATGTGAATTAATGTTGTCATTCACCACACAATAATTTTAAATTGCCCTGTTGTATAAACACATGGGACACATGTTCACAGTAAATACACTTACAATGGATGGTTCGCCAAGCCAGCAATACCACACATATTTCATCTATCATACTGGAGTCATAGTTCAAAAGTGAAAGTTTCATGTTCATCAAAAAAAAAAGTTGTATTTTGGTTTCCTCAAAAATATTACCTGTTTTAAACATTGATAATAAGAAGAAATGTTAAGCAGCCAATCAGCATAATAGAATGATTTCTGAATGATTTTTTGTGACACTGAAGACTGAAGTAATTATGCTGAAAATTCAACTTCGTCCATCACAGGAATAAATTAAATTACATTTGAAAATATATTCAAATAGAAAGCAGTTGTTTTAAAATATTTCACAATATTACCATTTTTACTGTATATGTTAATCAAATAAATACAGCCTAGATGAGAGACTTCCTTAAAAATTGTCTTACCAACTTTTTAATGGTAGTGTATGTTCATCCTTCTAGAAAGTAGTTTCACCTCCAAATGACAATGTGGACAACATATATATATATATATATATATGTATATGTATATGTGTGTGTGTGTATTCATTTAATTAATATTTTCCTGTGAGTTTTAACTGCAGATTGCTAGAATTAAATTTTCCTTTGCATTCCTTCTATTTTATTATTAGGTTGCAAGCCTGGTTCAGTCTAACGTAAGGATGTTTGAGGAACTGCAAGCTTATCAATGTCCAGATCACAGCCAGCAAAAGGTGGCCAAGCTTGTAAGTGTTCTGAATGTACAGGCTTGGGTTAATAAAAATGTACATTATTCCAGAGCGAAACTGACTTTCTTTTGTTTTTTATATTGTTAGCTGGAAAACCTTGAAGCTCAGCACAGAGAGCTCCTGCAGGCCCAGCTGGCCTCACTCAGAAGGGAGATCCTGTCAGGGGCAGATAACATGCCTATCAATGGCCACAAGGGGGCTCTGGAGCTCAATGTAGATTCAGAGGAGTCGCAAACTGAAGCCATCAGTGGCACTTTAACAGGACTGGAGGATATGGATGTGCAACTACAAACTGAGCAACACGAGGCACTAAAATCCACAGAGCTTGAACTAGTACCAACCGATACAATTCCCTGTTTGGAGAGCCCCGGCTTGGACTTAGATTTGCCAAACACTGGCTTGACTACATCTAATGTTTTAGCAGATAAACAGGAAGTGTTGTTGTCCCTTGTGTCATCTAAGAAGCGCAGATCAGCGGATGACTCAGAAGAGATGACTGAAAGCAAAGTACAGAGAGTCAGCTGAAAATGACTTGACGTTAAAAACATACTTGTCTCCATTCCTCCTCCTTAACAAATTGCTGTTACCTTTGCCACACATTTCCTGGTAAAAAAAAAAAATACTGAATGATCTTTATTCAAAATATACAGAAATATTTCCATGTTAAAATATTTTTAACCTTTTCCATGCTTATTTATGTTTAATTGCTGGTTTTGTCAATGCTTTCTGATGTACACAAACAATGTGCAGGATTAAAGCATAGGATTTATTTCTGATGTTCTTTTGAGCATAAACAGAACCATGTAACTGATCATAAATTCATAAAGTAAAAATTTTGTGAAGAACTATTATGAGATGTTGGAAAGACGTTTTTATGTTGGGTTGTCAAGTTTTGAAAGTTTATTGGCATAATAATTGTCCTGTTTGGGCTTTTTTGTTTAATATCTATATATAAATATATATTAGTGCTGTCAAATGATTAATCGCATCCAAAAGAAAAGTTTTTATGTAATATGTTTGTGTACTTTGTATATTTATTATGTATATATAAATACACACACTTGCACATATATATTTAAGAAAAATGTTGTTTATATATATATATATATATATATATATGATATAAATTATATGAATAAAAATATATACATGTAAATATTTTCAGAATATATATGGTATGTGTGTGTTTTTATATATACAAAAAAACACACAGTACACCGATATATTATGTAAACAAAAACTTTTATTTTGGATGTGATTAATCACGATTAATCGTTTGAAAGCACTAATAAACATATCTCACTGGCAACTAAAAGTATCCCCTTTATTGAAAAGTTGCCCAATCAGTGCTTGTTACATCTTTCAGCACTGGTCATGATGGGCCAGTCATAGTATGTCAGGTGTTTATCTGATATTCTGTTTATTTCACGAATTCATCCACTGAGATGAACATAATCTGGGATTAGAATGCATGATTTATGGGGGATTCACTTCAATTTACTGAATTTTTACATCTCCGCATTCAGCATGTAACCACTGGGTATGTATGACACTGGGTAACTGAAAATTATTCTCATATCTGTATTTTCATTTCAATAGCTATATAATATTCTCAGTGTCATTGTTCAGTTGTAAACTATTTCTCAGACCACTGCTGAAGCACCACAAACACGGCAGCGTTTCACATGCTAGCCGTTCATCTTTTTCTCGCTGTTAACTTTTTTTGTAATTTTAGCTTTTATATTATGGTTATGATAAAAGTGTTAATCGCTGCAGATACTACTAGACATTGCAATTACTTAAAGTTTTGAATGTGCAAAGAGAGTCTGTTGGCTAGCGCCTTCTAGAGGAAAACACCCGCCAACGCCTTCTCCAGACCAGATGGTGGCAGTAAGTAATACTTTGTGTTTATTAAGCAATACAACAAAGCTGGGGAGGAAGGACGCGGGCAATTCGCTAGTGCACTATTGTGAGTATTATGTTAAACTTTAGCGTTTTATTTAAAGCCTAAACAACACGTCTGTGTAAAATATAAACAGGAACGGAGCAGGAAGTGTCATTATCGAATTCAGTAACGTTATGTCATTTATATGGTAGCTATGCAGTTATATATGCACAAAAACTTGTATGCGTCAAGCTTGGTTGTTTCTGTGTAACATTTATAATAATATTTTACCATAAAAGAGGCCATTCACCAGTGTAGGACACCCCACCACGTATCACTTGACTTTAACGTTAAATATATTTCCTGAGAGGACACTAGTGTTTTCCGTCGACCTTACAGGATCGGTAAGCTCTGACAGAAATGCATGATTGTTTTGTGATTGCTGTCTGTATGATTTCATGTGTTTTATAGTGTTCAGGTGACGCATATGTCACAGTCAGCGCAGCCCGGCGCGATGCCCTCAGCCCCGGACTCCCCGTCTCTGAGCGTGACCGTCAGCGGGAATGTGCAGAAATACGGCATCAAGAAGAAAAAGATCCTAAATGCGGAGGAGACTGAGCTGTTCGAGCTCACTCAGGCTGCTGGGATAGTGATTGATCAAGAGGTTTTCAAGTGAGTCCCACAAAATCAAATTGTCAGTACCGACTAAAAAATCCATCACATACCAGTAGACACCATTATAGTTTCCATTAAAATTATAACCATTAAAACCATTACATTTTCTATTGTGTTTTGGGCAGGGTTCTATTGTTTTTTTCTGCAGGTTAATCACAGTACATTATTTTTATGTTAAGTTTTATGTTGTTGGAATATGCAAATGAGTCATTACATGATTAAATATCCTTACATTTGCAAACCTTCAGGATATTGTTAGGAATAAAACTGAAAGGATTGGTGTATGTAAGTGCTGCTGAGGTGAAGAATTCTGGCTCAGTGCATGAGAAAAAAAAACAAAAAAACATTCTGAGAAAACATCTTGTAATTGAAATCTGTAATAAGATAAGCACCTGAATGTGTGTTTTGGATGTTTTCTTTCTACTAGCCTGAAAGAAGACTGGAAGATAAATAGCTCAATTTCAAAATTCACCAGTGCATGAGAATTGATTTGCCTTGAAGGAAACTTTGAGTCAGACCTTTTAAAGGGATAGATAACCCAAAAATTAAAATTCTGTCATTAATTCCTCACCCTCATGTTGTTCCAAACCCGTAAAGCCTTTTTTTTCTTCGGAAAACAAATTAAGATTTTTTTCTTAATTTTTTTTTTGATGAAATTCAAGAGTTTTCTGACCCTGCATATACAGCAACGCAGCCACCACGTTCAAGGCCCAGAAAGGTAGTAAGGACATTGTTAAAATGGTCCGTGTGACATCAGTGGTTCAACCTTAATTTGATGAAGCTACAAGGATACAAAAACAAATACAGCTTTATTCAACAATTTCTTCTTTTCAGTGTCAGTCTCCACTGTGTTCACAGCAGTACCGCGATGCATGCATGTGTATTCCTCTTCTTGCAAAAAAGGCGCAGCGTGTCCAGGTTCTACGTCAGAACGCCGGCTGCTGCGTCAGTCAATTATTGAATAAAGTCATTATTTTAGTTTTCTCTGTGCGCAAAAAGTATTCTCATAGCCTCATAAAATTACTGTTAAACCACTGATGTCAAGTGGACTATTTTATTGATGTCCTTACTACCTTTCTGGCCCTTGAACGTGGTAGTTGTGTTTCTGTCTATGCAGAGTTAGAAAGATCTCTGATTTCATCAAAAATATCTTAATTTGTGTTCCGAAAATTAATGTAGCTCTTACAGGTTTGGAACGACATAAGGGTGAGTAATTAGTGACAGAATTTAAATTTTTGGGCGAAGTATCCCTTTAAATTAATCAATTGAACTATTAATTTGACCGAATCAGTCAAAGCCGTTCTCCAGTCACTGACTAGCTGAACCAAGAACTGTCTTTTTCTTTTTTTAATCATGTCTGACCAAAGCCCCTTTTAAGGAAAGTCTGCTCATTCGGTGGCCACTTTTGCAATACCTCTGGGCAGCTACTTTGGGCTTCCAAAACCAAGTCCTATCTAAATGAATGGGGGAATCCTGAAATCCCCAAAACTGCCTGCTGAACTCCCAATGAAATTACATATTTCAAATCGGCAACAAAATCTGAAATTAACTACCCCATGAATGTTGTTCCGTATGCTCGAATGCGTTAAAAAAAGCTTATTTTTCAAGCTAGACCAGCCAATGTGCATGTACAGTCATAAACTATGGGAACTTTTTAAATATTTTTATTATGCAATTATGTACATATTAATACAAACATATACATCTTCCAACGGCAACTGCAGTGACACAATTGGCTCTTTCATTTAGAAGGCGGGACATATTCTGCCATATTGCACATTGCAGTTTCTCTCATTCATCAGTAATAGGAGTGAACCATCTTTTGATATGTATAGTCTTTGGTCTGGCTCATGATGAGGCAGGTTAACAACTTTCTGACTTATTTGACCAGTTTGTGGAAATAATTTCAATTTTCCATTAGTACTTTTAAACTTTTGATTTGGTGAGGTGTGGACAAAGCAGTGTTGTTATATTTAAAAACAAACAAATGAAAAGTTAACAAAAATATTTTTTTTTACTTAAATTTTTTAGGAAACATTACTCATTTTCCACATCAAAACTATATAGACATTAAAAAAACACAACAAATTAAAACTGACTAAAATTAAAATGAAAACAAAATATGAAAATACTTAATTCAACATATTAATAAAAACTACAACTGTACTGAACTACCTACAATTAGAGTAATGAACCATATGTTTTCTTATTAATATTAATACTTTTTTTTTTTTTTTATTGAACACTGCTGACTTTAATTCCATTTCTGTTGCCACTTTCAGAAAAGCAATAAAAGCACAGTAAAATCACTGTAGCGCAACCTCCCTCACTGAGTTAGCAGTTTTTATCTGTTAATGTTGCATGATTCTAAATGGCCCATCTCGCTCTGCTACAGGATCGTATTGGACCTGTTAAAGATGAACGTTGCTCCTCTGGCAGTCTTTCAGACCCTAAAGGCCATGTGTGCGGGGCAGAAGGTCTCCGAAACATCCACCGGTGAAACATCCACAGCATCCCACACCGCCACTGCACCTTCAGAGTCTAGAGGTGAGTGCTACACATGTAAAAGTAATGAAGACCAAAGCATAATATGCCTCAGAATTGCATGATTTGAGTTGGAAAACAGGTGATGTCCAATACAAAGCGACATCTATGCTGTACTGATGGTACTTTTGAACACCGTCTGTCCTTTTTGGTAATCTGTGTGTGACTTCCTATAGAAGAGGAGAGTGTGGTCTCAGGAAAGAGCGCTAAAACTGCAGCCCCTCCCTCTGCATCTGTGTCCCGCCCACCTAGGGGAGGGGCTAAGATAGTGGTCTACAGTGCGGGTGACACGAGCGCTCCTGTTTCTCAAGGTTTTTCTTCTCTCTCTCTTTTAGCTTGGTTCTCTCATCCTTTTTTTTTAATCCCGGTGCTTGCGAGTTCAAGGTCTTCTCTTCACTCTCATGAACTATCACAGCACATTTCTCATGCTGACATTACTAATTCCTGCCTCAGCTTCATAGTGTCGTATATCTGTTCTCATTCTCATGCCTCGCTGATTGTGCCTGCGATTTGTGGGCTCAGTGCCCCGAATATGGGGGTGAAATGCCCCAGATCTGCTTCCTTCATGTGTCTCATGGACTCTGTGACTCTCATCCAGCTATAGACTCCTCTGCTTCTCATGGTAAATGAATGTCTGTTAATGGCGTGTGTCGAATGTGACACTGTAATGCACTAGTAAACCAGTATCCTGCAAATATTGCCTGCCACCAACATTGAAAAGCATGCATGTGACTGTCATCTTCATAAACAGATGGTGTTTGCCACTTCATCACTGATTTTTACACTGAAGATTACTGATTTGTTATAAATCATCTTGGTGTCACCTAATCAACAAAATTTCCCTCATATGTGACCTTCTCCATCATTTTGAGTTGTTTTGACCCTGAAACACATTTTGCCGTTTTAGTTCTTTACTGGTGTAATTATATTTATACTTCAATCTGGTCAAAATATAATTTAAATGGTGTCTGTCTGTTATAATTTTGAATGACAAAATTAGAAATTTTATTAATGCATCAAATAAATAAAATAACGATTTTCTAATATTATGTTATATTTTATTGATATGCTCTCCTTTAATCATTTTCCTACCTAACAAGCTGTGAACACTGATAGAGCGCAACAGTCAGAATCCTATTCGTTTTCTTCATAGGGGAATTGATTTTGATTAATAACTTACAAACGTTTACAAACCAGTTGTGAGCTACGCGGTTGTTAATCTGTTGAAGCTGTCAGCCCACATTATTTTAACTTGTTTTTAAAAATAATTACGTTTTGTGGAATTTCTCATAGAGAAACTACATTACCCATGATTCCCGTGATCAGAGCCAAAAGAACTCTTTAGTTCTTTCATGAAACACTGTGATTGACTTGACAGAATAAGTCTTCCTACACTCTCAAACTACTTAAATATTTATATGTATGCATATTTTAATCTTTAAATCGGTAGTTTTATATTTATCAATCATTTTTATTTCAATTACGTTATAGTGCTTCATGGGATTGTAGTACTTTCCCTCATTAAAGCTGATAAGTGCACATTCTTTTGTCTGATTTTCAAATACCTTTTTGCTTCAAATCAAAGTTTATGTGATTCGCCTCATAGCTGGTTGGTTTGGTTCATGGCTCTCAACTCTTTAATGAAGTCTTTTTCAAATCCATGTGTGAAAAACAAATACTTTGGGAACCAAGGCCACAGAAGAAGTTGTCCTGCACTGTTGCACTAATTGACTAGTAGTTAAAGCAGAATAGATGATCGGTTCATGTGCCCATGCTGCTATTTGAACTGAAGCATCATCATTGATTTGCCACACCACATTAAAACATGTCAGACAGACATTTGTTTTTGAATTTCACAATAAAAAAAATGACAATTTGTTGCAACTTTTAACTCAAAATGATAGAGCTTGTCACATGTGTATGTGTTTTATGTGTTATGTTTATGGGTGTTTCTTCTGTGTGTATTTGTGATTTTAGTACGCAGTAAAACAAGTTCAGGGCAAGGGGAGAAATCGGCAAGAGATGGTTCTAGCCAGCGAGTGCCACGGCAGGTCAGCGCCACCAGGGGGCAGAAGAGCGCCAAGAGCTCAGGCAGCAGCAGCTCATCTTCTCAGCTCACCTCCAACTGAAGTTCTTTATGAATTAAACACATACCAAACTTGCTCAAATTAAACTCCTTTGTTCTGTTGATAAAGGTTCCTGTAGAATTGAAAGATACTTTTTCACTGTTAACAAAAATGGTTTAAAATAGTAATTTTAGGGATCTCCTCCGAGATATATACGGTGTTTCACTGAAGACCTCTTTGTATCAAATTTGCATCTCGCCTAGAGCGACTATAGCTGAAGTATGCCATATTTTCCACGGTTTAGTTTACACGTTCACACCAAAACCATTTGAGAAAAACACAGATAATCTTTTGCTATCTTTAAACCATGCACTTTGGGCTGCTGTGAACCACATCTGTTTTAAACTGTTTGTGTGTAAGACTCAAAATTGTCTTGGTAAGCTTTGATGTCTAGATGGACATTTCTTTTTATTTCCTTTTTTTTTTTTTTTCCCAAGTGCATTTCCAATTTTGAGTAAAGAGTATTCCTCTTTAAAAGCAATTATTGTATTTTGCACTTTAATTCTTTACATGATGAAGCACTGTTTGTATAGTATGCATAAATCATGTATAAAGCAAAATATGAGAGTGTATTTGTTTTTGATGAAAACTAAGTCTCAGTTAATGTTTCTTGATGAGAGCTAAGACATAAGCATTTAATTATGCGGTTACTTTGATTGGAATTATGACTGCTCTCTTCATTCATTTTGACCACAATGAACTCTCGATCAGCATGCTTCAAATTTCATGCTGAATGAGATTTGCTGCACCGCCTTCCTCTATAGAAGCTGTACTATGTAAGATAGGGCCAGGGTCAATGGAAGCACTTGTGTGTTTGTAAACTGCACTTTCTTTACTGTATGGTCACACTTGGTGACTATGTAGGCCAAGATAAGACCTCTTGCTATTGAGATGTACACAATGGTTAAAGACTTCTCTTCAGTAATAAGCTGCAGCTAAATAAAAAATAACGTTTCCAATGAACAACTTGAGAATGGCATGTTTTAAAGAATGGTAAACACTCCAGAGTTCAAATCATGTCAGTCCAGATTGGGCCTCTAAGCAAATATTTTTTATTTAGTCATAATGTCCTGAGGAACAGTCCTAAAGGATCATATACAGAAAGACTCATAGAAGAAAGAAAATGGGAAGACTTTTAAGGTTTTCTTGTAGGCATTTAGATGATTCTATTTATTTAGGATTTTGTTTGACCGGTTAAACCGGTTCAAACTATCCAAACTTTTCTTAAACCATATCACATACCCCTACTCCTCATAATGTTGTTTTTTTTTTTAAGAAATTAACATTTATTCAGCAAGGACTGTTAAAATAATCAAAAGCGACAATAAACATTGTTGCAAAAAATAATTTCAAGTAATGAAATTCTATTCAAAAAGGAAAAACTGGAGGCGAACTATCCATTTAAAGCTCCAAATCAGCATATTACTTTTTTTTTATGTTAAAGTACATTTTACAAGAAAATACTGTTTCAGTCTTGATAGTTCAGAATATCATGTTCAATTCAGTGCGTTAGGTGCCATTGCTAAATTCAACAAGTAATTACAAAGGAAAATCCACACCAATTATATGTTTATTTATTTTCCCCCTTAGCATAGAATGTTGCCATCTCAGGTATATATTGCATTTTAATGTATTAAAATAGAATCTTTTTTATTTACACTGTAATATTTCACAGTATTGCGGTTTTACATTATTTTTTATCAAATGAATCCAAAACACATTAAAAAATATTACTGTCCCCAGACTTTTAAATTATAAAATAAAAGGGGAATGCTTAAATGTAGAAATGTACGTCCATGGGATTTTTTTTCTTTATTGGGATATGACTGGGATATTCTGATTTTCATTCTTTTAGAATTGTTGGCTTAAGTAAATGAAAGAATTTAAACCCTTAAGTCAAACTCGACACAAAGCAGTATAACAGTTTAAAGAAGTTTCAATCGGTGAAACAAACTATTATGTGAATACAGTAGCCTATATGGCCCAAATTCACTTGCATGAACAAAAGTGGCTTATGCTCTACTTTTCATTGCTAAATGGCAGATGGACAGTCTTTTCTCTTTCAAGGTCAGTGGATTAAAGCGAATTCATTCAGATATCCCTGCACAAATATGGCCATAAAGACAAGTCTCATTGCACATGCAAGTCTTTCAATAGTTTATTTTTCTTTTGTCACTTTGGGAGAAAAAACTTTCTGCACCTGAATGATCAGTAGGGCTTTTCTTTGCCATTTTATTGAAATACAGTTGGATCTGTTGACTAGAACTATATGGTTAACATATTTTTGGGCAAAGTGTGTGTGTGTTTTATTTTTTAATGTGTATATTTTTAAGGCTTCTCAAACACCAATCTGCCACTGATCGGTCAGATGTTGTTGTGTATTGATCTCAGTGTGTATTGATCTCTCTCTGTATGTATATGCAGCAAGCAGACCATGACAGGATGGTTGGAAAGGTTGCGAGGGATTTTATAGTATACCAATCCAACGATGGTATCGCCGGATTTTTGAAGAGTATGGTCCATAAGTAAAGAACAGAGCAGTGCTCATGTGGGGAATAGAAAAGAAAAGCTTTTGTTTGCCAGACTGAGAGGGATGAGGACAAAGACATACACTTGTGGAGAAAACGAGAAAGAAAAAGAGCTTGAGGGGCTTGAGCTAAAGAAAATAGGTGTGTGTGCGAGCGGCGAAGGAAGCGAGAGAGGTTCAAACCTCGAGAGAGAGAGAGAGAGAGAGAGGTGAGCTGGAGGTTTTAATGTGGCCGTTTGTCGTGTTTATGTGGCTGTGGCGCTGCTCTCTCCTGCTCTCTGTATTGATGGCAGTGCAGCCAGGCTGTAATTGATGGCGGCATATTGCTGTACTCCGGCAAGTGTAATGGGCCGAGACACAGAAGCAGAGAGCACAGCAGGAACCCTCTTTAACCCTTTACGTGCTCACACACTCGAACCCTGAAATGTGTGTGTGTCTCTGTAGGGAAGACGACGGGTGCCACATTTATACTACAGGTAGATTAACTCCTCTCCCTCTTTTGTAACCCCGCGTTTGCTTTAAAGCATTAATTATCAATTCAAAACACCTTGTGCATTGTGCAAGTTTTGAAGTTGCACACAAAAGACAGATCTTCCCTTCCGCAGATCTCTGTTGCTGCCATAAAACAAAATGCTTATATTGTTACATTGTTTAGTTTGCTAGTCTGCTTTGTTTAGATGTACTTTTAAAGTGATCCGATACTTGAAAGCTATAGAAATCAAACCTATCTTGGTGGAACTGGTGAAAACAGGCAGTCATGTGATCTGTACATGGCAGCACAAAGGGACAACCAACTTTTATTAGGCTACTGATAAGTTAATCGTTTGAAATGTGTGCATATCATTTTGTCAAAAGTTCTTGAGGAGTAAAACTTTTGGAACGAAATTACTGAGTGCGTCTCTAAAGAAATATTTTGGGTTAAGTATGAATGAACTGTAACTTCTACACCTGTTAAAAATGAAATTAAATCAATAAAAGTAAAAAATAAAATAATTTATCTAAGTTTTTATCAAATATTTTATTTCTTTATACAATTTGTCTTGGTGAAGCTACCAGTAGACAGAAAAAATATATATAAATAATAAGTAAAATTATATTTTGGGTATTGCACATTTTCTTTTTTGATTGCAGAAGAATTGGAGGCATTGTAACTGTTTGTGAGTTTGTACTTTTCTTGTGCCTTTTTTTTTTCTCTCTAACCTGGAATATTTCTTTAAGACATATTTGATGACTGAAACGCATTAGCTTGATTTTATTTTTAGTAAGTGACATGAGTGAAAGGTGTTTATTTATGTTTTTTCTTTCTTTTTTTCTTTCATAGCTTGCCATAGCACTCTGCAAACTGACAAAAGGTGAGTCTTGTTTGGGTGGTTACCTGCCTTCCCAAGTCAGCAATAGGGGGCAGTGTGTCTCTACTGGCACTTTAGCGCTCGGATACTGAGATTGTTGGTACCTCATTTCCCCCCTCCACATATGCCCTGCCTGTGGCATCATGCTCCTATGTGTGAACATCTTTGGCAGCGTGGAGAGGGAAGGGCCCGTCAGCCAGCACGCTCCCACTGCTGTGAACATATTTGTTTGCTTGACTGTTTGTTTCTATTTCTGAGAGTTTGACTTAACCTTAGTCATTAGCAGGGCAGATTTATGGTAATTTTCATTGTTTATTTGCATGTTTATTCATGGAACTTTATGCTTCCATAGTGGTGATAGTGATAATTTATTCAGAGACAAGATCTCTTAAAATATGTAATATCATAAGTCAAGGCTTATAAGTTAACATTGATAATACTAGAAAGCCATAAAACAAAACTGTTAAACCACTATTAGCTAATCATAAAACATATATTTATACATACATAAACATATTTACTCACATTTGTCGATATCCAAGCGTGAGCAAGCAACAAAGAACCGTAGGCCAGCCTGTATGTCTGTAGACTCACACCGTAAATGAAAAACTAGCCATCCTTTTCAATATCCAGCTGACATCCTCATCAAACAAATGTATTTACTGTACAAGACTCCATTCTCTTAGTCTGAACACTATGAAACAATATTGTGCTCGCTGTTTCTCAGAGCACACAAACTAATCAAAAGTACTCCATGTGTTTGCCAGATAATGACTAGTGAATAGATCTCCTCATGTTATTTACACAGTACATGAAAACATGCTCTTTTCAGCTCTATTTGCAGCAGATCATAGTTTTTTTGATAATGATTCGAGATTTTAGAAGTCAGTGTGTGCAAAAAATGATAGATTGAGCCCATCATTGCATTTGTTGATGAAATCACTTAACTCATGAACATCGTATATAGTAATATATGATATTCCTACTAACATCACAACTGTTAAGAATTTAATAGAAGTTAATAGAGTAACTTATATTTTAGACATATTTTTTGCCACGTCAACTTTTTTTTTTTTTTTCAAACGAAGCCTAAGTAGAACTGTTGCATCAGCAGTTTTTAGCAAAATGATTCAGTCGAGTGAATGATTTAATGATTCACTGTTATTCAGCTGTATCCGAATATCCATACTTCACTGTACAGTAGACTGTAAACAAGTATGTGTAAAGAGCTGCATGTCCGAATTCACAGTATGCATAAAGCAGTAAGCAAAAAGTACTGTAAGGACACTTGAAGCCACTGGAGAGGATTTGAAATGGCAGTAAAGCAATGCAGCTGATGCTGGGTGGTCACATGACAACAACAACACGATGAATGTACTAAGTCCAGATTACATTCATACTACACATATTCATACTGTATAGAACATATTTTATAATGGTAATGAAGTAATTACTTCAAAAAAGATACCTACTCAGAGAGTATGCGATTTCGCACACCATACTTAAATATATGGTAGAAATAGTAAGAATTTTATGCTAGTATACTATATATAGATTTGATTAAGTGAATAATTCAATGATCTACTCTTAAGTTTAATTCCTAAATGAGTCCGTGATTTTGAACAAATCAATTCAGTGAATGATTCACCCAATGATTCAGAAAAGAATCATCCAAACAGAACGAAACATTGAGAGCAAACAATTTGAAACCAACCTCCGATTTTAAATCTTAATGTTGATCTGTTTTGTCTCTCGATGTGTTTTCCCGCTCCGTCCATCTCACCCTCATCCACCTTCTGGCATTTCCCCAGGTGTTGAGGCCGAGAGAGGAAGTGCTATTTTTACTAGTCTGATCTCACACCTCTCTCTCTCTCTCGCTCTCGCTCTCGCTCCCTTGTTCCCTCACCCTCCCCCTCGGCGTGAGGAATATGAGGCACGGATGGGTCTGACGAGAGAGGCCTGGATGTGCATGCACACACACACATATGCTTTCAGCCCTCCGTCAGCTTTTGATTCAAACCTGTGAAGGTATTCAGGTATAACATCTGTTATCAACTGTTCACTTTTTTTTTTTGTCTGAGACACTTTTGCTGTCGTTTAATCATCATTTTCTCCCTGTTTTCTTTTTGTTGTACTAGCCTGCATGGTGTAGACTTGAGCATAGTAGGGCTTGCTTTCTCTCTCTCTCTCTCCTGCTGTATGTGCCCTTCCACTCCCCCTCTCCATTACTGTGCGTCTGTAGATGCAGTTTCTGCACACGCTCTCTGGCGTGCTTATCGGAATGCGAGTGCTGATTGTTGGCCTGTCTCTCAGTTTGACTGACAGCTCCGGCTTTGCGGCGGAACGCCTGATTTTGTCAATGTTTGTCTGCGAGGCCTTATCTCCAAAACCTTATATTAACTGCCTCGACAGTTAGTGTAGCCAGTCTCCCTCCATCTCGCTTTCCCTCCTTTTATTTCATCCTCCCTTTTCCTCCTTTCTCCATCAACGTCCTCCCTTCTTCCGTTTTTCGGGATTGACACTGTATCAGCAGTTGTTTATTTAAAAGACTCCAGAAATGTCTCATTTGTGATTGTGATGTTTAACATCATGGGTATCATATCATCCAGTCTCATTTTTAAGATGTGATGATGGCTGAATAGTGGAATATGGAGGTGAGAAGTGGGTAAATCGGCGTTTCAATCGTGTGCATGTAGAGGAGATCCAGAGGTTAGCAGATCACTTCACACTTAGTGAAATCCAATATGCTTTCAATTCTAGTCCTCTGAGTCAATGAGTGGACAGACACGATCTTACAGTCATTGAGATTAAACAATTACATTCAATTAACACAACTCTCTGTCTGACACACATACATATGTGGGTGGTTGATGAATATCGTGTTTTTCATGGATTTATTTTAATCAACCATTGACTTTAGGTTTAAATTTATATAAATGTATATAATTTTAAGTCCATTCTTAATTGTGATGTCAATTTACTTTAACAGATTCACAGTATGTTTTTGAAGGGAAGTCTTTTATACTTACCAGTAATATTATGAAATATGATTACAATTTAAAATAACTGTTTTCTATTTTAATACATCTTAAAATGTAACTTATTCTGGTTTTGGCAAAGCTGAATTTTTAGCAGTCATTCCCCCAATGAAGTCTTTGGAGAAGCATCCTTTAGAGAAGTGTCACAAAAGACAGCAGTTTCATGCGACTGCAAATCTGTGATTGTGTTTTATTAAACAGTGATTTAAAGATCTCAGTTCTATTTCCACACTCATGTGCTGTCATTTTTTTTTTTAAAGACTCTGTTGACAAATATCTAATAAATGTACTCACAGTCTAAATGTGCTTATGTTTGCTCAGTTAATGCTTTTGCTTTAAGAGTATCACTTGAAAAA
Organism: Onychostoma macrolepis; assembly: GCF_012432095.1. Taxonomy (NCBI): domain Eukaryota; kingdom Metazoa; phylum Chordata; class Actinopteri; order Cypriniformes; family Cyprinidae; genus Onychostoma; species Onychostoma macrolepis. Next base: position 19,487,650 of record NC_081175.1, read on the forward strand.
TCTATTTATTATTATACGGCTGTCTGGAATACATGATACTCATTGGTCAATAGCAGTATTTTCTGATCATATATAAACTGTATAACTGACCGCTGGCCCAGGTGACTGATTTTCATATATAGTTGTGCTAGTTTGCTGTCTCTTTTTTTCTTAATGATAAAATAATTTGAATTCAATCGCTATTTCATGTCCATTTATTTCTTTAGCCGTGTAATAAGCAGGATAATGAGCAGTCAGCTGGTCATTATTGCAAAATACTCCTTCGGGGTGATACAAGACCCCTCTATTTTGCAAGTTCTGCAAGTGGACAGCAATAATACAACTCCTCTGACATTGTATTTGTCCTCAGCAGCCCTTAATGTTCATCAAGGCTTTTCTGTTAAGCTATTTTGTCTTAGTTTAACAACTGTCTAAAGGAAGAGAGGGTTTGATTTGACCTGTCTTTCTCAGAACAAAGAGAACTAACAGTCTGTATTCAAGTCCAGTTTGTTGCATTCAAATGCTTTCAAAACCATCCGTCAAGGACATTAAAGACTAGGCAACTTTGTGCTATGTTTCTCAGCGATTATCTTTGTTGAAAAGATTTTCTTTTTAAATAAATGCATGAATTTTCTTTGATGTGGTGACTGATGTAGCAAAGATGTCATTGTCTTTATTCAATTTCGCACAGTCTGTATTCCCATTTCATATATTTTATAAAGAATGTGGGTAAAAGAGGATTTCCTAGGATTCAAACCCATGACCTTGGCATTTCCAGACCTTTCTGTGTGCCTGTCTACCTTGTCTGTATGTTTTCTTTTTTTAAATGAACACATTCTGTTACTCAGTATTCAATATACAATTAAAATGAATAGAATAAACAGAATAGAATAAATAAATAGTACAGTGGGAGGGTTCACGAGCTGTTAATTATAGGTAACTTATAAACAAGGTGGAAAAGTGGGAATTTAATCACTCGGTAATTAAAAAAAATTCAAAGGTGTTTGGAAACCCTGTGTTTAAAGACTTTCATTCATTAACCAGGTGAGAGTGCAAGTCTATCTTTGTCCTGATTATATTTTTATATTTTTAGGCCATGTTTCTGATTTTAAATCTGTATGCGCTTTAATTTAACTAATTAAGCTTGTGTACTCATTAACTCTGAGCTTATGGAACGCTGATTATGCGTGTAGAGCGGTCTATGCAAACTGAGGTGCAAATCTAATGCATTACATGGGATAAATTAAAAGGGAAGTACATGGTTTTGAAAATATCTCTTACTGTATATCTGTTGAGATCATTTACAGAATTCAGGACTTGCTTTAACGTATTATTTCAAAAGGTTACTGCTAATCAAGAAGTCATATTTGCATCCTCAAGGGATGTGCTTGCCACAGCAGTATTCAGATTAGTGGCCAACACATATCCAATTATTAAAATAATATACACAATCTCAAATATGTGGTTGCAGCTTGGTAAAGTACCAGTAGTTTATTGCTGTTAAACCTAAAGTGCTACATTATTTCAAACCTGCACACTTCTTCATATTCATATATAATTTGAACAGAAAACAGAGTGAATTCTGGCTGTTTTGGTTTTGGCGTTCCTTAATAAAATGCTAAATTTAAAAAAATAAATCTCATTGGCAAATGGAATTTTGCTTTCAAAATATGTTTTGTGGCAATCCTCTCAAAATGTTGTTTTGGAGTTGAATGGAGGTCAAAGATCAGTGCAAAATAGCTAAAAACTAGAAAATGTTATCACATTAGTATGTTTGTTCTTTGTTCCAAGATTATATTTTTCCTCATAACAAATTTGAAATATAGAGGTTGTTAAGTATAAACATAATGAAATTCTGATAAGAACTGTTTAAGGAACTCTTTGATCCATGTGGTGTTTTGATTATGTTTATTATTATGTCACTCTGTCAAAAACTGTCAGAATAATCAAACCATTATTTTGAAAAAGGGAATGTCACAGCATAACGGTGTTGAACAGAAAGTTCAAGGGGAAAAAAAAATATTTAGTGAAAACATGCTTATATATAAAATAATTAGATGTTATATGTATTCGGCTGTAACGCATTAAAATGCCTTGGAAATGAATTGGTGCATGCAAGTTTTTCTGATGAAAAAACAAACATTTAAAAAATAAAATTATGGTTTAATTTTTAAAAAACGATGTTGAATTACACTAAATTATCAAATAAAATATGAAAACCTTCCTGTCAATTATAATTGTGGAAACACAAACAGCACAGAATAGCACATATCATATCACAATCCTCATTGTTTTCCTGCACAGTTCTGTAGTGTATGAATGTGTTTGTATAATCAGTCAATCCCCGTGGATATACAAAGGAAAAAAGAACCCTACATTGTGTGTACCTTTGAGAATGTGTGTGTGATGGCGAGAGGCACTGTGTCAGTAGAGATATGCTAACATGCCTGCTTCATTGTGCTGGTGTTGCTGTTCTTTGAGTCTGAATGAATAGAGCTCGTGTCTTTGCGGCGAGAAACATGCCAGTCAGCCCTGTCTCCCTGACCTATACCGTCCCTCACTAAACCTCTCGCACTTCTCCGCATTCTCACACACAAAACCAGCCAATAATAAGGAAGCACTGATCCTGTGACCTCTCCTTCTAACCAGTCACTATGTTTTCTCGAATCTTTCTTCCAAACTGAATATGCAGTGGAGTCAGACTATGTTCCAGTCCGAATTTAACCACCTCAGCAAAGCACAGGTGCTACTGAAGATAAAAGTGTTGGTTACCGTGCAATGTTTTGCTTGAGGTGCTTCCATCCATGACCCCTGTACTGACCTGAAATCAACACACAAACTAAATTCTGAAGGCCACTCTGAATCACGGCATGCACTTGCTGTGGCCTTGAGGCTCCTGTAGATCACAGGGCGATGGCCTCCTCTTGGCGGTTGGTGAATGCATTTCTAAAGGCTGCCCTCATTACCGTCACCCCAAGTTTATTGTATCGGTGACCCGGTGCCTTTTTTGTGGATCGTAGAAGATGACATGTTTTGTAATTTGCTTATATTTTACAGAAGGCTCTGTGAACCAAAATTTGTCCTCCTCTTTTTAGTAGCCTACCTTATTTCCCGTGCTTATGCTTCTGTTTGCTTTCATTTGAATGCAACAAATTTGTAATATTTATATATTAATAAATAAATAATAGCATTTTACATAGTTTCTTATGCATAAATAATAATCATCTGTTCTTTATCCTCATGTAATCTTCTCAATTAATCAGATGATTCTATTGAAGCCCATTTCCAGCATGGAATAAAAATAAAGATACTAATAATTGCGACTTTTTATCTCAAAATTCTCGCAGTTTTCATGATTCTGGCTTTTTTTTTTCTCAGAATTTTGAGTTTACACCTGACAATTCTGTTTTTTTTTTTTGTTAACTTTTCTTCTCAGAATTTTGATATGTCCCAATTCTGATTTTTTTTTAAACATCTGAGGTTACATCTCTACATAGATAATAATTTACAATTACCTTTATTTACTGCAGTGGTGGAAACAAGCTTCCATACTCACCTGGCAAAACTGATTTGAATGGTTTGTTCATGAATCAAACTGATACGCTTCCTGTTTTTTCTCCTCATCTATGTATTCCTCTCTCCTCTCTTTTCACCCTTTTCCCGCCGCTGCATCTTTTTCCCTCCCTTGTCTTCCCTCCCTCTTTTTCGCTCTCTCATTCCGTGGCTTGGTAGTGATTGACACTTACAAATTACCCCGCGGTGGAGGCATTGTGTGTGACCCTTCTCTCTCTCATCTCCAGCGAGCCTGCCGTTTTGTCATCTAATTACTGTGAATCCCCGGCCTGTTCCCCGCTGCTGAATTTTTAATGGGCCTGCCTGCCTGCCAGCCTGGCTGTCCACTCCCCAAACTCAAACACCCCTAACCCCCTCCTCTTCTCTCCTCTCCTCCCTCTTCATCCTTCTCTCTCCCCACCTGACAGCCTGGTGCTCTCTCTCTCTCTCTCTCTGTCTCTCTCTGTGTCTCTTAACTTGTGTGTCCTCATTCAGTCTCCTCTATCAGTCTTTCTCCATGTTATCAAGGTGTGTCCTCTCAGCCCTGGTCATCCTCTTAGCGCTGACTGAGCCGCCCACCTGACAAATCTGCCAGCTTCCTGTTTCCGCTCTCTATTTTTGGCTGTGCTGACTTGTTCTGTCCATCCATCCATCTGGAAGTCTAACTCCATATTGTCATTCTAGCATTCAACCTGTCTGTCCATCCATCTATCCATCCATCTGTCCATCCATCCTTCTATCTGTCATCTATCTATCCATCAATACATCCATCTATCTATACATCTCTCAGTCTATCTATATATCTATTGTTCTATATGTCTGTTGTTCTATCCATCTATCATTTGATTTTATCGTTCTATCTATCTATCTATCTATCTATCTATCTATCTATCTATCTATCTATCTATCTATCTATCTATCTATCTATCTATCTATCTATCTATCTATCTATCTATCTATCTATCGTTCTATCGTTCTATCTATCGTTCTATCTATCTATCTATCTATCTATCTATCTATTCATCCATACATCCATTTGGAAGTCTAACTCCAACGTTCTGTCGTTCTAACGTTCTTTGCATCCATCCATCCTTCTGTCCTTCTATCTATCCATCAATACATCCATCTATCTATCCATCTTTCTATACATCTCTCAGTCTATCTATGTCTATTGTTCTATCTATCTATCTATTGTTCCATCTATCATTCTCTCTATCGATCTACCTATCCATCTATCCATCTATCTATACATCTCTGTCTATCTATGTCTATTGTTCTGTCTGTCCATCTATTGTTCCATCTATCATTCTCTCTATCGATCTACCTATCCATCTATTAATCTATAATTCTATCATTCTCTGTCTATTGTTCTATCCATCTAGCTTTCTAACATCTATTGTTCGGTTGTTCTATCTATCTATCTATCTATCTATCTATCTATCTATCTATCTATCTATCTATCTATCTATCTATCTATCTATCTATCTATCTATCTATCTATCTATCTATCTATCTATCTATCTATCTATCCACTATATATTGTTCTTTCTATCTTACAGTTTGTCCTCTCACAAAAAGCATACTATTGCATCAGATCAGAAAGGCTACAGCATCAGACAGGCCTAATAAATTCAATCCCAAACAGTAAGCTGTATCTTACTGGAGCAGCAGGCAGCTCGTCTGTGATCTACAGCCCCAGAGTGGCTGTAGTTCTGCGGCAGAGATGTGAGATGAAGAAGATGAAGCGTGGTGCTCTGATTCGGCCCAGGACTTCCCAAGATCCCTTTTTTTTCACTCTAGAGACACCCACGCTCAGCATACAGCACAGAAATCAGGACCCTGTATGAGAAGCCAGCAGGAAGGAAAAAAAATCAGAGCTCCCACAATCCCCGGCAGTGTGTCACTGGGTGCCTGGGCTGTAGCCGGCAGGAAGTCCCCTGTCGCTGGCACTGGAGTAGCTAGAAATCATCAGACCTTATCGGCCTGATGTTAGAGAGAGAGCGAGAGAGAGAAAGAGACAGAGGAGGGAAAAAGGACGGGAGAGGAAAAGTGATCGAGAGACTGAACATAAAGAAAGATTAATGTGAGGAGGTTGGAAGGTAGTAAAGGGGAAGGGTTAGCAAAAAGAAAAGAGAGAAAAAAACAGGAAGAAAACAAAATTGTGACGCATATTAATGGTCCCATGGTACAGTAACTGAGTTGAATATTAGCGATACACTGTCCAGAATTTACTGGCAAATGCATTGAGGAAATTGTTGTCAAATCTGGAAACACTATTAACTGAGGTTAATTTTTGAAAAGTTGCTGAAAATACACCATATGAATACTATGGCTATGTCTGAAATCAAATACTTCCCTATAGTAGCCTATATGAAAACAGTATGGCAAAAGAGATGTATGTCTGAATTCTAATTATTCGAAAAACAGTAGGTGAAAAGTACCCGGATACTTCTGGTGAAATTCTGAAGTGCACATTCAATGGACTATCCCATGAGGCCACAGGAGAGGATTTGATATATCAGAGGATGTGATGCTGGTAACAACATGGCAGGTTTTATTCATACTACTGTATTCATATAGAACATACTTTTTTAACGTCATGAGGTTCAAATTCCAATCAGTATATGATTTCAGAAGCACCATATGAATTCAGATATACTATCTTTTTCAAAATCTGTATTTCACACAGGCTACTGTGTATAGAGGGATGTAGGCCTATATTCAGACAGGAAGTGTGACAGTGATGTCAGCAAGTGGTGTACCAAATGTTTTTCTATTGCAATGTGTGCTATTGAATCTATTCGTAACAGTATATGGATGTATTATTAATCAGACATTTAAATGAATAGCAATTTAATATTTCAAAATACGTTTGTTACATGCAGTGTGAGAAAATATGAAGTGATGAAAGAGGAAAAAATATTTTATTTTTGTGAGAAAATGCAACTATTGCTTTCCCATTCAAGACGGTATTCGAGCCGCACATCACCAATATCAATATTTCTATTCTAGCTGTAGCCGCGCTGTATGAAAAAAAAAAAAAAAAGTTGAGCCAACTTAAAATTTTAAGGCAATCAGCTTCAGCAGATTTTTTGAGTTTTCTCAACTTGTTGTTTTAAGTTTATACAACAAAAATTTGAGAATCTCCCACAAAATTGCTCACAAGTTGAGCAAACTCAAAAATCTGCTGAAGTTGGTTGCCTTAAAACGAAAGGACGCGATAGACAACTAGCTCTGTGCTGTTCCGTTCACAAAACACAGGTTTACTGAAAATTCTATCAAATTCGGTTGTCATTATCGTTACTGAACTGTGTGTGAATGGTAACCGTTTTTATGTGGCCTATATTCTACTTAGTTTGGTTTTAATAAACTCTAATCCCCAAGTTTGAGCAACAGGAGAATGACAAAGGAAAAGGGAGGCAAAATAAACGAACAAATAGACTAAAGAGAGAGAGAAGAATAAAGAATTGCCATGGTCTGGGTCACCCGTTATGGTGTCCAATATTTCTGATTAAATTGCTATATATAAAGCCCTTCCTACATAATGTTCAATGTGTATTTGAGAGATAGGCAAGAGAATGCGACAGTGGTTTGGAGTCTGTTTACCCTGTTTATCAGGTCTGTGGTGGGCAATAACATCATAATGCTTCGTTTGACCGCTCTATGGCCTCCTGAAAAATAAATAACTCGGCACTGCCAGGGGTGTTAGATTGAGTTCATGTTTAACGGGGCACCCTGCCCCACGGCCCCCTGGGAAAAGGGATGGGGCGTGGCCACCGGGCCCAGAATGAGCTCATTACTGTGTCATGGGTGAGGAGAAATATTGGCCTCATAAATGACTGAATGAGAGTGAGAGAGTAGGATGGAGAGGTATTGGGCATGGAGCGATAGAGAGAGAAAAGGAAAGGAGGGAGGAGGGAAGGAGAGGGGAAACAAATGACTTAGCCTGGAGAGATAGCAGTCAATCAATCATCTTTAAACAAAAGCAGTGCTGCCCCAGAGAGCATTTAAGAAGTGCTTATTTAATTAAAAGTCCTTCTCTCCATATTTATGGCCATCCACCTTCAAATATTAACCTTTTGGGCCGGGACAGGCCCTGACGAGTGAAAGGGGGGTTGCAGAGGGGTCCTTTAACTGCCTATTCACAATAGATGTGGATGTTTTGTCAGCTCTGCTATAGACTAGTGTGTAAATGGGTGTTGAGATGGCTGTCCAGGGACTATTGTGGCTCGATTGTATGTTGCTTTGGTTTGTTTTTAGTTTATGTGTTTATGAATTCTCTTTAGCTGTTTAAAATAGTTATATTTTGACAGAGCATGCACCCAATAAATTAGAAACTGAAAAAAGAAAACCAAATTATTGACAACTTTTTGCCAATTAAATGTTTGTGCTTCTTTGTTTAAAAACATCAACACACTGCCTTGGCAATAGCAGGTTTATTCATTAACTAAAACTAAAGCTAAAACCATTAAAAACATTTTCATTACTTAAAATAAATATTAACTGAAATAAAATGAAATATCAAAAAACATATTTTATTTTTCAGCATTTCTCATTTTTATTTACTTTAAATTGAAGCACTAAAATAACCAAAACTGAAGTAAAACTCAAAACTAATACTTAATAAAAACTATATAGACATAATAATAATAAAAATGACAAAAACACTCAACAAAATTACTAAAATTCAAATGAAAACAGAAAATATAAATATAAAATATAATTCAAAATATTACCAAACATATAACAGTATATCAATGATACTAAAACAACACTGATCAATAGACAATGCACATATCTATATGTGAATTCTTTGTGTGAATTCTGAGTGAATAGAAATATGTAAATTTGTTTATATTTTGTGCTATCATTTCCATTTAATATTAAATTGGATCATGTCATATATATTGCCACTATAGTAGCAGGGATTCGGTTGCCTGCAACAATGGTTAATTCTACAGTTTAGCAATGATTATACATAGTTTTTATGTGGCTTTTTGGAATACATAACACTGGTCAATAGACAATGTACATTTTTTGTTTTTAGTTTTTTTTTGTGTGTGTGTGTGAACTGGGAAAGTCATGTAAATTCATGGGTTAATTAAGAGTTGTGAACTGTGGAATAATAATAATACATTTTTTAAAAATCTCAAATTTACAGAAAAGTGTTGAGTCTTTGAATATTGTTGTGGACAATGGATGAAATGGAAAGAGAACCCTCCTTCAGGGTGAAAGAAGATGCCTACGCTTAAAGTTGAGGTTCATTTTGCGATAAAAAACTGGCTGAATATACATAACCCCAAACACAACTGACCACAGAATGCCATGACTGACCTATCATCAAGTATTCAAGAGAGTCATATTATAAGATGTGGTATTGCATTTTCAGCCTGGAATTAGTAAATTGCTCCAGTTGGTTGCTGAGTGGACGCTAAACAGAACTTTGATTCCCACTGGTCCCAGGACAAACCAAACTCCACTCTACTTTCATTACCTGCGAATCAGCCAAAGTGAACTTGGCCCAATACAAAAGAGCAGCTTCACCTGGCATCAAAGTGCAGCGCTGGGCATCAAACCTCTTTTGAAGCTGGAGGTTTCGGTGACTTTGCTCTCTGTCACACACCATATGTTTGCACCTTCTGTACCCTCTCAATACACCCTGCGTACCATCTGCACATGTCCCCCTTGTGTCAGCCTACGTGTATATGTGTGTGCGTTTGCTTGCAACTTAATATATCTTAGCACAACTCTATACAAACTGTTTTCATATACATATACACAGGTGTGTAGACAGCTAGACTAATAGGTGGTATTTAATTATGAGTAGCATCCTCACGGTAATGCAAATAACCAATGAAAACACAGATACTGCTGGTTAACAAATTAGCTATTCAGTCTGTCGCGTTTCGCCTTGAACTATTAACGTCACATAAAATTACTTTGAAAACAGCGGTTCTCATAAAGAACACTGAGGTCACACTTACAAATGTATGAATTGCTTTGCAATTGATGCAAAATATGAATGTCTTCCGATGCTAGACCTTTCCTCAGAATTTTTCTTTGGCATTTTTTCGATTACTTTCAAGTAACTGGTGTCAAGGTGATCTTTATTACAGTTCCCCTAAAGATCACATGAGTGTCAAAGAAGAGGTTATCATTAACTGTAAACATGTTCCGCTAATGTCTGACAACCAGAATGCTGTTCATTTTGAACAGTATGTCTGTAGTTTTATGTTGTAAAACATGTATTCTTCTTTAAAAGCGTGCTGTTACTATGATTAATACATTTTTCTGTTTAATTTACAGTGATTGATCAAAAATAGCAATTTTGTGAAATATCATTTCTTCTGTTTTACTATATATTAAAATATAATTTATTCCTAAACTGAATTTTAAGCAGCCATTACTCCAGTCTTCAGAGTCACATGATCATTCAGAAACCATTCACTCTCTATAAAAAATACATAAAAATACGGCCCAATGTACTGTTAATATGAAAGAATTTCCGTATAATTTTTTTTACAGGTGTTTTACCTGTATTTGGAATTATGTATTCCATTGTGTTTTAGGATTAAAGGAAATATTCATAAATTTAGCAGAAAATGTACTGGTAATTTCCTGCCAGAACATTACAGATTTTTCATTTGGTGCTCAAGAAACCTTTCTTATTATTATCAATGTTGAAAATAATAAAAGAAAAGCTCAAAAGAAAAGCATTTATTTGAAATAAGATCAATGTAAAAGTCACTTTTGATCATTTTAAAGCATCCTTGCTACGTATTTATTTCTTAAAATAAACAAATATATATATATGGTAGTCTATTTTGATTTTATAGCTTAGCTATATATGATCAAACTTTATTACAAGGTAAAAATAAAGTAAATTAAAATTTAGTTTATTGCTTTTTGATAAAATGGCCTTACCGTACCATACCATAAACCTGGCTGGAGAGGTTACAGCTTCAATTTGTTTCAACTACAAAACAGCCCATCGTGTCTGAGAATATATTCTCAGTATTGACTGACGAATCACACGTTACCTTTCAGCCCTTTATTTGTTCATTTTCCCTTTTAACAGAGTAGCTCCTTTGCACTGACAGGTCTTTAAATTATCTCTACATCCCAAACAGGGTCATTTTAGGTTGTGCGCATCTGAATATTTGACTTGCCATGAGGAAAGAAAATTATGCAACAAACAAGCGAGAAAAGGAACATGATATCCCAGGGTTTGAATTCGACAGCCAGGAAATTAAGTGGTACATCTAACACATTTCCAGAGTCCTAAAAAATGAACAGCTGCCTCACTCAAAGAGTGCGGTAATTGGGTGAGCCTCTTTGACGTGTTCCCACCTAGCGCCGGGCTGTTAAGCCACCACATTCTTTATGAATCATATTTACTATGACAATATTCGCAGCCTTGCTCGCTCGGTGCTAATGCATTCAGCTCACTCCTCTCTCCTAACTGGCACCGGATTCACACGCACAAAAAAACACAGACGCACACACACAATCAGAAACCACAAAAAAATACACTTACATCAATAGAAAAGTATACACAACGTATATCGAGCAACATACACAGAATAAACAGATTGTATCATCTGTCAACACTTTAGAGGTGCGTGGAGGCCACGTGTTACAAAGTGGCAATGTTCTCTCGAAACCTAGTGAACAATTCACAGCGAATTTTGTCACCCTTGCAGATGCGAGTCTCCTCACATTGTGGTATTGAGACGGCTGCTCCGTAAACTGTTAAAGCTAGCAGAGACGACGTGCCATTATAGATTCATCTTATTTGTCAGTGGCCTTCTCACCTTACACCTGAGAAGAAGATGGGTGTTGTTTTTTTGCATTATGTTGTAGTTTTATTGTAAGATCTGGGTTCATTCTAGATCTGTATTTTCCTGCAATTCAGGTTTGTTCATTCTGTAATGCATAAACTAGTAGGCGTTACAAGGACAAGCTGTCATCAGTCTGGTATTAGTTAACGTGCTGCTAGAGAAAGAGTCGAGGGAGTAGGTGGAGAGCAAACGAGAAAGAGTGACAACTAAAGGAAGCTACGAATCCAGGCAGAAATGACATGCACTTTTGAAATAAACTTTTTGCAATAGACAGGCCAATATTTCATGGGTGGAGGCACGCAAAGACAGCGAGAGAGAGAGATGATGGGAAATGTTGCTGTGAAAACGTGCTAAAAATGAGATGTTTCTCCCATATTATATGGATATCCTTACCTCTGCTCCTCCCACGAGCAATGCATTTCAACAGCATGCAGTATTCAAATTCAAAATTCTTAAAAAAAATGTGAGGGAACTAAAAATAAACTAGATTTTGACTGGTTTTTTGGTGATGGAAAATGTGCAACAATAACGCTATTGTGTTGTGGGTGGTTGAGAAGTGATTGCTAAAGTTGGTAAGTTATTGGTTACTGGTTTAAACCATTGGTTATGCAATTCTGTTTTGTGAAGGTGCAGTGTTGTTATATTAACTAAATGGTAACACCTATACTATAACTAGTATAGGGGCCAATTCTCACTATTAACTTATTAGCATGCCTATTAATAATTAATAACATATTGGCTGTTTATTAGTACTTATAAAGAAGATATTCTGCATGACCATATTCTACATCCCTAATCCTACCCAATACCTAAATTTAACAACTACCTTACTAACTAGTGACAAGCAGCAAATGAGGAGTTTATTGAGGCAAATGTCATAGTTAATGGTTTGTTGAATTAGACCTTAAAATAAAGTGTGACCAACTAAATTTAAAACTAGTTGAATAATGTCCAGTAATTTAAGCTGAAATCAAATATAGATATTAGATGAAAATCTCCAACTAAATTAAAGCTATATAGAAATATTTAAAAATATTAATAATAATAATAATAATAAAAACAACAAACACAAAATTACTACAACTTCAACTGAAATTAGCATGACAAGTGCAAATATATAACAAATCTCATTCAAAATATGAATAAATAGTATAATAGTACATAAAACTAAAGAAAATTCAGAAATAAAAAAAAATCATATAAATTAGAAACTTACATTTTCACTCATTTTTCACTTCATAATATACACTACCCATTGAAAAGTTTGGTTTTAAAGATTTTTTCTTGGTTTCCATAAAAAAAAAAAAAAAAAATAAAATATATATATATATATATATATATATATATATATATATATCATGAGCACAACCGTTTTCACCTGTGAAAATAAGAAATAATTATTTGAAAGTTATTTGTAAATAGAAGGTTATTTGAGTCCCAATTCAGCATATGGAATGATTTCTAAAGGATTGTGTAATGTGTGTGTTGAAAATTCAGCTTTACCATCCGAGAAATAAAATATATTTTAAAATATATTAAAATAGAAATCAGTTATTTTGAGTTATAATAATATTTCTCAGTATTATTGTTTCACTGTATTTATGATCAAATAAATGCAGGTGTGCATAAGACTTCTTTCAAAAACCAACATTTCTTTTTTAATTAAAAATAAAAAACCTGAAAACATAAAAATAAAATATCACTCAAAATATTAATAAGTAGTGTATAATATTATATAAACAAAACTAAATAACACTAAAGGTGTGGAAATTACTCACCTCAGCTTTAAGTGTTTCACAAATTTGTCTTTCTGACACGCTCGCTCTCTCTCTCTCTCTCTCTCTCACTCTTGCTCTCTTTTTCTCCCCCTTTCTATATGTATATGTGTGATGTCGCCATCAGTGAGATGACTATCTTCATCTGTCATTTTACACTTTTCAGATCTACAAATACAGTTTGTGTGGATTGTGTCGAGTGGCATGTGATTATTTCAAATATACATACTCAGCATATTTGTATGCCTGTGTGTTTCATATACATTATTCTCTGTTTGTGAATTCTCCTCTCAGTGTTTGGTCTTCACTCTGTACAATCTATAGCAGATCAGTGCCAAATATTTACTTTGGCAGGTGAACACAAATGGTTTTCGAGGGTCTGCTTGTGCCACACATTTTAACACCACTTTCTGACAGCAATACAGTGAATGCTTATGGATGCGTATGAAAAACACATAATATATAAGTGAGCTACATGAATTTTGACAACAAAATTAATCAAAATGCTTGCAGATTCTTTTTCGAAAATGTTAAGAAGCACATTTGAGTACGTGACTGTAGGTGCGTGTGTGTATCCATGTCGAAGTGTGTGTGAGTATGCAAGACTCTGGGTATCACTAGAGAGCGTGAAGACAATAATGCAAACTGACACTTCAGAAATGAGAGGGTGGTTGCCTGGCGACCGTCACTGGGGTGGTTGTTCCCGCGGGAATAGGGTGAGATGCAGTCTAAATGATGTTTGATTAGAACTTAGATCAGTTAGGCGGGCACAGACATGTCTGACGACAGGAAGTGGGGGGGTGCTATCCCAGAGGTCTGTGTAACATACTCTGAGAGAGTGAACATGCAAATGCACATTTTCAAGGTTCACTTCTTGTATATATTATGGTACATTGCAACATTAGAATGAAAGATGATCTTCTGTGAGAATCAAGGTTTTACCTTATTGCACCTGTGTCACTTCATTTTCTACCTTTCTCTTCCTGTAGATGGAGCTGCATTGGAATAAACATAGCAGTACATATGTGACCTTTGACCTCTTCAGTGGACCATAAACTCTTCATTTAGCTCATTTTTGAGGTATGGATTTGGGCCACTCTTTGCTTTTGTGTAGCTGATTATATAGTGTGTCAGATCAGTATGTTGTCCAAACGTCAGAGACGACCAGTGAATGTGTTTTTTTAAACTAAGCATTTTTCTAATTTAGTAAATTTTTTCTTTACAAATTATGGGTTCGGTAAGTTTCTTAATGTTTTTGAAAGAGACTCTTAAGCTCACTGAGGCTGCATATATTTGATCAAAAATACAGTAAAAACACTACTATTGTGAAATATGTTTTACAGCTTAAAATATTAATTTTAATATTTTTAAAATTTAATTCAGTGATGTTAAAGCTGAATTTTCAGCATCATTACTCCAGTTTTCAGTGTCACATGATCCTTCAGAAATCATTCTGATATGCTGATTTAGTGCTCAAATAACTTATTTCTTATTATTTTGAAAACGGTTATGTTGATTGATATTTTTTATGGAAACCTTGAAAAAAAATTACTGATCTGTGTTATTAGCGCAACAATTTGAGTGAAAAATTAAGTCGAAAAATAAATTTATGTGAATTTGCCAAATGAATTTTTGATTTGCCCTCCCAACAAAATTCAAGCTGCATGAGCTCCACGAATTTGTATAAACCCTGATGGTTATGTTCTCCTGCATGATTTGAGATGATTCAAAAATGTTTAATCTTGAGCTTCAACAGAAGCAAGAACATCAGAACAAAGGTTTGCATGATCAGTGTCATAAATTTGCTTATTTGCTTAGTGAAAATCCTTTTTATTAAAAATCCTACATTACATTTCGAATTCCATATTTTCAATGCGGTCTCAGACTTTTGAAATCCATTGTGTGTTTTATTCGAGAGTACCAATAGTAAATATCTGAATAGGATATATAAATATATTAAGTTATGGAATAACGCAAGGTTGAGCTCTTTTAGAACTTGCAGAAAAAAATATTTGTAGCATATTTGCTAAAATTGTAGTGGAATAACAGCATGAGAGCAGAAAAGGGAGAACATTTGAAAAATTCTTGCAAATGCTTAAAAGAAATGGTGAGAACTTAGAAGGGTATAAAGCAGAAATGAAAAAAAGAAGGCTGAAAATGTACTTAAGACCAGAAGCTTTGCATTTTTAAGTTTGTGCTTTCTGGAGAATGAGGAAAATAGAGTGACGAAGAGAGAAAGAGAGGTGAGAACAACAGGTCATGAGGTGAATGTTTTAGTGCTGAGTAAATATGTGTGAGGAAGAATATTTTCTCCCACTAAAATTCCTTATTTACTGTTTAAGATTCATCTGTGATAAGATAAATGAAAGACTTTATCTTCATTGATCTGTTCAAAAAACATGAACATGACTTACCTCCCTCTGTATTAATAATACACACACAAACACACGCAGAGATGCACTCACTCACTTAGTCCCACACCTAGACACACGCGTACGCCCGAGCACACGCACACACACGCGCACTGGCAGCAGCAGCAGAATTGAATGCGATAGGGAAGTGAAAAATGATTAACCCGGGGTCAGCTCTCAGCCTCAATCTCACCAGCGCTCAAAGAGCAGCGCAGACTGATTTAAACTCGTCATGTTCCGCCGCACACATTTGCATATATTTATTAAATTCAGCTTGCACCCAGGAATAAAATAAAGCAGACCAGAGAGAGAAGGGGGAGTTGGGGGACAGGCAGAAGGGAGAATATTTAAACGAGGAGTGTTACGGATAGATCTGCCTTTTCATTCATTGTGGAGCTCATCTGAAGGTAGTAGAAAGGGGGAAGACATGATTTTGGACTTCTGCGAGTGTTCTTATAGAGAGAGGGGCGGCTCAGTGCTGGCCAAATCTGATCCTGAGTGAACAGGGGGTGAAGTGGATTTTCGGGCCTTTGGCTTTTGACAAATGATTTGTGATCAGTCTGAAATATTATCATGTTTATATGCTTTATAGATTCTAAATGAATAATCTAAATAAAAAATGTCAAGCAAGTAAAATAATTGCACATTCAATCGTTTACAAAAATTGTACGTGCGACTGTACACAACGCTAACATTTTATGTACGTTTAACCTATATGAAAATGCGCAAACAATTCTACACAAGAATTGCATGCACAAGTATATGCAAAAAATGCACATACAATGCAGTTGCACGCAAATGTAGCATGTACCGTGACATTTAAATAGTATGTAAAAATGTACGCAAAATTGTACACACAATTATAGATTACGATTATTTTGTACATTTATATGCAAAATGCACTACCATTTGTTCACAGGAATTGTTTGTATATGTAAAAAAGGTACATAAAGTTGTATGCAAATATTGTATATACAGTTACATGTAAAAAATTGTATCTACAACTGTATGCGAAGTTGTACATGAAATCACATTAAAAAATTGTGTACAATTAAAAAATATGCAAACCATTGTACACAGAAAGTGTATGTATGCAAAAAAATTTACAATTGTATTCAAAATTATACATACATAGACATGGCAAAATTGAATGTACAGTTATATGTAAATAATACTTAAACATTTTACAATTATGTGCAAAACTGTCTATATATATATATATATATATATACACACTGCCGCTCAAACGTTTGGGATCGGAAAGATTTTTAATGTATTTTAAGGGAGTCTCTTGACTTTTCTGCTCATCAAGGCTGTATTTATTCAATCAAAAATCACAGAAAAAAACAGTAATATTGTGAAATCTTATTGCAATTTCTAATATTGGTTTCCTATTTTAATATACTTTAAGATAGAATTTATTTCTGTGATGCAGCGCTGAATTTTCAGCATCATTACTCCAGTCTTCAGTCTCTCATGCATGATCCTTCAGAAATCATTCTAATATGCTGATTTATTATGAGTGTTGAAACGGTTGCGCAGCTTCATATTGTTTTTTGGAACCTGTGATACTTTTTTCTTTGATTCTTTGATGAATACAAGGTTAAAAAGAACAGCATTTGTTCAAAATAGAAATCTTTTCAAAAAAATGACTGAACCCAAACTTTTGAATAGCATTGTATATTGTAACACTAAATTTATTTTTTAACTTTTTATTAGTCAAAGAATCCTAAAAATAATATCACCCGAAAAATATGAAGCAGCACAACGGTTTCCGACATTGATTATAAATCAGCATATTAGAATGATTTCTGAAGGATCATGTGACACTGAAAACTGGAGTAATGATGCTGAAAATTCAGCTTTGATCACAGGAATAAATTATATTTTGAAGTATATTAAAATAGAAAACTGTTATTTTAAAACAGGTTTTTTATGTATTTTTCATCAAATAGATACAGCCTTGATGAACAGAAGAAACTTCTTTAAAAAACATTACAAAACTTTTGAGCAGCTGTGTGTGTGTGTGTGTGTGTATTTACACACAATGTATATACAAACATTGTACTCCAACATTATTCATAGAGTTATATCCTAAAGTTGTATAACCAAAATTTAATGTACAATTGCAAATAGTATGCAAAAATCTGTTTCAGCTGTAATTGTGAACGATCTGATTTTACTTGGCATGGGTGTTTAGTATTAACTTTCTTTTGTGGGTTGTCAGAAATACTGCAGTCAGGTTTAACAAAATTGCCATCTGCACTTTATGTAGGTTTTGTTTTTTAAGAGTGAATAAGCTGGAATTATGGCTAGCTTTACACAGTAATGTTTCACTTTGAGATCCATATAAGTCTGTCATATAGGGCTTCCTGGCAGCGTTGGTCGACAGAATGTTTACACTGTTTTCATTTTCATTTTAAAGAGGGATTTTATATGGCATCTGTCCACTGGGATTAAGATGAGGGCTTTAGGTGAACATATTCAGTTCAAACAATTACAGCTGTCGTGCTGGCATTTACCCCTTTAGCTCCAAACGTTGGGAGCAGTAGTCACTCGTGGCGGTGCGAAATGCCTCAGAGACTCTCTATACCTAGCCTGCGCTTAATGTATATGATATAAACACATACATAAGTTCATATGTTGTCACATATGTTGTCGCTAGAGCTGTTAGGGTGTAAATTTCATCGTGATGGTGTTTATAAGTGCGTGTGATTGTGGGTGTGAGAGCATTACGGCGTTCTCTCAAGGTGGTCGCGGGACCCCAGAGGCGTGTGACCCCTGTGTGCCTCCAGAATAATCCTTTTCTCCACCTCCACATCCACAGCCTTAAATATACAAGCGTCGGGAGACAGAGGACAAACAAAAACAACAAACAAACAGCAAATCAGAGGAAGAGAGAGTGAGAATGAGACAAGGAGACCGAGACGGGAGAGAGAGAGACAAGTCTAAGCTTATACAAACGCTGCCAATGCCATACTCCAGTGCTCTCCTGGGCGTCGTGCCAAACTCCGGTCTCTGTGGAAACCGTCCCCGTCAGCGATAGGTGGCAGGATGGATGCCAGCATGGCAGAGACGGTGTTAGGGCTGTTGGCAGCTACCAGACTGGGTGGATTGTACGTGTGTGTGTGTGTGTGTGTGTGTGTGTTTTAGTTAGGCTCTAAGACCCGCTATGTCTGCCAGGGCATGCGGATGGTGCCAGGGCTGGCTGTTGTGCAGCTGTGCCCAGTGTAGGCTTACCAGACCTGGGCATCCCCACTCAGCCTTCCCCTGCTGCTCCACTCACAAGTACTCCAGCCATACTCGGCTACAGCGCCCCCTGTGGTCTAACAACTCCGCCTTTCCACGTCAGCTATAGAGAGCCATTCCAGTCTGGGTTTCCTTCTGTCTTGAGGTTATTGCCCTTTCTGTTACGCTTTCCAGTTTTTGAACTGTGTAGAGGGAAGCATCCGCATTTAACACTGAGCTCAAAGTTCAGTTCATTTCAACTTTAACCCTATTTGCTGCTGACATTTCGAAACACAGCCAAAGATTAGCAGACAAATTGCACAGGTGATTTTGACAACTTTGCAACTGTCATTGTGATTTTCACATTTGATTTCGCCTTTTTTTTAGATCAGTGGTTCTCAACTAGTTTTTGTTAAGTTTCCAGACTGAACATCATAGTTGGTCGGCATAAACCATATTAACACTATTTTTTAAAAAAGTAATTCTTATTTTTATTCTGTAAGGAACTTTCTATTCATCAAAGAATCCTGAAAAAATACATTAAGCAACACAATTGTTTTAAACATTGTTAATAATAAGAAATGAGCACCCATGAGTATATTATAATGATTTTTGGAGGATTAAGTGACACTGAAGACTGGAGTTATGGCTGCTGAAAATTCAGCTTTACATCACAGAAATAAATTACTTTTTAAAATATATCCAAATAGAAAACTTGTTTTAAATTGAAATAATATTTCACAATATTATTGTTTTAATTTTGATCAAATGAATGCAGCCTCGATGAACAAGAGAGACGTCTCTCAGAAACGTTAAAAAATCTGACACCAAACCTTTAAATATTATAGTGTATTATTGGTGCAACTTCAAATCTTGCAAGTTTCCCTATATTTAATATAGTCTGTCATATTTTTACTTGTTGTGTAGCTTTGTTCATGCCTTCAAGAGTGAAAGCATGTCATGCAACATGTGTATTATCTGCCTAACTAATTTCTGCCAAGTGATAGAAAAATATATACTAAAATAAGTTACTTTTTTTTTCTCTCTCTCTCTTTCCTAACTGTATATGGTCAAATGATCGGTAGCAATATATTTACAATAAGTGGTGTTTTTCCATCTAGTGTCCGTGACCCTATCAACCCGCACAATTTACCAACACACCAGATAAAACCACTGAACAAATCAAAAAATATTTAAAAACGCCCTTCTTATAATTTAAATTCATCAAGAAAATAGAAGTTGTTTTTGATTTCTGCAACGTATCAAAGGCATTGGCAGGACTTTCTTCTGCTCTAATCTCAAATGCATGTTTTCCCTATTTACTATGCACCCAGCCTGCTTTCTTGCTATCTAGCGACCTCGTAAAATCACCTTACTGTGACACTATCTGCACAGCTTTTCATGTGGAGGTCAAAGCGGAGCGTGGCGTTTGCTTTAAGAGGTGCATTGAAGCCCTGACGGGAGTCATGCAAAAGTGCTCCTCTGGCTCAGTGCCTTTCCTCTTCTCCATCTGCACCTTCTCTCTGTATCATGTGCTTGTACAAGACCAGCTCACTCCTTTACCTCACATCATCCTCTCATTTCCTCCCCTCCTTCTCTCACTCAGCCCTCTTTCTCCCTCTTTCTCCACCTCCACCCTTTTCACCCAGTCTCTGGTACCCAGCCATATGTGTCAGCTGTGCCAGCACCCCTCCCCTCCCCTTCATCCTCCTCCTCTCAGCCCCCAGGCCCCGGACCCCCCGCGTGCGCCACCCCCTCCTCTGCTCTCCCTGCGAGGCGCTGGCTTTGTAGGCTAATTAGCAGTGAAATTGGTGAATTGCAGGCTCGGGCACACATGCACAGACACTTCAGCTGCAGCAAGCGCCACTTTAGGCACTGAAAGGACCCTGGAATACAGAACACAAGAGAGAGAGAGAGAGAGAGGTGGAAGAGGGGTGAGGAGAAAGAGAGAGAAAGAAAAGAGAGATGTGAGAAGAGCGAGAGAGTTTTTCCATATGACTGGACCGGTTTGGACTCTTTCTCTCTTTCATACTATCCCAAGCTGCTTTAAGTTTTATCTCTAACACCACATGCATTTCATGTAGTTCATTTGTCATATCCTGTCTGTCAACCTGTTGTTGTTAGTTTTTAGGTTTTTGTGATGGTTTGTCGTCATACACAATCTGTTGGTTCAGTATATAATGTAACTTTGGGAAAGATGGTGTATACCATGCAACAGTGGAAACAGAGCTTTTGCTATAAATAATACAAATTCCAAATTAAAGGAGAAAATAATCAAATAAAATAATAAAATGTTTGATTATTAACATTGAAAATAATTAAGTTTGATAAACCAAATAAGGGAATTAATTTAAATGGTTATTAAAATTTTAAATAAAATCTTTTTGAACTTTTGCACAATTATGAAAGATTTTGGTCGTACCGTTGACTGCAAACATTGTAAAAAAAAAAAAAAAAAAAAAAATATATATATATATATATATATATATATATATATATATAGTTTATATAGAGAGAGTTTATATATATATAGAGAGAGAGAGAGAGAGAGAGTTTTGCAACATGGTGCTCAAAATTTTCATAATTTTCAATTAATTGACCTTTTGAAGGACAGCCAGTGATTAGCAGGCTTTTATATTATATATTTTATTTTATTTTATTTTAAATTAATAATAAATTTAAAATAAATATATTTTATTTATCTTCATTATTTGGACAGTTGCACAGGACACAGTAAGTCTCAAGGAAAACCCAAGTGTTGGCACCGATAGCCTTGAGGTCAGTGCGCCGAGTCGCCGACACACAGTGCCATTGAACTGTGGGCGTCCCGAGTTCGAATCCCGGCTCAAAGACCTTTCCTGATCCTGCCCCCCTCTCTCTCTCCCAATTCGCTTCCTGTCAACTCTAATTTATCCTGTCACAATAAAAGGCAAAAGTAAAAAAAAAAAACATGAATAACCAAGTCGTATTTATAATTCCACATACCATGTGCAGTACCTGCCGAGACAGAAAGGTTTAATTCTGGAAAAAAATGCTCTGGGTGATTTTTCTTTTCTTTTTTTTCTTTCTTTTTTTCCCATCTACAGCAAGTGTGTGAGTGACTGGAGTAGTGGCAGACTGATGGACGGACGTCGTCCCTCTCTAATGATGGCTGAGAGAAGACACCCATTCCATCATCCCCCTCTCATCTCCTCTTCCCCCAATCTCATCTGATCTGATATTAACAGGCAGTATTAAAATCATGCAACGCCTTAACAGACTCATTTAAAATTAATAACTGGTAATTATAGAGGAAGCTGGTTCACAGTAGCTTGGGAGGGGGAAGGGACCAAAAGATGGAGACAAGGAATAGAGGACAGTGAATCTGGTCATAGCTCTAGTGTCAATACTGAGCACGTATATCATATCACTTCTCAAATTAGACCGACTGACAACCCTCCTACATTATTTATTTACTTGTTTTGAAGATTTTTGTGACTTGTATTTTAAGAAGTCTTCAAGGGATAAAATTTTAATTCTATCATCGTTTACTCACCCCTCATTTTAATATCAAGAAGATATTTGAAAGAATTCTGGTAACCAAACAGTTAACGGTAGCCATTGATTTCCATAGTATTTTATTTCCATGCTGTGGAAGTCAATGGCTACCGTCAACTGTTACCAGACATTCTTCAAAATATCAAAAAATGCTCGGCAGAAGAAAGAAACTCATACAGTTTTGGAACAACATGAGGGTGAGTAAATGATGACAGAATTTTAATTTTTGGGTGAACGCTGTCCCTTTAAGTAGTCTTAATCAGTTGATTAAATTCTGGTTGTAATCAGTATACATGTGTTGATTTTTCAGCTTGCAAAAGACTAAGTCTTTGTCTCATATTCTCAATGTGTTTGGAAATGTTATATACCATATACTATAGTATGCACTACATAATGCATGCTATCCAAAATAGTACATGAAACAATATACACAATGATAATCTGCAATAATGTGTTTTAAACAGTAGTATGCAACATGTCAATTTGCCACATGACCATAACATGTTGCATGAATTTAGTGAGTCAAATATTTTTAATTTAATGCAAAAATGTCTTAACTTCTTGTAGTTTGATTCAGATGAACAAAGAAAGTGGTTAATTTCAAGGTTATAATTTCTGGTTCTTTGTTCACACTTGAAACGGAAGGTCAGGTTGACCACATTGCATTGTGGGATATTCCTGTATCAAATGTTATAGGTCATCCATGCATAAAAAAAAATTTGCTTAATGTGCACAGTATACATTTTCAAGTACAAGTAATATGGCAATATGCCATTCTGAACATACCCAAAGGGTCTCTGTCTTATGCAATCCCACATTTCCTCTGGGACTCTGTGTACATAAATGCTCTGTCATTATCACAGAGGTTAATAAACCCTGGCTGGAGAATAACCCTCTGTGATCAATACTCTCTCACACACACACACACACACACACACACACACACACACACACTGCTACGGCAGTGGCTACTGCTTTCTATAATGGAAAATATTCCATTCCACCCAGTTCCATTATCCAGACATTATCATGAAAGAGGGAGAAAAGAGGTGCTGTTGTATCTAGTAAACAGATCAGATGACTTATGTGAGGTGACAAAATATGTACATTTTTATGGTTAGATACAAAATATACCTCAGATATCACATTGTTTTCCTCTTCTCCGGAAATTCAGCCATCTCTTTTTTTGGACTCTGGATTGGATTGTGGTTTATTCAGCCCTTGCAAAACACAGTGTTTTCTCCCCTCTCTCTTTTTCTCCTCATTACAGAAGAGAGGAGCTGAGGGAGAAGAAGAGGGGGATGAGATGACAGGGTGCGGAGGTGTGAGCGTGCCGGTCCCAACCTGTCTGTGCAAGACCTCTGTTGGCAGAGTGAGATTTGTAATTGTAATTTTAAACATAATTGCAATTAAACCACCGAAACCTGGCATATACAAAAATGTCAGCCTGTGCAAAGGTACTTCAGCAATCATAGACTTAAACAGCGAGTGAAGATTTAAAGAAAAGAGCACATTTTTAGTCAACACAAATAGCTTAACTGACATATGATGTACATTACCATTCAAAGGTTTGGTAAGATTTTTAATGTTTTTGAAAGTCACCAAGGCTACATTTATTTGATACAAAATACAGAGACAACAGTAAGATTATGGAAAATTATTATGAAATAGCTGTTTTATATTTTAATATATTTTAAAATGTAATTTATTCTAGTGCAGACAAAGCTGAATTTACAGCAGCCATTACTCCAGTCTTCAGTGTCACATGATCCTTCAAAAATCATTCTAATACGAAAAAGCATTTCTTATTATTATCAATTCAATAACAGTTTTGCTGCCTAAACCATGATACATTTTTCTCAGGATTCTTTGATGAATATAAAGTTCAAACACAGCATTTATTGGAACAGAAATCTTTTATAACATTTTAAATGTCTTTACTGTCCGTCTTTACTTTAGTTTAAAACTTTTGAACTTTTGAAGTGAATCAGTATATTCAACCAGATAAAAACTAGGCTGTGACTTCTGCAATGTGACATATTTCAGAGTGAAATAGAATATTTAATGAGACAATATGTGGGATGAGACTTGATTTTATCATTTGCGATTGACCAGTGGGAATGTTTGGGAAACCTTTTTTTTATCATATTATTATTATTATTATTATTGCAGTTCTGTTCACTTTGATAAATCCAAAGAGGCTATCAAAGGGTTTTAGCTGGGCCTTGTTTTAATGTTTAGGTGTATTAAAAATTCTTCTCTTTATTAAAGGAGCTTTGCGTGTGTGTGTACTGGTTTTTGTGGTTTACGGGAACAAAATTTGTATAATAACATGGGTATGACAGAGGTATTACAATTTGAAGGTGGTTTATGAGGACAATGCCTATGTCCCCGTAAAACAAAAGGCTTAAAAAACATACTAAATGGTGGGGGTTTTTATCTAAAAATGCAGACAGTCTCCTGTAAGGGGTAGGTTTAGGTGTAGGGTTGGTGTAGGGCAATAGCACATACCATTACGCCTATGGAGAGTCCCTGTAAACCACTAAAACAAACGTGTGTGTGTGTGTGTGTGTGTGTGTGTGTGTGTGTGTGTGTGTGTGTGCGTGTGTGTGTGTGTGTGTGCGTGCGTGTGTGTGCGTGTGACTGCACCTTGTTAGCACATCTCTTAGCAGGTGTTTCAGGTCTAGACATTAAAGTCATTTGTCCACATTTTGAGTAAACAGGTGCAAGAAAACACCTAACCACTTGGTAGAATGGAAATTACTCCTTTTTTACATTTCTTAGGATTTCTCCTTCCTTCACACACACACACACACACACACACACACTCATAGACAGGCTTGACCGTGATATGAAGCCATAACTTCTGACACATATACCACACTGCACCAAACACATATTACCAAACAGATACACACATTGAATAAAACATAAAAACAGGTCACAGAACAGATATGCAGCCAGCAAGCAGTCAGTCATTAATGAGCACTAACAAGGCCAAGAGCAGAGCAGCACTCTCTTAAAACAGCCAAACAAACCCCTCGCTCTCTCTCATACGCTTTCTCTCGCTCTATCGTGATTATACACGGTGCTGGTGAGGCCCAGTCTAGCACCTCTGTCTTGTCAAAGGCCAGAGATGGAAGAGGAGAGGAGAAAAGGAAAGTGTATGTGTGTGTGATGACACCTTGCTCCACGATCCTCCCAGCCCCCTGGCTTTGCCTGTAGGCTCTCTTTAATTAGCTTGCCACTTTTTTCCACTTTCTCTTCAACCTTCCCTCTATTTCTCTCTATCTCTGATTTCTACTGTTTACATAGTATTTCTTTCTACATTTACCTCAAATATGTTCATGGCCATTGTGTAATTTTTGCACTATTAGTGGTATCAATCTAATGATTGTTTCCGAACAGGATCATCTTGTATGGTGTTAGTTTAGCCAAATCATCTGCTGAAGTCTAGTGCAGATATAGATATTCATACATACAGATAACTAGAGTTGCAGACACACAACTTGCTCTCGAGTGTTTACGGACTTGCTTTGACCATTGTTATATGGCGGACAGCTTATGTATAGCGGCCCATAGAAACAGCCGCTAACAGGGCATCTACCTATACACTATATTGCCAAAAGTATTGGGTCACCCCCTTCTAATGAACAGGTTTGACTACTTTAGTAATTTCCACGAGTACAAATCTTAATGTTTAAGCATATAATGATATTTTAGGGACTTGTGTGCTTCTAATTTATAAGCAACAGTTTGGACAGGACCCTTTTCTATTCTAACATGACGATGCCTCTGTGTATAAGGCAAGGTTCAAAAAGAAATGATTGATTTAGTCAGTGTGGAAGAACTTGACTGGTCTGCAGAAAGCCAAGTCCTAATCCAAGCTGAACACCCCTGGTGTGACTTTAAATGCAGATCTTGAGCCAAAAACTCTTTACCAAACACCAATGACTTGTACATATGGGTACAGTCATTTTAGATACTTCCAAAACTGTTGCAACAGAGATGGAAATACAATTTTTAAATACATGAATTATGTTTCCATCTTTGTTGCCACAGTTTTGGAAGTGCCTTTTTCTGTTCTAAAGAAGGGGGTGTCCCAATACGTTTGTCTATATAGTGTATGTACAAGTCATTGGTGTTTGGTAAAGAGTTTTTGGCTCAAGATCTGCATTTAAAGTCACACCAGAGGTGTTCAGCTTGGATTAGGACTTGGCTTTCTGCAGACCAGTCAAGTTCTTCAACACTGACTAAATCAATCATTTCTTTTTGAACCTTGCCTTATACACAGAGGCATTGTCATGTTAGAATAGAAAAGGGTCCTGTCCAAACTGTTGCTTTAAAATTATAAGCACACAATTCCCTAGAATATCATTATATGCTTAAACATTAAGATTTGTACTCATGGAAATTACTAAAGTAGTCAAACCTGTTCATTAGAAGGGGGTGACCAAATACTTTTGGCAATATAGTGTATTTTGTTTTATCCTTTACTTTACTCATGACAAACTTGCCTACCCAATTTGGTTGGTGTACAAGTTAACGTCATGACTGGACAGCTCTAAACAATGTTGAATATGCTGCTTAAAGGGATAGTTCACCCGAAAATGACAATTCTGTCATTAATTACTCACTCTTAGTAAAGTAAAGTCGTTAAGTCGTTCGGAAGATGAACGAAGGTCTTACAGGATTGGAACAACATGAGGGTGAGTAATTAATGACAGACTTTTTATTTTTGGGTGAACTATCAATTTAAGTGTTTACACCTTTGTGGATGTTCAACACAAGTATGTTGATTGCTTCTACAGAAGCTTAAATTCATGCATCGCTGCATCCTGAAAGCTTTCAGAACAAAATTCATAACACAGCAGAAGTGCACGCTGCATTCTAACCAATGCCTCAAGGAGCACTATAGTGCATATTAAAGCAAACTATGTTCTATAGTTTTTCTTATAAGTCAACTAATGTCATGGTCAAGCAAAAGTTTGAAGAGAATCTTTCTGGACAAGTTAGTTAAGTGAAACATATGCATACAGTAATTAGGATTTATCTGTAGCGCCCCCTGGAGGTTTATTACTGCCACACTAACATATGAATACTCTTTAAGCTTGCTTAATGAGTAGGTCAAGCATTTCCATTTGCATACTTGTCTAAAGTGTGTTTCTAGTCGTACAAGGATGGATCTTAGCAGCGAAAATTACATATGCCTGTGAATGTTTCCAATACCTGTAACATACATCACAACACTCTGATAAATCACTCTCCTGTTATGACTTATTATATGTCAGTGAATATTAGAGACGGGATATTTTGCCCATAAAGGCACAACACAGGAACCGAGGCTGTCATTCTGTCATGCACAAGTGGCAAGTGTGTACAGTATATGTGTTAGTAGCACATTTGTGCTTTGTGGCTAACTCATTGTGGTCATTGTGCGAGTGTGTGTGTATGAATAGGTCTGTGGGGAGGTAGACAGATTGAGCATTAGCAGCCATCGCTGTCATCTCAAACAGCTGTCCTCTTCCCATCGAGCTATTCACACAGACATGTTTGCATTGTGCTGCACGACCTTTCCCAGAGGACCCACACTGAGAGAGAGAGAGAAATAGAAACGCCCCCTTGTGTCATTCATTTTTTTCCAATCTCTCCCTCCATCCGTTCTCCCCCTCCTCCTTCCATTTCACCGTGTTGTTACGTGCTGATGTGTCTTATCATACAGCTCAGAGATATGTCTCAGGCACACACACATGTGCAAACAAATACACACACTTATCATAACTCTCAGAGATATGTCCACTTTATCTCCCTTTTCCAGAGGCCAGTGGGAAGCTTTCATGCATATTAAACGAACACTTTTTTTCCTCCTCCTTTTTTGAAAAATTAATACAGGCAAATGAGGAATTTCTGCTTAACAATCACACGATAAGCACATATGCTGAAATGCACACATGCTGGGGTCAACATTTGAAAAGGACTGCATAATTTGGTGTAGTGTTCTTTTTTAAACTTCAAATTTTATGCAGGTAAAATAATGGGTGTTACATGTAATTTCAACACTTCAACTGTGTGTTTCTATTTCCAACTGAACATTAACACCCAGCGTTTCCCAGTGTCGTCAGTAAAGTTCAACCAGTCAAATTCACATGCAGATTTTGTGTCACATGACTCCACACCCATTCTCATCAAGAATACTTGATTTCTTCAGTTTTCTTAGTTTTCTGCATATCCACATCTAATTAACATTTGTTTCCTTCTATGTGGATAATGTGTGCCCTGGGCCTGTTGTGTTATAGATGATTATGTGGTATTTTGTTTTAGTCTGTCAACTTCTGTTTAAGTTTTGTTCTGTTTCTTGTTTTCTTTTGTTTTTGTTTTCTTTTGTTCTGTTTTTGTTTGGTTTTTTGTTGATTTTTTTTGTTTGTTTGTTTTTAGCTGTTTTTCTTTTGTTCTTTTCTGTTCTGTTTTGTTTTGTTTTAGTTGCTTTGTTTCTTACATATTTCTAATGTTTAATGACAACTTGTTTGGTTTACCAAGCAAGATGTACTTTATTTTTAACTTTGAAAACAGGCTGTGTGCTTTCAAAAGCCACGCATAGGAAAAAAGAAATCCAAATACAATATATAAATTGAAATCCAACGCAACTTCTATATACCACCATATACCATCAATTCATCCAACATGATAAAGATGTTTGAAGTAACATTTTAAATGGAAGTCTATGTGGCAGGTCTACAGCACCATGAATAATGTTTATAATATATAGCCATCTGTGAATGTATCTGTGAACTCGTGTCATGACCATTTAACTCTGGTAAACATGCTTTTTTTTTGGCATGAAATTCATGTAAGGATACCAACAACTTATGTGGCATATGTGTGGTGTCCTTTAGTATTTTTACAGGGAGTAAATAATAATCAGACATTCATCCATTTAAAAAAGAAGTAAAAAGATTTTGCTTTTAAACTATCTGGTCAGCATGCCCCAAAGACCATTATTGTAAGTGTATCCTTGCAGTGCATTATAGAATGCATCTTTATATGTTTGAAGAAACCGATGGACGAGTTGAAAGTATTTTTAGTGACAATCAACAGCATGCCACAAATGCTGCTGATGGAGCTTATGTTGCCTGTATTCAACCTGGAATTTTTATTTTAAAAAATAGACATTCATAGGGACCATCACTGATAGTTAGAGTGAATAGGCTTTAAATTATGTTCATGCTGTCTTGCAGAAAATCTCTGATTTGATTTTAATCTTTGAACCCAATACTTTTGAAATAATAATAACAAATCTGAAAAGTTTTGTATTTAGTATTAAGCATTTCATCTTTCTATGACTTGTCCGGATCTCCTCAAACATTGGTGGAACTAAATATGATGTGGATTAGTCTTTGCAGAAGGTGGCTTCCACAATTAGTTTGACTTCAGTTTTGTGCACTGATTTCTGAAAAAGTTTTGTGATGGTTTCGGTTTTTAAAGTTCTTACGGATCCATTGTAGAGCACAAATTCTAGCCTTTGGTGATTTAGCTTTCCACGCACCTGATATCTAAATAACATAAATCCAAACCCATTCTGTGTCCAGCATGAGTCACAACCAAAAGCAGAGACAGATGGTGACCCAATGAGAAGCAGGTGAGCTGGGTATAGACACATCCCCCTCCCCCCTTGTCATCAGTCCACTATGGGTCATCCAGACAACGAAGCTTGAGTTCAGAGATAAGGCTTCCTCGGAATATTGTTCCGATGGCCAGCGATCTACATGTCAGGGGTGACTTGTGTGTGTGTGTGTGTGTGTGTGTGTTGTAGACTGTTGAACAGCGGCTCTGATAGGCATCTCCAGACCCCCCTCTCAGCCCACAAGTATCAGCCCGGCACAGAGCACCACAGCTAGGCAGATAGAAGCTCCTCTGGGTGGTGTGGGGAACCACAGGACCTGGGATTAGGAGGCTTAGCCTGCTTCCCGATAACATTATGGGGGTCATAAGGGTTAGGGGTGCGGAAGTGCATGGAAAGTGGTGTTTAGAATAGAGGTGCAGGATGGGATTTAGGGGTATTTGCAATGCAACTTAGACTGGAAACTATTGTTCAGTTAAAACCTCTAGAGACATTCAGCTTCTTTCAAATTTTTGGATGATCTATAAATCTCTGTGTGGAGTCCTTTAGGGTTTTAAATCACTTCCTAAAATGAGAGATGAGTTATTTAGGTTTGTTTACTTTGAATTTTTAATATCACAATATTATGGATGACTGTAATTCTGGATCATTTGTAATTCAGTTTTAAGTGTTTTGACAGAGTGTTTCGCATTGCAAACTATCATTTTCTTAATCAGTAGTTCTGTCTTTTTTCTTTTTCTTTTTAAACATACTTATAAACTTAGAAGAAAGAAAACTGCCAAAGACATGAAGTCTTGTTTTTAGAAAATATACCTTAAATTAAATTCTTGTTTTAACCCTTATGTTGTGAACTGGAGAAGATTTTCTTTTTCCTGGAAATGCTATATGTTATAGCATTGGACTAAGCAATCATTTTTTGATTGATAAAAGATCATTTTTGTACTTTATGGGGGATTTTTCCCCATCTAGTTATACTTGTGGTGTTCCTGGTTAAAAATGTCACTAATTGAAAGAAAACAGCATAAATTAAGCTTAAATCTGACAAAAATACAGCGAAGATTATGCTTAAAATGAGAAAAAATAGTATAGACATACAGATAAAGAAAGTTTTTTCAACACCTTAGAATGACTTCCTTTCTATAGAAAAAAATCAAACTTTTTTCACCTCATGTCTATAACCTGGAAACTTTTCAAATGTATAACAATCAAAACTTGATGTGACCTTGAAAATGTCACTTAACCAGAGAAAATCACAGTAATAACATTATACAGATGTTATAATAGATTTCCGAGGCACAGGCATTGATACATCAAAAAAAATCACACTCTTTCATACGAAGAAAAATAGAGATTTGCTCATTACAGGCACATTAGCAGTGTTGTTCTCTCTGAGCGCCCCCCACCCACCCAATTCCATCTAGCAATAATAATTCTTCAACCTCTCCCTTTCTGTGGCAGCCGTATTTTTTCACACTCCTTCTCTCGGCGCACGCCCTCCCCTCCTCTCTCCCGTCCGCCGCTTCTCCCTTATCTCCTCTCCGCCGTCCTCAGTAATTATTATTATGTGCTGCAGAGATAATTTGAAAGCTGTGAGGGGAGAGAGAGAGGGGAAAAAAGACGGATGAAAGAAACAGTGACTGTGGCTTCTTGGACTGTGGCTTCTTATCTGACCTTGGGCAGAGCCACCCATTGTTAGGCAAATCTCACGAGCGAGAGAGGGAGAGTGCAAAAGGCGAAGGGAGGAGGGAGTGTTTTATGGGCCGATAGCAGAACGAGAGGAATGGCTGGAGAGAGATGAAGGAGGCGGAACACAGACCGAAGAAGGGTGAAGCCATTCAGAGGAAGGGAGGGAACGAGAGAATGGAGGGGACTTCATTTTACAGCAGTATATTGGCAGAGACACTCGCAACCTCTCGTCAATAAAAGTCCGCATTCAGAGAGGGGAGCGAGATGCCTCCGTTTGTGGAATTCATCGCGCCTTCAAAGCTCAGTCACAATCATCACTCTTGCTAAATGTGTTGTGTTCAGGACACCTGGCCCCTCTCCACACT
Organism: Onychostoma macrolepis; assembly: GCF_012432095.1. Taxonomy (NCBI): domain Eukaryota; kingdom Metazoa; phylum Chordata; class Actinopteri; order Cypriniformes; family Cyprinidae; genus Onychostoma; species Onychostoma macrolepis. The sequence continues at coordinate 19,519,642 of NC_081175.1, forward strand.
GTACAGACTCTTTGGAAAGTCTCGCGTCTCACATGGGTGCTCAGGTGTTCCGCCTCTGTGAAGACGAACAATTCAGCTTGTGCAAGTGAGATTATGACAGCCGTGAAAAACCTTTCTCAATCTATAAGCCTTCTGTTACCCCGAGTTCTCTTTTGCACTGATATAGATGATTGCTTAGCTTGTACAATAGCCAAAAACACCCTACCCAGGTGTAATTTGAGTCATCAGGCTTTCAACACGCTTTACTGGAGAAGGTGGCAGGGGGAAGGAAATTAAAAAGCGTACGAGTGGATTTCTTTGCTCTCCTTTACCAATTTGTAACTTCTTTTCTGGGGTTATTTTCAGTGAGCAGCTAACACGGTCTAAAAAACACCAGGGGAGGAACAGTGGGGTGTTAATATGACTTGTCGTTCCCACGTTCCTTTACTGCTTTCCTCGGGCCTTCCTAAATATGCGCAGCTCCGTGGTACATGAAAACTGACCTGGTGTCTTTTGGGCAAACAGATGTTGCTAATTAAGGTTTCTTGGTGGACGACGCGGGATGCTGTTTTCTGGGCTGTGTTTGGGTAATTAGATTAGAGTTGTAAAAACCAAACACATGCATAACGCATCATTTTGAGAATTTAAGGTAAATCTTTACAATTTTTATTACAAGTACACATGGGGTTGTCTAACTAAACATCTGCTGGCGAGATAAAGGAGAAATATACAGGAATGAGCTGATGTCCAGTGTTCAAGCACATGCAACATTATAGGTTTAGTCATTTACTGAATTGTGTTTGGTTTTAGCTGCTATGCTTAAAGTGTAATGTTTTTACACAGCAATAATGAAGCTTTTAAAGCTATATCCTCAGCTTCACTAACTAAAAAATAATAATAATAATAATAATGTTGTTAAAGTTTATTTAATATCGCGAAATATTGCATTTGCTCTAACATACATTTGGTGACAATATATGGATTAATTGCTTTGCAGAAATGTCATCTTCTAAATCACAAATACTCATTAGACAGCTAAATTAACTTGACTATCAACAAGTTTTGGCGGAATATGCCTTGAAATAAATACAATTTTAATTACATTTAAATACATTAATTTAATTTATTTTAATAAATTAATTTATTTTAAAATAAAAGTACTTTTTTTTCAAACCTGACTAACAAAATTGTTTTGAAGAACCTTCACGCAGCACAAAAATTCATAGTAACCACATCTGTTAAGGTTCAGACAGGACAGGAAAGCACTATAAAGGTGACCCACATTACTTTTTTTTTTTTTTTGCTATATTCCAAGGCCACTTAATTGTTAATTGCAATCAATAATGAGAAAATTAAATAATTACTCAGTGATACACTCTATGGGTCTCAAATCAAATATGTTGTCTGTGGCTCTTATTTGACATATGTTTGGTTACAAGCAACTTGTCCATAAGCACCATATGTTTTGTGTCCCACAGAAAATATAACAACTAAGGGTTTGGAAAGCATGAGTTGTCGTAAATGATGACAGAATTAGTTTTTTAACGAATTTGTAATCGTGTTATACACATAATTGCTTCTTTTTGCCATAGACTGTTTTGCAGAGGACCTATATGCTGCAATGTAAATTTCTCATTTCATTGGTTCCCTCTCACATTAAGTCAAAAATGCATTGATTAGCTACTATTCAACCAAGATGTTAACATAACAGGTGGTTAATATTCAATATTTAAAGTGTCAGCACACCAAAAAAAAATGTGTGAAAATCCAAGAGCATACACAACTCCATAGGTTAATGTTATTCATGTAGGGTCAAAAAATTTTGCAGTTCCTCCAAAAAAGAAAAGACGTAATTAGCTGAAGGAAATCTTGAGGGGAATATGTGACCTCCTGCATGTGCTAGAGAGTGTGAGTGAGCTGTATGTTTTTAAATGCAAGCGAATGTGTTTGTATCAACATGCACATGTGCGACTGTGTTCAGTTTCACTCAGATGTGTGCGAGACCCTGGCTGCTGCCCCAGCACAGTTTCTTGCACTCTCTCTCTCTCTACGAGCTGAAGTAATAAATCCCCATCAGCATTGTCCGCGGGCTGCTCGGCGCTGACGTGTGGCCTTTCCCCTTAATTACGTTCCATTCTGCAGGAACAACACTGCGTCCTTCTGCCAGATTTAAAACTGCCCATTCCAGTAATTAATGGCCCCTTGTGTCCTTCACAAGGTGCAATAAGTACAGTGTGTGTGTGTGTGTGTGAGGTGATAGTGAAGAAAAGAAGTGTGTGTGCATGTTTATATGTTCATGTGCTGATGTTGGCCTATATATGCTGAAGTGACAGGTGTTGTCTCGAAACATAAACTGTGAAATATGGTTTCACATGAGGCCAGTAGTCTCTTTCTCTCTTGCTGTCTTGCTTACTCTGTCCAAATCTCTAATGTCTTGCAGTGCTAACGAATGAAGGGTAGAAGAAAGGCCCTGACAGAGGTTCATTCATGAGAGGCAGGGCTAGTGTTCGTGATGAAGCTTCGGGTGAAGAGGTATTGAGCGCCGCCTGCATTGTAAAATGGAGAGACAAAGCGAGAAGTGAACATGCAGTCAGTGAAAACTGACATTCATAGACTCTGGATGGCCTTTCCTTGGGCTTTCCATTCAGACCACCTTTGTTCACCAAGGCCTCTGCACATACACGTCATCCCTTCCTACACACACACACCCAGGGTCATCATGCATCTGTTTGTACCACTGGCTCAGTTGACAAGATAAGATGTGACCAAAGAAGAAGTACGCTTTTAAACATCTTAGTACTTAATAAGTGTTTTAAGTGCAGTAAGTATCATATCTTAAAAAAAGACATTTGCTTTAGTAAGATTGAATTATTCCAGGTTCAGTTATGTACTCTCATGCCACAAGTAACCGATACAACTCCAGTCCATCGATTAACATCTTATAAAGTGAAAAGCTGTGTGTTTGTAAGAAACAAATCCTTCATTAAGGCGTTTTAACTTTAAACGATTGTTTCTGGCCAAAATACAAGTCCGTAGTCCAAAATAACGCTTCCTCCATTACAATAAATATTACGTATATGTCTTACAATAAGACTTGTATTTTAGCCGGAAGCAGTGATGAAATGGATTATTACAAGCATGCACTTATGGATTATTGTGATGTTTTTATCATCTGTTTGGACTTCCGACGGCACCCATTCACTGCAGAAAATCCATTGGTGAGCAAGTGATGCAATGCTACATTTCTCAAAATCTGTTCTGATGAAGAAACAAACTCATCTACATAGACTGAGGGTGAGTAAATTTCCAGCAAATTTTCTTTTCTTTTTTTTTTGAGTGATCTATTACTTTAAATTCACCCAAAAGCATTTGTGACATGATAACTTTACAACAATTTAACTTATTTTGAAACAACCACTTAATGGGAATTGTGATCATCTTTTCGGACTATTGTCATCTTTCCAAAGAAAACGTTTGATTTGATTTTGTCCATTGAAAATCAATGGAGTCATCAAAATTGAGTTTTGTGGTAATCAACATTATGCCACAAATGTCATCAATTGACCCTAATTTGTTTTGAACCTTACAAATCCAATGCATATACACATTCTTAATGTAAGTATAAGATATGAGAGACAGGTTTATATAAAAATATATAATATATATATATTCCATCTACCTCATGGTCTCTTTCTTTGTTCATATTTAAAGTGCTTGTGGCCTTTCAGCCTGGCGTCCAGAGCTCAAACAAACAGAGGAGCCCCGGGCACAACGACAAGACAGCCATCCGAAGGCCACTAAAAGGGGGATGCCCTCTCATTGAGCCATTATTGAGATGTACTGATGAAGTGGAGCTGATCTGATGAAGAGAGTTTGTTCTCCTCTTTTCTTTTAATCCAAAGGTGATGAACCTCTGACCACAGACACCAAGCTAGGTGCAAATATCTTCTTTTGTCTAGCATGTTGTTCTCTATATACTAATGTCAGCATTGTCAGAGTTGTATGATGTGCTTTCCCACACTTTGAGCTCATTCACACTAATCTTCCCCCTCCTATCTCTGGTCTTGATCCTGTCCTATCTATTGTAGTGAACCAATAGCCTGGTACTGAAACCTTTTATTTGGGTTACCATGAATGGCGTTCTTTTGTTGCACAAAGTTTATAGATTTTAAGGTTTTAGGCTGATTTGCACAAAATGATTTAAAATTCCTTGAGTGTGTATATATATATATAAACAAATATTAAAGTTTTACACATTTTTATATATGGTTATACATCATAGATAGAGGAAAAATATAAAATACACACACACACACACACACACACACATACATACATATGCATATATATCATCAGCTGGTGGGTAATTGTTTTTTTGTATATTGTGTATTGATTTGCTTGAACTAAGACACAGTGCTATCATTATCATCTCCTGGTTATGAATTTCTACTGCCACTCTCTCGGTCTCTCTGTCTCACTCACATTGCACAAATACAAATATGCGCACAGGCACACCTACACACCCATAACCTATATTATCTTTAATTTTTCTAATTGTACAGGATAGGGACTTTATTGCAGCTGCCAGCGTGCTTGTGTGACTGCAGTAAATGACGCGCCCAAACAGCTCTTGGTAGTAATTACCTAAATGGGCTCATTCAAAAGCTCTTCATTGTAGAATCAGTTAATTAATTAGCTGTTTCACTGACAGGATAATGGTGAAAGCATGCTAAATAGATTAGTCTGGAACTTGATTTATTGTTGAAAGCCACCCCCCTTTTTTTCTGTTTATCTCTCTTGCTCAATCTCTCACTTTCTCTTGCTGACTCCCTTGTCTCGAACACCCACACAGGCAAAAAGGCTCAGTGAACAATCCAGACGTGAATGTCCACTGCATGTGATATTTGGTCATTTACAGTGTACTTCAAATATTATTTCCTCCCATAGCTTGGTTTGTCCACTTGGTAACTGATATCTCCAGAACCAACCAAAAAGAGCTTAGTCGGAGTCATGACACTGCGGTCAGCATATTCGTATTGGCGATGCGAGTCTGAATCAGGCTTGCAACATTTTTTTCATCCCTTTTCCTCTGTATAAAAAATGAAAAAAGCAAGTAGTTTTGATGCTCTTACCACAACAGTGTAAAAAGTAATCCTAGAAATCATGCTGAGATGTTTAATACACTCAGCAAATATAGTTTTATAATGTTTTAATTGTAGTTTCTTCATTAGTTTCAAATCTCCAGTTCACAATTTTTGCTTGTTGTTTGTTGTTTTATTATTTTTTGGATCATTTAAGACCGCTTCTGGCGTAGTATTATGGATTTTATGCGAGCAAATAATGTTTATAATTATTTACACACATATGATGCTCTCGGTAATGACAAACAGATATGACTTCATTGGTATCTGTCACAATGTAAGTAATTACGTTTTAATGCACCGTGAAATTCTGGTTGCTATACAATAGGGTCCAAATGTCTGAGACCAATAGTACAAATGCTTCTGTGTTGCATTTCAAATAATATAACTAGCATAACAATCAAAGTTAATGAAAAATGAACATGAATTCCAGAATGTTTAGTATTTGGTTAGTCTTCTTAATTTAACGACAACATGCATGAACTCCACAAGTTTGTGTAAAACCTGATGATTAATAAACAATTATTAAGAACATCTAACTATCTGTACGTGATCAGTGCCACAATTTACTTCATTATAGTGATGTAGAAATACCTCCGGAGTTCATCGAACAGTTGTTTTTTTTAAATCATAAAACTTTCAGATTTACATCAGCTCCTGAATCCCAGATTTTCAGTGTTGTCTGAAATCCATGAATAAATAGGGAAATGGATACATTAGCAAATCTACCCTAATCAATGCCACATGTGCTGTCCTTCCAACATTATTCGAGCAGTTGCAGAATATAGAATGCTCACTAATAAAAAATTTGAATCATATATAAAGAAACTTTGATGGGCAAACATGATGTCATAGAACCCAAATACTTCAAAGCTGTTGGAGGCAAAGAAAGAGAGAGCGATAGAGAGAGAGAGAGAGAGTGGGTGGGGAGAGAGAGAGAGAAATAGAGTTTGAGAGGGAGAAAGAGAGTTGGAAAATCTCTTGATTAATCAACAAAGAGAGAGGGAGCTCTCCTACCGAAGCCAATCAAAGTGAGAGCGGCTCAGGGTTTAGCGTGCCGTGCCAAATCCTCTTGTTGCTCCTGCGGGGTCCGGAGAGCAGGGAGGGGTGTCTCCTTTTGTCTGCACAAAGCCAACCTAACGTGCTTTCACAGCAACAAGGGATGGGAGGGCTGTTTTGGGGGGCCTCGAAAACAGCCAACAAGAGGTGTGAATGAGATGCCATTCTCCTCCGCAGGCTTTTACACTAATTCCCGTCCGTCGGTCCACTCTCTCCTTTCTTCCCCACGTCTGCGCCGCAACAAAACAACAAACAGAGAGAAGCAGTGAAAACAAGGGATCCTGAGGGCTTAGTGAGCTTGTAATCCTTTAGCACTTCTGACCTGGTGTCAACGTGTAAGTCCCTGACCTCCCCATTCAGGGCCTATGATGTATGTCTATAGTCTGTCACCCGCCCTCCCAAAAACTCGGCCTCTTCAACACCGTGCTCCTTTAAGAAGCTCTGGCCAGGAATCCAGGCTTTGAAACACCTCATGGGCACTGAAAGGGGTTTGTAAGCAGCCTAAGTAGGAGAGGTTTGATCGTGTTTCTTTTCTCCCACCATTTAATTCATGTTTAGAGGCCATCTCGTTAACACGATCTTCCCTCGCTTTACTTTTTTTTTTGGTGGGAGACCACCCCTCCCTCCCCGCTCCCCTCCATCGCGGTCGACTTCAAAGACCTCCGCCGTATGAAGGAGAAAGTCATTTCTTTCGCACGTCTCTCCGTCTTCTCCTTTTTTGCGGGTGGCTTTCTTTCCCTCCCTGCGTTCTTTGGCCTCCTAAGCAGATGAGGAGAAATCATCTCACTTTCTCCGAGCGCTTTGCATTTGAAAAAACGAATAATTAGCCGAATGGGGGGTTGGGTACACGTTGAGTGGGGGGGGGTGATTAGTTGAATGGAGAGTTTGGACCCCCATGCTAGCTACGCTCTTAGCACTAGTCAAAACTACCTGCTCTTGGATGTGGATTCTTGGAATATTTGATCAGAGATGATTATTCTGGCTATAGAGTAACGAGTGGAGTACGTCCTTCTGCTGGTATGCATTTGTCACGGTTGAAACAGTTCGGCCAAAAATTAAAATTCTGTCATTTATTCACTTTCATGCCATTTTTGGTGAATTGGTGGCAAATTCATACGTCATTTTTAAGGAAGCGTATGATTTTCAGGTCCACCCCTATTGTATGAATTCATAAGTCGACACTAATTCGGCAAAACTTTAAAGAGTTACGAATTGCTATAGGCGTGTGTTGATTTTTTTTAATGAATGAAATTACTGACTAAAAAGGTATTTTCGTTTTTGTCAGCTTCATGATGGTAATCTATCGTATTCTTGATTTAAAATATGACAAAGAAAAAAATACCATAAGATATTAACAAAGCACTAACAATGTTTTTTGAAGAAAAAAATATTTTCACATGATTTCACATAAAGATCTTCACAAATTTTATTTTGATGACACGTTTAAATTAGTATATAAAATATTTGTATATTCGTATTAATTTTGCACTTTCCTGTCAACATTTTATCAACTGTAATTTGATGTTTTTTTTATTTAAGCCTAAAATATGACGAGGAAAAAATAACATAAGATATTAACAATGTACATGTATAATGATACTAAATATATGTTTAAATTATTATAAAATGTTTGGGGGTTTTTATTTCAATTTTGTACTTTCTTGTCAACTAAAATTATATTTTTGCCAACTAAAGTTAGAAACTCTGCATCATATTTGATTTCAAAACCAAAAATTTAATTCTACTTCTAACTATTTGTATGGCTTCAGAAAACTTGAAGTATAGCGCACAAGTTGTATGGACCACTTATAGAATTCTTTAGAGCTTAACAGCCTTAATCACTTTTATTGTTTTAGGGAAAAGAAAATGTAACCACATACTTGTTTGTAAAGACATGAGGGTGAGTAAATAATGACGACATTTTTATTTTTTTGGTGAGCTACACCTTTAACACACAGATGTATGATGGCATAAATGTTGCGTCTGGTCAAAGGGGCTGGTCAATTCATTCAGATTGTCCTCCTTTAATAGAGAATGACTAATAAATGTTAGTAAAGGCCGGTTTGATAATGTTCGGTGTGGTGATTGAAGCAGGTGTTTTCTAAGAGAAGCACAATACTGAAACTGACAGACACAGAATGAGTGTCAGAGGTTTATAGTGAACATCGGTTGTCTTGGCCCCCCTGGTCCCCACGCACCGAGAGAGGGCTGTGTAAGCTAGAGATATGCAGAGCAGTGTGTGTGTATGTGTGTGTGTGTGTGTGTGTGAGTGTGCCTCCCTCCGCTGAGTCCTCAGGCAAAGATGGACTTGATAACAGGCTTCAGCATTATCACAGCAGAGCAGGCGATTAAACACACTCACCCTCTCTCTCTCTCACACACACACATACACAAGCTCACCTTGCCTTGTTCATGCACGCATACTCACACTCACATGCATGACACACACACATGTATGCATATACAACATTTAAAAAAAAAAAAAAAACAGTGTACTTGTCACATTTTGGATGTATTTACAATAAGATTTAAAATTTGCACTCCATCATATGCATGCATACTTGCACAGGATTTTTTTTTCTCCAAAATATTTGTCATTCACCTTTAAATCTTCATTCAACAAGCAGTGTGAAAGTCTTACCAAAATACAGTGTGAATTTTTATTTTTTTTCCCACATAAAGCATCCCATGCTTTTCCTGATGTTGTATTATTAGCCTTTGGGTCACATACTAACAGTCATAGCATGACATACAGAAAATATAACGTATGTTTTCTGTATGATGGTGTCTGACAAGAAAATGCTGTAATATGGAAATGAATCAAACATTCATATATTTGGCAGTGCAACTTATAAACAGCAAATGGCACACTGGACTATTGGACTGACCAGTATTAGGTCAGTGGTTTTCAACTGGTTTTCTACACAAACCAGATTTTACTTTGGACATCAGAAGTGACTTGACACTGTAACAAAATAATAATGAGTGAGTTTTAAAATTTTGCTTCATTGGTGTTTTATGTATATATATTAGTGCTGTTAAACGATTAATCGCGATTAATCGCATCCAAAATAAAAGTTTTTGTTTACATAATATATGTGTGTGTACTTTGTATATTTATTAAGTATATATAAATACACACACATGCATGTATATATTTAAGAAAAAATATGTTATGTTTATATATTAAATAAATTCATACATTATATAATTTATATGAATATAAATATATACGTGTAAATATTTTCAAAATATATGCTGTATGTGTGTGTCTTTATATATACATAATAAATATACACAGTACACACACATGTAAACAAAAACTTTTATTTTGGATGCGATTAATCGCAATTAATCATTTGACAGCACTAATATATATATATATATATATATATATATATATATATATAAACAACATTATACATAACTGTAACTGTAACATATATATGTATATTTAATATCTATATAACATTTTTTATGTTTAATATCTATATAATACATTTTAATAAATTAATAAATTTTAGAGTGAGTTTTAAAATGTAATATTATAGATAGATAGATAGATAGATAGATAGATAGATAGATAGATAGATAGATAGATAGATAATTGTTGTTATTCTAGTGTTTTCTAGTGTAAATTATTTTTGACTCATAAAATCAGATAATGAAGTAAAACATGAGGTAAGATCTTCCATTATTCTGTTGCTTCAGTCGCTTTCAAATTGCAGTGGCATTTTGACTCAGTATCTCCATATTTGTGGATTTACACAACTTGTTGATATAGTCTGTGTGATCTTGGACTGTGTTGATTCTGTCTAATTTGGCCTTGATTAGCGCTTGGAGCGGAGTGTTTTTGACAGCTCACTAATGTTGATTCAGTCTGAGGCCCATTAGCATGTGCTGTTGATTTGATTTCTCTGCTGTTGGTTTTTCAGCGCTGAGATGCTGTCAGCCATCTCCGCCAGTCTGTTAGCCGTTCACATCAGGATCTGTTCCACCGAGGGACTGCTGTTTGTACACTTCCAAAGATATTGATCCTCTGCAGAAGGGAAAACATTAGCGCTAGCATGGGCTAGCACTGGGGCCCACTAGGTAAATAGCTTTGTCAGGTCTGAAGAATCCAGTCCCGTCAAGGAAATGAATTGCTGCTGTATTTGCCGAGCGTTCGCTGGAGGTGATCTCCAGCTAGGCAGCTTCACGGCAGGCTGATCGACGGGGTGTCAGAGTGGCTTCACGCTGCGCTCTGGTGTGCTCACAGCATAGACACAGTGCTGTGATTATAGTGCACTGTAGTATTTGGTGTGTGAATGTCTTCAACCATGGGCCTTGTGGACCTTTACAAAAAAAATATATATATTATCCTAAAACGCACACTCTGTTGACTGTCACGCTAATTTTATTCATCCACCATCCAACAATGGGGGGGGGGGGAGCATTAAAGGAGAATTTAGTCATTTGTGTGTATGTTCTTTTTTAAAAACTTCTTGAAAATATGATAACATTCTGCAAATGAGAATCACATTTTGGAATAAAATTCCAGACTCCTTTTTCTTGTTTAGACTAATTTCATAGCTAGGATTCAATGTACCCTAATTACACACAATGAAATTATTTTTTTGCATAATTTTAACAAAATTGTGAGTTGATTGCAAATTGCAAAAAAATAATACCATGCAACTTCATGGTATTACCAGTCATTATAAGTAGACTGTCTGCTAAATATTTGCTTACACTTTATTTTGATTGTCACCCAACAGACATTCTAATGATTATAAGTAATTTTGCAAGTACATGTCAACTTATACTTCTAACAGTCTATTAATACTCTACCTCTACTCAACAAATAGTTGCAAGTTACTTTGTCAACTGAATTTCTAAAGGAGACTATCAAAATAAAGCTTGCTCATTACAAACACTCTTGTCTCCTTTTTTTATAAAAAAAATTGTATCTGCAAAATTGTTGGTTGTGATGGAAATGCCAATTGAAGAAACAGATAAATCATTTTCACATGATCATTTTATTTTATGTTTTATGTTATTTTAATTTTTTTAATTTTATGTTATTTCATGGTTTATTTTCATATTTCAATATTGAAGATCTGAATTTGAGACTAGGGTAAACAATCAAACCTATTCATAAAATGCAATTTAAAAAGTAAAAGAAATGAAAATGATGGCGTGAATTGTTTCCAAAAAAAAAAGTAAAAAAAAAAGAAAAGTGTATTATGGCTGGGACATAAAAGTGCCGTAATTGAAAAAACACCCATTGCTTTTTTTTTTGCTTTTGCTTTTTTGACAAGAAACACCCATTTCTAAAGTAGATTTTTCTTAAAATTTCTCCTATTTTTTTTTTTTTTTTTCAGCCAAAATTTTCTTTTTAGGTATCTTAGGTATCAAAACCAAAGAAACATCAAGCAGAAATGTGACAAACCAACATCTTACTTCTAGTTTTAATTCACCCAAGTAGTAGCAAACTGTACTGTATATTTCTACATTGTTCCAAACAACCAAATAAGTCTTCTTCATTCACGGATGATGCTTTATGGTGTGATATTATACCTAAAAAAGGATCAATAGATTAATTGAAGTTGTCAGATTAGCTCCCTCTTTATGTCATGAGTTTGCCATTTAAAGGGAAGTGCCAGTGGGGGGTTGGCATTAACCAGACACCTAAAGGGCACGTCATTAATCACCATCCTATGTAGGTGGGCACATGGACCAACCACTGAATCCACATGCAACGTAGCAGAGAACCTAGCATACCAAGCCATAATCAAAATCAGTGACTCTTTTCACTACTCTTCACTTATTTTTGTGTCACTGCACTGTTGAAAATGAGTAATTCTGAGATAAAGTCTTGAAGCAGACCTAGAATTAGCCCTGAATGACTTAGAACAGATGCAAAAGCGCCTGGCCCACCAGTTCTTGGTTGAAAAACAAAGAATCTCTATTTATTGATGAAATATTTCCCTGAGAATGGTCCAGTCTCACAGGTGACATCCAGCTACAGATTTGTTATGAATAATGTGCTTTACAGAGCTTGACACAGTAGTGCCAGGAATTTGTATTTATTTATTTATTTTTAAAACCCAAGGCCAGATTTTAGTGTGTGACCATGTCAAAGGTGATTTAAAAAGTTTATTATTATTAAAAATGTGCCTGAAAAATGGGGAATGAATCCTGTTGGCGGTGGCGTTACTGTCCTTGCGAACTGACCTGAGGGCATATGGTGAGAAAAAAAGCAGGTGGCTTGTTTTTTATATAACTATGCATAATACCAAAGGCTAGAAAATGGCTGATCTTGAGCTCTTATTTTCCTCACCTTCCATACGCCCAGAGTTTTCAAGGATTCACATTAACAAAAGTACAGACATTTACACACAAATGCACTCAAACATTTCAAACATGCACTAAGAAATATCCCCCTCTCACACTCACACACACTTTCTGAGATATATACGCACATTTCTGCATGGATTGAGAAGGACACGCACACGCTCACGCTCACGCACAGACAGCCTTGCGGGCAGCATATGAATATTTAACAGTAGCTTCTCTCCGAGCGTGGAGCCTGCCAGTCATTGTCAAATAGGACTTAATCTTTTCAATTTCTGGGTGCAAATATTCACACTGGCTGCTGTTTGTCTGCCCCATTAATGAGCCTCTCCCCCATAATCCTCGGCTGCTAATTCAAGTGGCTGCTGGGGCGGCCAGCCAGGGGAGAGCAGGGCACAACCGCACATACAGAGCTCAGATTATTCCTCCCCTCACAAGCTTTCTTCCTCCCTCTCTGTATCTGACTCACTGTCGTCCTTTTCACACATACCTCAAACATTTATTTCCCTCCTTTCTGATTCAGTTTCTTTCTCGCTATTGTTTTCTTGCTCATTTCCATCCTTCGTTCCTTCCATCAATCTGCCGTCATTCCTCATGCCCTTCATTTTGTCCTCTTATCTATCCTCATTCTCCTTCCTTCTCTTTAAGATTTGCCTGCTTTTCATAATTTATGATTTATATATCATTTTCACTTGTTTTTGCAACAGCCCTGTACTGTAAATAATGATTGTTAGATCAAGTAAATGATGTGGAAGAATAACCAGAGATTTAATTGATAGTGTTTTTTGTCTACTTTCTATTAAAAAGTTCTAAAATCTTACAACTTTTAGGAATGCACGTAATGTAGCATTTTCATTAGAATATATAGTCAATTATATATATATATATATATATATATATATATCAATTATGAGTGTGTGTGTGTGCAATTCTCAAAACACATAAAATTGACTATAATACGAATAAATCCGAATTGAAAAATATTCCAATTTACTGTATATTATAAGATTACTGTAATACTTAAGTTGAACCAACTATATATATATATATATATATATATATATATATATATATATATATATATATATATATATATATATATATATACATACACACACATATACACAGTGCCCTCCAAAAGTATTGGAACAGTGAAGACAAAATTGCTCTGTTGGCTGTGGAGTCAAGACATTTACAAATATGATTAAAAGATGAATATGAGACAAAACTACAGAATGTCACATTATTATTTATTATTGGGTGATTCAACACATATATGTTTTACCAGTTCAGCCCCTTTAGAGTTTCATCCCTCTATCTGATGTGAGCATAAGTATTGGAACAGTTGCCTCACAGGTCTTTCTAAGTGATCAGCTGTGTCCTGTTGCATTAATTCTTCAGATATTAAAAGCAGGGAATGTGTCGTATCAGTTATATCCATTACTTCTGCATTCTGAATCTTGCATTCGATGATGACACACACAAACCAGGATGAAGGCGAGGCAGCTGACTTTGAGAGAAAAGCAAGCAATTTGGATGCTAAAAGAAAAGAGGAAGTCAATTAGAGCTATAGCAAAAACAAAGGGCATGAAGAAATCAAGAGTTTGGAAACCACCAGCGACACCAACAACTACCTGATTGGCTGAGAAAAGAACAGTAGTTGATGACAGACAAATCATAAAAGCCGTGAAAATGATCCCTAAAAGACGTGTCTGTAAAATCACCAACAACTTCCAGAAAGCTGGGGTGATGGTCTGACAATCTACTGTCCTCAGGAGACTTTGACACAGAATTACAGATGCTACACAGCAAGATACAAACCCCTGACCAGCTCCAAAAATAGAAAGGCAAGATTAGAGTTTGCAAAAAAGCACAAAGGTGAGCCAGAAGAGTTTTGGAACTGTGTTTATGGACCGATGAGACAAAGATGAACCTTTATCGAAGTGATGGGAAAGCAAAAATGTGGAGAAAAAAAGGGAACTGCAATGATCCCAAGCATACAGCCTCATCTGTAAAGCATGGTGGAGGTGGTGTCATGGCATGTGCATGCATGGCTGCCTCTGGAACAGGCCCTCTCAACTTTACTGATGACTTAATGCATGATGACAGTAGCAGAATGAATTTGGAAGAGTACAAAACCATCTTGCCTACCAATATTCAAGAAAATGCCACCATTCATTGGGAAGTGCTTCATATTGCATCAGGACAATGACCCAAAACACCCTGCCAGTTCAGTCAAGGAATTTATAAGGGCAAAGAAATGGAAAGTCTTAGATTGCCCAAGTCAATCTCCAGATTTAAATCTGATTGAACATGAATTTCAGCAGCTGAAGAGGAGAGTAAAGGCAGAAACTCCACAAACAAGCAAAAATTGGAATTGGCTGCATTAAAAGCTGGGAAAAGTATTTCAAAGGATCAAGACCAAGAGTCTGGTGATGTCTATGGGTCACAAACTCACTGCTGTGATTGTGCGCAAGGGATCTGCAACTAAATAATAGCTTTTAATCTTTTATATCTGCCTTATGTTCAACTGTCCCAATACTTATGCGCACATCAATGAGTGGGATGAACTCTAAAAGTGCTGTTCTTTTTATTTGGTAAAACATGTGTTGAAACGGCTAATAATAAAATGTGACATTCTGTAGTTTTGTCTCATATTCATCTTTTCATCATATTTGCAAATGTCTCGACTCCACAGCCAACAGAACAATTTTGTCTTCGCTGTTCCAATACTTTTGGAGGGCAATGTATATATATACAACCCGAATTCCGGAAATGTTGGGACATTTTTTAAAATTTTAATAAAATGAAAAATAAAAGAATGTCGTAAATGTCATATTTAGCTACCTGTGCCCCTCAGCAGAAATATAAAAGCTAATATAAAAGCTTTATAGCTTAAAGCTATAAAAGTTATTGATTACCTCTTTTTTCTTTTATTCTTGAACAGACGTCACAGCTGCTGGCTATTAGGGTGTTTTGGCTGCTATTTCTTTAAGAGCTGCCGCTGCTGAACGTGACGCAAATCTGACACGCATCGTATTTTCTCTCATCTGTCTTTTACGGTGGCCCAGTAGTGCACAACGCAATAAAAAAAGTAGGGTGTCAACGTTAACGCGTTAACGCATGCGATTAATCAAAACAAATTGAATTTTTTTTTAATGCAAATGAATCGTTTGATAAGGTTTGACCCCAACTTCTTCCCATCATCGCAGCGCGGAAGGTTATCTATTATTGTGTGATGTGGGTACAGAACCAGTGTTGCCAGGGTAACGGCATAAGTGAGCTATTTTGAAAATACAGTCGCGGGAAAAAATTACAGAGCCGTGGGTTGCGTTTTTTTGGGCTACTTTTATAATGTACAGCGGCCGCTCAATGTGTATATAGACAAATAAAAATTAAAATAGATCCTTTTACTAATGTGTATTATACTTGGAATGTATCCCTGGCAACTTAAGAACGGAGAGGCGGTTGTAACATCACAAACAACGTGTGTTTCTGCCAGAGCACATGTTAAGGCTTTTACACAGCAGAAATAAACATGACAACAGCCACTATAGATTATATAAGATAATAAACACATGATTACGATAGATATGGTCTGTATGTGATTTTCTGGAGTTTAATGTGTACATCTGAAATGTTAATTTGTCCAGTGATATAAAAGGCTATAAATAGCATATTTTAACAACAGTAAATGACCAAATTCCACATGTGATCACAAAAGGAAGTTATTACAAACACTCGATGGTGGTTTGAAGTGAGTTCTGAGTAAAAGTGTACTATTAATCTCATAAATTGTCTTATGTAGCATTATGCTAATGTTAGCTCTTATGCACCTGCAGAACAGGTCCAATTCTTCTTCATAATGCATTTTGTCATAATACTTCACGTAAGGTCGCAAGAAAATATTTTGTTATATTTATTTGGAAATGCAATTTGATAATAGTTGGGTAAATGTATACTGGGATTGAAGTGATGTGGCTTGGTAAGCGTTTTATTGCCAGTTTAAAGGCTGATAAAGGCTGAATAAAAACAAAAGAATAATGATAAAAGAATAATAAGGATTATGTCTCATACCTGGCGGAAGTGTGAAAGGTTCTGCTTCCTTAAACTAGTTTGTCATGCATTTAATTTTCAACACATTTACAGGTAAATTCTAGTATTTTAAATTTGCGATTAATCATGATTAATCACAGTCCATGACTGTGATTAACGCGATTACATTTTTTAATCGATTGACAGCACTAAAAAAAAGCAAACATAAACTCACAACACAACGACATTAAGCCACAACACAACACAACAACATTAAGCCACAACACAACAACATTAGGCCACAACACAACGACATAGCCACAACAACATTAGGACACAACACAACAACATTAGGCCACAACACAACGACATAGCCACAACAACATTAGGCCACGCCACAACAACATTAGGACACAACAACATTAGGCCACGCCACAACAACATTAGGACACAACAACATTAGCCACAACACAACATAGCCACAACACAACAATATTAGGCCACAACAACATTAGGCTACGCCACAACAACATTAGGACACAACAACATTAGGCCACGCCACAACAACATTAGGCCACAACAACATTAGGCCACGCCACAACAACATTAGGCCACGCCACAACAACATTAGGCCACGCCACAACAACATTAGGACACAACACAACAACATAGCCACAACACAACAACATTAGGCCACAAAACAACGACATAGCCACAACAACATTAGGCCACGCCACAACAATATTAGGCCACAACAACATTAGGCTACGCCACAACAACATTAGGCCACGCCACAACAACATTAGCCACGCCACAACAACATTAGGACACAACACAACAACATAGCCACAACACAACAACATTAGGCCACAAAACAACGACATAGCCACAACAACATTAGGCCACGCCACAACAACATTAGGCCACAACACAACAACATTAGGCCACAACACAACGACATAGCCACAACACAACAACATTAGGCCACAACACAACGACATAGCCACAACACAACAACATTAGGCCACAACACAACAACATTAAGCCACAACACAACGACATAGCCACAACACAACAACATTAAGCCACAACAACATTAGGCCACAACACAACAACATTAGGCCACAACACAACGACATAGCCAAAACACAACAACATTAAGCCACAACAACATTAGGCCACAACACAACATTAAGCCACAACACAACAACATTAGGCCACAACAACATTAGGCCACAACACAACGACATAGCCAAAACACAACAACATTAAGCCACAACAACATTAGGCCACAACACAACGACATTAAGCCACAACACAACAACATTAGGCCACAACACAAAAACATTAAGCCACAACACAACGACATAGCCACAACACAACAACATTAAGCCACAACACAACGAGATTAAGCCACAACATCACGACATAGCTACAACACAACAACATTAAGCCACAACAACATTAGGCCACAACACAACAACATTAAGCCACAACAACATTAGGCCACAACACAACGACATAGCCACAACACAACAACATTAAGCCACAACACAACAACATTAGGCCACAACACAACGACATAGCCACAACACAACAACATTAGGCCACAACACAACGACATAGCCACAACAACATTAGGCCACGCCACAACAACATTAGGCCACAACACAACAACATTAGGCCACAACACAACGACATAGCCACAACACAACAACATTAGGCCACAACACAACGACATAGCCACAACACCACAACATTAAGCCACAACACAATGACATAGCCACAACACAACAACATTAGGCCACAACACAACAACATTAAGCCACAACACAACATAGCCACAACACAGCGACATAGCCACAACACAACGATATTAAGCCACAACACAACAACATTAAGCCACAACACACGACATAGCCACAACACACAACAACATTGGGCCACAACACAACATAGCCACAACACAGCGACATAGCCACAACAACATTAGGCCACGCCACAACAACATTAGCCACAACACAACAACATTAGGCTACAACACAACGACATAGCCACAACACAGCGACATAGCCAAAACACAACAACATTAGGCCACAACACAACGACATAGCCACAACACCACAACATTAAGCCACAACACAATGACATAGCCACAACACAACAACATTAGGCCACAACACAACAACATTAAGCCACAACATCACGACATAGCCACAACACAACGACATAGCCACAACACAACAACATTAAGCCACAACACAACGACATTAAGCCACAACATAACGACATTAAGCCACAACATCACGACATAGCCACAACACAACAACATAGCCACAACACAACAACATTAAGCCACAACAACATTAGGCCACAACACAACAACATTAAGCCACAACAACATTAGGCCACAACACAACGACATAGCCACAACACAACAACATTAAGCCACAACACAACAACATTAGGCCACAACACAACGACATAGCCACAACACAACAACATTAGGCCACAACACAACGACATTAAGCCACAACATAACGACATTAGGCCACGCCACAACAACATTAGGCCACAACACAACAACATTAAGCCACAACACAACGACATAGCCACAACACAACAACATTAAGCCACAACACAACGACATTAGGCCACAACAACATTAGGCCACAACACAACATTAAGCCACAACACAACAACATTAGGCCACAACACAACGACATAGCCACAACAACATTAGGCCACGCCACAACAACATTAGGCCACAACACAACGACATAGCCACAACACAACAACATTAAGCCACAACAACATTAAGCCACAACACAACGACATAGCCACAACACAACAACATTAAGCCACAACACAACGACATTAGGCCACAACACAACGACATTAGGCCACAACACAACGACATAGCCAAAACACAACAACATTAAGCCACAACAACATTGGGCCACAACACAACAACATTGGGCCACAACACAACGACATAGCCAAAACACAACAACATTAAGCCACAACACAACATCATTAGGCCACAACACAACACAACATTAAGCCACAACACAACAACATTAGGCCACAACACAACGACATAGCCAAAACACAACAACATTAAGCCACAACAACATTAGGCCACAACACAACATTAAGCCACAACACAACAACATTAGGCCACAACACAACGACATAGCCATAACACAACAACATTAGGCCACAACACAACAACATTAAGCCACAACACAACAACATTAGGCTACAACACAACGACATAGCCAAAACACAACAACATTAGGCCACAACACAACATTAAGCCACAACACAACAACATTAGGCCACAACACAACAACATTAAGCCACAACACAATGACACAGCCACAACACAACATCATTAGGCCACAACACAACAACATTAAGCCACAACACAAGGACATTAAGCCGCAACACAACAGAAATGCTCCCGACCACTAGGGGGCAGTTGGTCTACAGAAACTGGCAATGGACTCTATGCATAGCACGCCTACGTATTTCTGGTGAAATCTCAGGGGGCATTTAAGGTTCCGATTACAGAAACTTTTTTTTTCATTTATTTTGGAGTTGTCCTTACTCAGCCAATTTTTGGTCAGACTTCTGCTCATTTGTTAGCGATCATATCTTGCCCAGCTTTCAACTTTGTTTTGAAAATGTTTTATTTGTTTTTTTCACTTACAACATGTCATTCCATAAGGAATATTATTTGATTAATTTATTACTTTTGCTGGCAAAGTTTAGTATAGACGGTTTCAACGGCAACAACATAAACAAACATTACTGCGCATGCGCGCTTTTGTGGCCCTAACTTAACTTCCGGTAGACATCCAAATACAATCAGTAACGACAGCTAAGTCCCTCTAGAGTAGATTATGTTTTGATAACAAGCAAAATATGTTTGCTGCGTAAATCAGACGGACTGAGATGCAGCGATAACTACTTGGACGGACTTTTTAAAAATGCAAATTTATTCTCTGCCAGCAGGAGGCGCTTTAAAGCGGGAGAACGAGGTTTCCCCGGAAACGGCTGTTGGGCTGTAGTTACACAAAGCAGCGCTGAGCTTACAAACGCTACTTTATCAGGCATATAACTTGCTAGATGAAATGAAAATGACATCGAACATTTTCTAAAGACAGTTGTCCTTCAGAAATACAGTGATATAAAAACACCTGCGCCTCGTTTTGATTTTTAAACGTGCATTATGTGCTCATGTTTATTCAACGAAGCCATTTGAAAAATCGGTCCGTTTTGATATCGTGGCGGGTCGCCACAAATAAATAAATGTATGTGAAACACATCCCACAGCACAACAACCTGAGCCCAACTTCATTACTCATCACTTTAACTTTAACTGTGTTTGTAGCCGGCGCCACTAACAAGACCGATAAACAAACACAGACCGGAAGTTAACTTCGGTCCAGGCGCGTGCGCCCGATGAAACCGTCTATACATAAATGTAAATACAGCAATTACAAACCATAGTTTCTTATTTTGAAATCAGAAGTTAAGCAATACCTAAAATCTATTTACACTTTGATAAACAAGAAAGCTGTTAAGTGTATTAATATATGTAAACATTTCCTTTTTTTTTAATGTAATATTATTTTTATTTTATTTTTTCTATTTCATTGTAATTTTGTATCTTTGTGTGTGTGTGTGTGTGTGTGTGTGTTCGTTCACCCCATGGCTACTGTAAAATGTTGTATTTGAGTGATTCATTAAAAAAAAAAAAAAAAAAAAATTAAGGTTCCGATTCCGCAATCTCTTGTCAATGAACGATTAATATAAAATAATATTTATACATTTTATTGCTATAATATAACAAATTAAGTATACCACTGTAATATAATTATTTAATAAAGAGTTCCATGTCCCGTTTTGTGAGGCTTCTCTAAGGTTTTTACACTTCTCCCCTGGATGAAGAAACTCGATAAGTGGATTCAGAGTAGTAGATGTAAGGATTTTAACATCACTTCTGATACTTCAAGAATGACGACAGCATGCGGTTCTACACTGGATAAGATCTAAACCCTTACATACTTTACTATATCACTGAGCAGTTTAGACCTATTTATTTTTTATTTTTTTTGTCGCAGTGGTTGCCTGTTTGTTTAAAAACCTCTTCTGTGGTTCTGAGCAATGTGTTAACGATGATTCACCCAAAAAATAAAAATAAAGCTGTCATCATATACTCACCTTTATGTCGTTGTAAACCCATATGGCTTGCTTTCTTCATTGGCATACAGAAATGTTGTAAATAATGTTCGTGTCAGTCAGCTATTTAGATCATTTTTTCCCCACAGAAGAAATTCATAATGGTTTAGAATGACATTTGGGAGAATAAGCTAAAATAATTTTTTTCATAAGAGTACTGGCATGTCCATTTTTAAAGTTGCCTTCAGGTTCAGTGTAGGCAAACTAACTGGCATTGTTATTACATTGTGTGGTGTGTATTTTCTGAAAACATGTCTCATCCAATCTATATTTGAGATTTAATGGCCTTTTGGAGGGTTATTGAACCTGCATCCCACAGCATGGTATGTGTGACCAGAGCAAGGACAGCTAGAACGAGGAGTGAAGTTGGAGTAACAAGCAATGCAATGGTAAATATTGATATTATATTGTTTGTGACAGAGAAAGAAAATGTTATATTTTTATTTTTTGATGCACACGTTACATGTATCATAATTATTTAAAATTTATTTTGACAGTGTCAGTCTCTGCAGCCCTTCGAGGAGTTCCTCCTCTTCATGGTCCACCTTTCAGTCGGTCTTCCACAGAGAGATCTGGCCTTACACAAAACACTTGGGATGGATTCATTTGGTTTTATTTGTACAGACTAGAATATAAAATGCAAATTAAATATAATGTAAATGCAAATATATATAACTTTAATATGGTTTCTTGCTCACTAGTGAAATCTAAACATGTAAATATAAACACGTACATTTTAGAAACTTTGATACAATGTAAAATACTAATAACTGTGGTAGTGTAATATGGTATGGCTTTTTTTCTTGTTTTTTAACACTTCTGCCACTTGGAGGACTGATAGGTCAGGTCGCTGGTGACACCACTGTAAAGCGTTCTCCTGAGATGAAAAACAGAGGTATAGTGTAAATTGACCATTAAAAAATAAAAATCTTCCACCACTGTCATTACTTGTTGCATACATTATGAATGGAGGCATATTCAATATGATTGTGTTTGTCTTTTTTCTGCTAGGGCTAATCATATAGGCATGTTATACATTATGAATATAGCAAGATATGAAAAGATGATGTAACAATATTAGACAGTCTACTCCTACCTTAACCACTCTCTTGCAAACAGAACAACCGTCCCACTGACAGGACCTGGCTTGACTCTCTAGGCGTACCAATGGGGCATGTTAATATTATTAATCAAAGTTTATTAATTATGTCATTCATTCGATAATTTGATAATTATCTTACTTACCATTGTTCTAGGTTTGTGCCAGCTCTGCTCCATTCAGTGCAGCTCTGTACAGGAGGAACTGCATTGATTCTCAGTTCTGAATAGTGTGCTGTCTGGTACAGTGCTGCAACAAAGGATGGGACTCCTTTAAAACAATCTGTGAAGATAATTACATTGGGTTACATATTGAATTTATTTCAGTTACATTTTAAATTGTTACATTGTAAATTAAATTATATTTAAAATAAATTATGAAAAATTAATAGTTTATATAATGTTACAAACATGTCAATACACTGTAAAGAGTTCAGTAATATTTCAAAGGATGTCCCTATCCCTCTTAACCATTTCTGATCTTGTTTGCTTTTTCTGAACAGCTTCATCATGTTTGTGTTAGGGATCCCTGTAAAACTGCTATATTAAATGTAAACAATTCAAGCTTCAGGTTACAGATAATAAAAGTTGAAAATATAACAATAACTGCCAGAAACTGTCAGACTTACGGTTTATTACGATACATGGCAATCTAAAAATGGGAACAGTGTTTAAAATACTTTATATCAAGTGAAGGCGTTCCTATCAGAGCCACAGATGCAAACAAACGTGGATTACCGGGAGCTCTGCTGTTATTTCTACTATCTCTTAGGAATGATAAAAACCTGAGGTGGAAGGAGTTTATAGCTAAACTCTTAATTTAGCCCTGCTATTTTAGCGCTGATGAAATCGGTGCAGCAGCGTTATCCATTAGCTAGATTTCCTAGAAGACGATAGAACAATACTCACCCTAAAGTTGTCAATGTAACTTGAAACGTTAAATGCCCTTCTCCGTGCGATGAAATTCATTTACAGTAATCCGGGGAAGTTCTTGTAAAAGGAAAAATAGATAGTACAATTCGGCAACGAAAAATGCTACCTGTCAAATTATGATTTATTAATGTCTACACCTACCACAACCCTAAACCTACCCTTGCAGTAATGCAAATACAGTAATTACAAGGTGTGTGTTATAAATACAGTGTGTTATATTCGCGGTTGTGGCTAGAAGGGATACAGCTACCGGAAACTAACAATAAATAATTTTTTCTACCTATTAGATTGTGTTTTATTAATGTCTACACCTACCCCAACCCTAAACCTACCCATACAGTAATGCAGATACATTAAATATTGTTCTTCAGCATGAGAAAAAAGACGCAATATTGATTTGCGCATGCGCAGTAAGCCCTGGTAGGAAAATCTGACGGGTAGGATAAAATGTCAGGACACCGGCACAGCACCGGATTTAAGTAAGCCCCCTGAGGAAAAACGCGGAAATGACCGTGCATAGCAGAACTAAACTGTCCAAATCGAAAATAATATTGATTTATTTTCTGCTCGATTCATGAATCGATACATTAAGATTACCAGGATATCAAAACATTCAGTGAAAACACGTTGTTCATTTAAAAATCGATTACATTTGAGAATTTCTTGTGGCGTCTCGAGGAAATAACTGTCAACACTGCCCCCTAGTTGTCGGGAGCATTTCCGTTGTGTTGTGGCTTAATGTCGCAGTGTTGCGAGTTTGTTTGCTTTTTTAATTGCGTTGCATTGTGCACTACTGGGCCACCGTAGTCTTCACCTTTTCTGACCCATTTCAGTGTTTACTAATGAGCTGACGAGTTGAATCAGGTGTGTTAGATGAGAGAGACCGTGCTCGGATGCTCCAGGACAGTTTTGAAAACCATTTCAGAGACATGTTCTTAATGTAACTCATATTTAACATATTACATTCATGAACAGTTTTAAGGCAGCTTTAATCGCCTTTTTGGTAACTTCATGCCTTAACTGACCACACATTGCATGCACGTAGTTTATTTCACGATTTGATATGAATTGATGTAGGCTACAGCGCGCGCTGTACCGTTTCCCGCGCTCGTTTGACTCGCGCCTGACGCTGAAGTGAAGCTGGAGCGCGCGTCTGAAACGTCTCCAGTTTGACGTTATGCGACTGAATAAATGCACTTCTTGTCAATAAAAAAAGAGAGAGAAGGAGCAGTTATGAGTGGGGTGGCCAACCCTAGGCTCCGCCCCTGCGTTAACGGCGTTAAATAATTTTAACACGTTAAACTGAAAAAGTTAATCGCCTGCTGCGTTAATATACGCCTGTGTATATATGTATATGTATATGTGTATGTGTATGTATATATATATACGTGTATGTGTGTGTGTGTGTGTATATATGAGGAGTTAATTTGCAAAAACGGATAACTCCGTTTTTAACAATTCTCAGAAATCATGTTTTTTCATTGTGCATTCCAATTAATCTCAATGAAACTGCAGTTGTTGCTTTTTTTTTTTTGTTTTTTTTTTTTGACTAGGTTAAAAATAACAAAAACAGCTAACACAATACAAACATATCATCATAAAAACATGAATTTTGAAAATAAAAAAACAAGAGTTATCTGTTTTTGCAAATAAACTTCATATATATATATATATATATATATATATATATATATATATATATATATATATCACATATCAGTGTTTTCTGACAAAATACTGACTTATATATATATATATATATATATATAGGTTTTGTGGTTCATGCCAAAAGATTTATAACACCTTGAGAAAGGTATCCATTAGCACTTCAGTGTTGCTTGCAAAAACAAAAAAGTCAGTCAGTATTTTGTTGGAAAACACTGGTATGTTTGAATAGCCATCAATGGACAAAGAGGTTCACTGCAGCTAGATGGTGCATTAAGTGTTCATATGAAGAGTATTCATGTGATTCACCAAGTGCTTTATATCTATACAACATATAATAAAAACCATAAGATGAAGCATGCAATACTGAATCATTTAAAATAGCGGTCTGTGGGCGACAAACTTTAGGGAGTCCACTGTCCACCAATTATAGTTTAATTTCCAATCAATTTTGTGAAAAAAAAATGTGTTTGTTAAAAATATAATATTCAACAAACTTCAACCAAACCCAAGAAGCTGAAGTTCAACTTAGTAGCTCATTGTTCCTCCCACATAATTTTAATTTCTTTTAATTTTAACTCGTGTCTCACAGAACAGATCTTAGCAGGTGTCAGTTTCTTCTTGTCGTTATTTTTGATTTGCAGTTGTTGTTGATTTTTCCCATCACCTCACTCCTCTTATTCCCTCTCTGTATGTCATCCTGCCATCCTCTTCCTCTGTCTCTCACCCTACTCCTCTCCATCATGCTAAGCAGTCAGAGCCATTTAACTAAATGCACCTTCAGTCAGTCCATTAGTGTGTTATGGGGGTGGGTTGGGGCTCTGGCCGTGGTGTCTGACCCCCCCAACCTGCTCTGATTAATGGAGTATATGAGGGCAGAGGCAGAGCGCCCCCCCCTCCTCTCCACTCATTACCTCATTAAGATGGACCAAAGGCTGCAGGTAATCTCTCTCATCATGCCTCAGTGACAGGGTCTGTACCCTATACACATACACAAACATACACATCCTGCAGGCATGCAATTCAAATTCTTTTATAAACACACAAACAGACACTTCTTTCATACAACTGCCACTATGCTTTACAATCATATTCATTGATTTCGATAACACTACTTTTCAAGCATTTGATATCAGTAAGATTTTTTTTTAAAGAAATACTGTAATTCAGCAAGGATGCTTTAATTTGATCAGAAGTGACATTAAAGACATTCATAATCAATCAATCAAAAGGATTTTTTTTTTAAATAAGTGCTTCTTTTAAACTTTCTTCATCAGAATTCTGAGGGAAAAAATGTATTATGGTTTCCATAAATCATTAAGCAGCACAGCTGTATTCAACATTAATAAGAAATGTTTCTTGAGCACCAAATAAGCTTTTTAGAATGATTTCTGAAGGACACTGGAGTAACAGCTGTTGAAAACACAAGATTAATTTACAGTTTAAAATATATTCCAATAGATTCAAAGAAAACATTTTAAAACTGTAATACGTTTTTACAATATTACAGTTTTTACTGCATTTTTTATCAAATACAAAGCAAAACCTAATTTCTCAGACATTCTGCTAAATTTCTTTTATATTATTGCACAGAAAAAAAGAAAGTAATATGGCTTTCATATGACAAAGATGACTGCACGATAACAGAATTTTCATATTAGGGTGAACTATTTCTGTTAAATACATGTCTTGCATTGTAAGCCTGGCTTATAATAACTCATATTAATGTTTTTGTATACTTTATGATGCTTACATTGCAAATTCATTAATCATTATTAATGCCATTCTTAAGCTTAAAACATTTAGATGAACTCTGAACTTTAGTTTCTTAAATTTAGCATTGTTTTCATTATTTATAGTTATATTATAGTTCAGTCAGGTTTTTTTCAAATATAGAATCATTGGCGTTTTAGTACACATGTAAATATGTGATATTTTGGATACTGTTCTTGTGTGTGTATTTATTTGTATGTTGTTATTGATGTCTGGATCGAGTGTGTCCTTAATAAAGTTTTGATTGATTGATTGATATTTATATAATGCATATTTTAAAAAATTAATTGGTGGATCCTCTGTGTTAAGACATTTCCCTCATTTTAAACCATCATCCATGGTCATAGCAGTAACTGACAGCTCAGTTGCGTTTTTGACCAGCTGGTTTCCACCAAACTCTAACTGTCTGGTGGCTGTGAATAAGTTTCTTGGCAATTCAGTGGCTGTGAGAGTGTTGGAAGTGTGAATGTCTGTGTGTATTTATACTCATCAGGACAGAGGTCTCGCATTGGTGTACTGAGGGTAGTTTGGGTGTTAATGGAGAGAGCTTTGATTAGAGCAGATAAGTGAGATGGACAGGGCTGTCGATAAAAGGCCCTGTGAGAATGCAAGTGTGTATGTGTGTGTGTGTCTGCACCTACTCCACTCAGACAGATCAGCTCTTCAGAGAAGTCTTACTCCACAGATACACAGCCTCATATGCATTCACATGTTTTTCTATGTGAAAATTAGCACGCATGTGCATGCCTGTAAGAGCCTGCCCCCCTTCACCACCCCACCCTGTGGTGTCCGGCTGTGTGACGGCTCCCCTGACAGGCAGCAGTAATGCCCTCTCTGATCTCTGTGAAATTGCCGGGCTGCTTTCAGCAGCTGAGGACTCGCTAGAGACAAACCGCCTTTTAATTCCCAGCGCCAGAGGTGAGAGAGAGGGAGGCCCCTGGGACAGCTACCAATCAACCATCCATCACACTGACCGACCCCCACAACTGCATCCCGGCTCGCAGCCCCCTCCAGGCCTACCCCAGCCATGCTGCCTCAGCCCTGGGGAGTCATGTACCCCTTTGGTGGATGGATACGGAGAGGGGTTCGCAAATCGGAATGCTTGAGATGCCTGTTCACCTCTTCTCCCTTCTCCTACCTTTCAAGACTAATGGCACTTTGGGCCGAGTGCGTGTCTGTCTGCATGCTTGCCTGTGTGTGCGGTGGACTGGGTGGATTGTGGTGCGGCATAGAAAACATGCTGAGATGGCTTGGCCCCTCCAGGCTAGTTCTGGCAGTGAGAATGAAGGTCTGTGCAGGGGAAGTGGAGGTGTGCCACTCACTGCAATGTCTCCAGGGAGACGTGTTTTGAGTGGAGCTCATTTCAAAGTGTGGACGTCCGTGCCTCTCATGTTCTTTTGTCTATTTACATTTATGCCTTTCCTTCTGTGTATCTTTTGCTTTGCATGAGTTTTAATCATTTTAATATTTAGTATTTAATTTTGTTATAAAGAATATTAATACTTAAAATAAAATAATTAATATAACTTAGAACATTCAGTGTATTTTCAGAATACACTTAAAAATAAACTTTCCACAAGGGAGTGTCGGAAGAAACATTCCCCAAAGAAACTTTCAGTGAACAGTAAGAGCCTATCTAAAGAATAAACAACCATTTGTGGAATGGAAAGATGGTTGTTAAAAGTTCTTATGGAAGCATTGATGCCTATAAAGAACCTTTATTTTTAAGAGTGTATTGATATTTATAAAATACTTTGAGAAATGTGTGTGTTTATGTTCCCTCTCTTTCTCCTTCTGTGTGTTTTCATTCATGTTAACGGTTTGTGTGTATATATGGAAATGTCCACTAAATAAAGCATGCACATATTAGGCCCTCTAAACACTTCTGTCTGTAAATTACACAAAGAACACTGAGGCGTTTTATCTACTATGCATGTATTCATGTCCTATTTATGCAAAACTCGAGAGATCACACTTGTATGATATCTTTGATAGACACCCAAAGCCTTGAGACCGATATAATAAGGACATTTGCCTTTAAATGAATCACATATGCTCTGCTCTTTCAGTTTATGGAGCTTTGCAAAGCTTGTTGCATTTAACTAAGTGTAAATGCATTAAATATTTCATTTGTTCTTTCTTCTTTTATACATAATGTTATTTGCCAGCAAAAATTGTAGATTTGATGCTGATCATCAAAATACTGATCATTTAATGTAATTATGTTGACACTGAATTGAACAGTAATGAAACAGACTTTTTGTGTCGAGTTTTCTGACTCTGCCTCTTAAATTTTAATCAGTTAGGTGAATTTAAAGTTGAACATGATTAAGAAAATGAGACAGAAGCAAATACAAGAATCACTGTCCACTCATTGAATAATCCATAATAACTATTTTTATTTAACTTGGGGTCTGGTGTTGAATGATTTAGGTCTTAGTGTGTCTTAAAGTGGATTAAATGAATGGCTTACCAGATGTTTAGGAGAGTGGCTAATATGTTAATATATAATAATATTTGATAATTACAGTGTACTTGCGTTCATATATGCCATAATAATGACCAAATATGAATGAAACATTTTTTTACGAACAATATGCATCAACCGGAAGTCAAATCAAAAAGTCAGTGGGGGTGGAGTCGTAGTAATAGTAGGCTACATATTGTTTTTTCCCGCTTTCTTTTTTCATACACAAATGTACAAATTATGTTTCGACAGCGTTTCCAAGCGTTGCAGTAATTCTCACAACGAGTGTTCCATTGATGTAAACCAACAGAAGCCCTATTCCCAGAGGTAACTATAGAAACAGTGCGCCATTTATACACTTTTCATTATGATCGGGTTTAGGCGGTACATCAATAAACTCATTGCACTTCATTAAGGCTAATTATAAATGTACATATATGGTATATAGGCTCTTTAAAAAAATAAAATAATGTATAGTATAATATAATAAGCGCTCTGAAAATTAGCCTACATTTAAGCAAAAATTTATTTTAATTAAGAAAAATGCTTTTAAAATATCGAAATTGGTTTCTAATATCCATGCCTCCTGGAAGTCATTGTATAATTCACACACTGACTTGGATGTATTAGTCACTTCGAGTGAGCACAAATCCCTCCCGCTGTTTTCAGCACCCTGGACAGTTCCTGTATCTACACAGGTGCCTCTGCGCGTTCCACTAGCGTTTGTTTGTATTGCAGACCTTGGGCCCTTTCTCTAGAGCTTCATAGCACTTTAGCCTATTGATTAGATGTAGAAGAATAGGCTCTCAATATCAGTTTCCAGTCCCAAATGTTAGCTTTCCCATGCATCAAATGATAACGCGTTGGTTCGTATATGATGCAAGTGGGAAGGTTCTGTGTCATTTAAAAGCAGCTTTTAATGAGTTGTTCACATAGTTTTGGGTGCATATGTGTATACGCACAAGCTGTGGACTGATTCGCTATTTAACCAAAAAGACTCGACAAGGTTAGGCCAGCCTGTTAATGGCTCTTCTGTCAGGGCGATTGTAAACAGATGGCACCTTTAATTTTAGCATTTAGCTATTTAAAAATATGCAAATGACTGGAAGTAGCCCAGGCGTGTATTTCACTCATATTTGCTTATTCGCGGAGGGTAACGTCAGGGGGAAAACTGAGGATTTCTTAAATGGGAAGTCAACAAAACAATACTTAGTGAGAAAATAAATAGCGTGCATCGCGAAGGGATTAGAAATGTAAGCGAAGCCAAACTCGCTGCCGTTGTTGCCTGCCAAGAACAGCGGGGGTCCCGAAACTCGCCCTTGGCTCTCCTTTTTTCCAGCATGCAGCCCACCGGCATCCCCTGACTCCAAATATTACCAAACGCTATTTAGTCACTGCTTAAGCCCTGCATGTTGTAAAAGGATTATTAATTTCAGGAGATCATAGATAGATAGATAGACTTTATTCATTTAACCTTTATCTTAGACTTATTTTGTGAGAAACCCAATTCTGAAAAGTTTACAATCATAATAATAATGGAATTATTATTATATTTAGTTGTGTTGTTTTAAATAGTGCCAGACATATTTTATTTAACAATTGGCAGAGCATTGGTTATGGTGTTTAAGTTCGCGTTTTAATCCGATACACTAACACAACTGTAAACTACGTGCTATTGTTTACATGGAGAAGCAGGTAGACAGACCACGGGTGGCCTGATCCGGATTTATTCCAGTGATCAGACATGCCTGTGGCTTTCAGAACCCGTGAAAACACAGCTCTCTGACAATGTGCCGCTATTACCTCACAATATGTAACGCTAATGCATAAGCAAACATTTCATTGGCTAACAAGAATAATAATTAAAAAAAAAAATCGTACGCTATTTTAGATGTTTTCCTTTTAATTGAATGAAATTATATCTTGTGAATTCCGTGTTGACATACACGCAGCATAATACCTGTAAAAATGTAAATTAGGTTTAAATTTTAACAGTATATAGGCTAATATTTAAAGTAATTTCCGCTAAATGTTAAAAAGATTGTGAATTCAGTCTCTAATTCACTCGAATAAATTAGAGTGTACGTAATGTTTGCATTTCCACAGCTAACAAAATGATTACCTGGGTAAATATTTAAAATCCCTTCGATTTGTGGCTACTTTGTCAAACCGCTGGGCGATCCAGTACTCTCTATTGATGCGAGCCAGTATCTTAATCCAGTGCATTTCCCTGTAAATAGCTTTATGCATGAGAAAAGAACGGGATCCCCCACCGCGCGCACAGATCACTCCTTCAGAATTAAGACGCAGCGATGGCTATTTGGATTTTCTACACTTATTTTCTTTAGACATCATGCAAAAGACGTCTATAAATTTGTCTCTATTTATCGACCATTCTAACAGTTAATTACCTTGTGGTGGCCACTAGATTTAAGTCTCGAATGCTGCATTAATTACACAGAAATAAATGGAGTCATTATCGTCTTAATAAAAATCATCTCAAAAGTCTATGAAGAAATCGAACAGCGTCTTCCAGTCCAAATGTGCTGTCCAGAATCCAAGTGAGGCCAAAAACGCAAGCCTTCTAACTAAATACACATTGCACATTTTCTGATTTTACTGGTCGAGTCCAAATTCGGTAGGAACAAAAAATAGCTCGTCGAAGAAATAATTAGCTTTACCACCCTCAGCCTTTATAAACGTTTTACCAAACCCAAGGTAGAACTTTGGAAGCAGTCTGAGAGTACCGATATTTAAACCCGTTGCCATGGCAACTTGTCCGCGATTGGCCACCGCGGCGTTAGTACAAGAAAAACGTCATCAAATCTGAATACGGATGCGAGAGGCTCCCGCGAACTGGAACAGAGTGATGCAAAAAGTGTCGGTGAGGTGAGTGGACACACGCAGGTGGATCAACAGCACAAAACCAAACCAGGAGGAAAACTTGGAGAAGCTTTTTTGTTAGCAAACTCTCTGCAACGAATAGATCTATTTTCTGATTCCGTGGATTTCTGGATGCCGACAGGTATAATGCATAACAATCACGTCCGGAGTGTTTACCTCTAGGCGTGGTGGAGACACGTTCTCAAGACGGAACATTTGCTCTGCTGTTGCCTCCCTCTTCAAGAAGCCAAGACGTTGCTCCGCACCGATTCGTGTGGCCCCAATCCGAGGCGCGGTGCCCGTTTGGGAAGGTCGGCTCTCGGTCCCCTCCAGGGCGGAATGATGGTGCACTGCGCGGGGTGTGAGAGGCCCATTCTCGATCGGTTCCTCTTGAACGTTCTGGACCGCGCATGGCACGCCAAGTGTGTCCAGTGCTGCGAGTGTAACTGCAACCTGACCGAAAAATGTTTCTCCAGGGATGGAAAGCTCTATTGCAAAATTGACTTTTTCAGGTAAGATCTGAAGCTGCTTGCATTTGGGCTGCCTCACCTCGTCAAACTTCTGGACTAATCCTCATTTGAAGAATGTGTCATGTAGGATTTACCTACCCTTGTTTTCCTCTTATGTGGATGAGGCTCATTTTGTGGATTAACCTGCCTAAAATGTGTAATGTACTGTTAAACCTTTGATCCTCCGTCGTTCATTAATAGCTTTTGATTGATGAGCCATTCATTGCTTATTGTATTCACACGCTTTCGGCGTGAGAATTCCTCTTGAAAACCTTTGTGCACATTGTGGGAAAAATATCTGTTCGTGAAGTAATTGTTTATTTTACCCGAAAACACGTTGTTATTATTTTGCGCATTATTATTATGCATTTGAATCCTGGTAGGCCATATATTAGATAGGCTAACTAATATTAAACAAAACTGACTGCTGTGTTTTTTCACATTTATCCAGAAATAAAAACGAAAATTCCAGCGAATAGGATTTCTTTTTAATATGCAGGAAATATATCATTTAAATCCAGTTAACTTCTGAACTGATAGATAAAATAGCAAAGATAATTTCAATGTGTCCTTAATAATTCAGAAAGGATTTAATAAAATGAGCGTTTAAAAATAGCCTAATTATATTAGTCTCGGTGAAATATTCTAAACAGCAGCCTAGTTAAATTCCTAAACATAAATTAATTTTTTTAAATAAAAAAATACATCAATAAAATATGCACTAAATTCCCAAAAGATTAGAACCCAAACAACACGGTTTCAAAACACCTGTGTTGCGTACCTATTGTTGTAGACTCAGGCCGCTTATTTGCTTATATTAGTCCTTAATATCGCTACATGTGTTCTGTCAGGTTTTCTTCTAGTTTACATTTCTCTGAGCCATTTAATGTCATCCAGTGTTTAAGCTTTCATATGTGCCATTGTTATCCCAAACGGCCTTGACCATCACGTTCTATGGGGCCCATCCAGCTCTGCGCTTGAATGTGGAGCCATTAGTGGGGCGAAACAGTAATCACCCGTAATGCGTCCATTTGTTGTGTAAGTAGTGTTATGGCCTTTCACTGGGAGAGATGCATTTGAAAAGCGCGAGAGCGACTCGATACCATAACAAATGGGGGAAGATTTAGTACATTAGTGTTAAAATAAACCCGAGGGGAGAAACAGAAGGGAGTAGTGCGCTTGACGTGCCTCACAACCAAGACCGGCCTGTATACCTGGTCTTTCTCGTCTCATTGTCATTGAAATATGAATTGAACAAACTACACGAACTGAATTATTTCTCCCTGTATTTCGAGGAAAAAAACTGTAGGCGCAGATTAACAAATCAGAAAAGGAACAACAACAACCTGTAATTGGCGGATTATCTCAGTTCATAGAGGATGAATGGATAAATGTAAGAAACTCAGGTTTTGTATTTGTAGATGTGCATGTAAATACAAAAATGTAGATCAATTTTTATTTTAACGACAACTCACACTCATGCTAAGATAGTAATATTACAGGTGAACTGGCTTGCGTTTGTGTTTAACACCTAAAATTAGGTTTTGGTGTTTTGCCTAATCCCACAATATCACTGACATTTTCTTGAGCCTCCTGCCAAATTCCTTCAGAATTATGGCATGGTTTATTAAAATGCTAATGCCCATTATAAATATTACAGATGTTTTTTTTTTCCATATAAATGATTTAAAATGATTTTGTAAAATTATAGCCTACATTATTATTTAATAATAATATAATTTTCAAATCATTGTCAGCTGACAGTGATTGGAAATCGTGTGTGCGTGCTCCACCAGTATTGCAGTGAATTTTAGTGACATAATATGATAATCAAGATATAAAGAATTGACAATTTACTTATTGCATATTATACAAAATACACAGGATGTACATGTACTTGGAATTGAAAGTAAATTGCAGAATGCTTTTCGGTATTCAGTTTGGTCCTTTACAGTCCCCGTTTGAGTGTCTGTAAAATAAACAATTATTGGCACAGTATGTAGTCTAGCTACTGGAGTGCAATATCATCAGTGTCCATGACGTAAACTTTGTTTTGACCATTAGGCTTAACATGCTGCGGTTATTCTTTATATAGCCTATATAAAATATTCTTCTGCATTTCACCTCTGTGTCCCTCTGCAGGCGTTTTGGTACGAAATGCGCAGGCTGCTTGCAGGGCATTTCGCCCAGCGACCTCGTGAGAAGAGCGCGCAGCAAAGTGTTCCACCTGAACTGTTTCACGTGCATGGTGTGCAACAAACAGCTGTCCACGGGCGAGGAGCTCTACGTCATCGACGAAAACAAATTTGTGTGTAAAGAGGACTACACAAGCGCGAGCGCTATCAAAGAGGTCAATTTAAACTCAGGTGAGCACGACGACTGGCTGGAGCTGTGCGTTTTAGAATTGTGTGTGTGTCAGAGAGAGAGAGATGGTTTCCATCTCTCTGAAAGAGTCTGACTCAGTTGTGTGAATTATGGGTCAATGACTTGGCGCTCATTTTTTTTACCTGAATCTATTAAGTTATTTCAAAATCACATTGAAACGGCAATTCATATCAAATGACTTGATTAAAATGATTCCAGTTTCGAAATTAATTTAGTTTTTTTTTTTTTTGTGGTATAAAGTAAAAGTAAAAACGTCAAAAGTCTATGAAAAATAAGTTTGGTTATTAGTAGTAGTTTTAAAAAGCAGTGAAGCAATTATTTTTAAAATATGATTAATAGTTATATCGATAACCAGCATGCAGGAAGCCATTTTGTTGTCATGTGATATGAAATCTATAAAATAGAGAGAACACCTTTGGTCCCTCATAACTGAGTCAAGGTCATTACATTAATTTTGATCTTTTAAATGAAATGCTTAAAACTCGAAATTAATAAAGGAGGAAAAAAATATTTGAAAATAACGATTAAGTGTCCAAGAACAATATTTAGGCTAGACATTTTAACTTGATGGTTACACCATATGACATTATTCATTAAGTAAAATATTTTATATTTTTGTACAAAACTGTAGGCCTAGGCTATGTGTTTTTTTTAAACTAACACGAATACAGACGATTTTTTTTTTTTTTTTTACTTAAACGTACATTTTAACCTAGATATTAAGAATTCTAAAAACGAATCTATTCCTCTTATTAACATTCAGGAAAGCGGATTCGTTTTTTTTATTTAAATTAAATCAATACACATTTTCATTTTTTAAAACATTTTAAGTAGTGTTTGTTTGTCGTCTACTCATTATATATTGTCTCACGTGCTCTGCGTGTCTTTCTAAGATGTAAATGCACTTTAACAGAGCCTGTGTGTTGTATTCAAATGTAAAATCCATTGAAAGAAAACGACTAACCCGTTTCAGAGGTGTGTTGGTTCACTATTTACGCGTGTCCCCGTGATGTGTTCAGAATCACGGACAGGCTGTTTGTTTCCCAACACACAGATGACATCATTATCGCCTCCACTTGTGGGTCAGTGCTAGTCCAATTAATTTAACAGCGACTGAGTGCTTCGTCCAGTCGCTTTAAAAGGGACGTACAACACTCAGATTCATTAATGCTGCAAATGGTCTTTTGAAATTTGTGGGATGCTATTTTTTAAAGTAATATTGATTTGAATGACTTGTATAAATGCATATTTGTAAGAAAAAAAAAAAAAAAAATCCAGCCAAGGCCACTATAAGGATAAATCTCATCGGCTTTTAATTGATCATGCAAAAATAGTGTTACATTTGAGCAAAATTAAGCTCGCCTTTTTTTAAAGAACAACTTATGTTGGAACTCTAGCATAAAAGTGAATGCAGACCTTTTTAAAATGTCATGATAGTCCATGTATGTGAATATGATTCAGTCAATCCATTTTTCATTGCAAGCTGAGGACTCTTTTGGTTTAGTGTTGTCCACCTATGGAGAAGTGTCCATAACTCATTCTCCTCAGCCCATGCGTTCTTGTCAGATAAACGTCTGTAGTCGTCTATCCCCGCTTCTCAGACAATGACAAGCTGTTATCAAGCACAGCAGCCTGTCCCAAGAGACAACCAGACTTAATTCCTCCGATATTTTGCAGAAGTGATTCACGTTTAGACCTCCGTTTTATTTTCTCTTTTGTTTCTTTTCTTTTCTCTTTTTTTGTGTGTCATATTAAAGCAAGAAGGCCCCAATATTTGATGATGATCACAATCCGTTTCAGCGTAATTGTGCGTGCTTCAAACTTTTACACACAAATAATGGAATATTACAGGCCTATCAAATTAAATTAGTTTAGAACTGTGTAAATTTGTGTCTATAGTAGGCCTACATATTTATTTATTTAACACCTATTAATATATTCACAAAACACATTATAAGAAAGATGTGACAATGCACATTTTTACTATTACTTAGAGCTTCTATTGTTAGGCCTATCTCAAGATCATGGTGATCGTAGCCTATATTACACTGAACACTACAAATCTTTTACAATGAGTCTAATATGTTCCTCGTTGGTCCTTCATCGTACTTCAGTGTCATCATGTACGGACCGGAGTTTATCGCCCGATCTTCCGGACACGATCCAGGACGACACGAAGGAGACGGACAATTCCACATCCTCAGATAAGGACACTAACAACAACGAGAACGAAGAGCAAAACTCGTGCACGAAGCGGCGGGGCCCACGCACCACCATCAAGGCCAAACAGCTCGAGACTCTGAAAGCCGCGTTCGTGGCGACGCCGAAGCCCACGCGACACATCCGCGAGCAGCTCGCGCAGGAGACAGGCCTCAACATGCGAGTCATACAGGTAAGAATACATTTGGATGTATTCATTCATTTAGGCCATTTTTAGATCATTTTATATCTACATTTCTTTCAGATTTTAAACATTCTATCAGATAATGCAAGTATTCACCTCAAACTCAAAATTAAATAGGCTAATATAGGCTATGTTTATAGATTATCGCTGCTACGTGCTTTTTTTGGTCATTTATTTATTTAACAGTTACAGAGTAGGCCTACAACCACTACTGTCAAAGAGATCAGTCACATCTTTATAAGAATTACATTTTTATGCTGATATGCTTTTTCATAAAGCTTGGTTTGACAAGGTTGACATTTGAAGATCATGCCCTGCTGACAATCCTTACAAAATATAAAGTGAAAAAAAGGAGACACATTTAAATTGTTCAGGAAGTTAATCTGAAGGAATTGTACACCAG
Organism: Onychostoma macrolepis; assembly: GCF_012432095.1. Taxonomy (NCBI): domain Eukaryota; kingdom Metazoa; phylum Chordata; class Actinopteri; order Cypriniformes; family Cyprinidae; genus Onychostoma; species Onychostoma macrolepis. The sequence continues at coordinate 19,557,962 of NC_081175.1, forward strand.
TTAATAATAGTAGGCCTATAATAATATAACAGGTAATGAGCAGTGTGTGTGTATATTTTATATATATATATATATATATGTGTGTATGTATACTTGGTTTGTCATATTTGTAGTGGTGTAATGTTCTGGTACATATAGATTATGAAAAAATACAAATATTGGTAGGAATTTTCACAGTTATAAAGCAGTGAATTAAAGTTGTTAATGGATTTTTATCAGGTAGAAGGCCCTGATCAAAAAAAAGCAAGATGATGTCAGCTACATGATAGGCTTGCCAGTTCCTGCTGAGAAAATATTAATGTGAAAGACAATATGTTCTGACAGCAATTACAGTCAACGGTTTCCACTAAATTTAAGAACTTTCCGTTTTTAAAATGCTCAAATAATTGATGAGGTTAAATTTAATTGAAAAGGTGTTGGCTGACACAAACAACCATGCTGTAAAGTGCAGGTAAAGGTCAACACCATTAGTGAGTTTTCCACCAGTTGTCAGTGAAAAAGTATTTAGCCCTGAAACATTTAGTAATTTATTAATTACAAGGATAACTTGAATGTAAACCTAAAGAAATGATCAAATTCAGCAAAAATACAGCATCTTAACACGGATTTATCGTCAGGTCCATATGAAGTCGATATAAAAGTAAAAAAAGCAAAAGGATCTTGATTCTTGATCTCTGATGACTAAAGTTATCTTAGGTTATATCTGTGAACTCAAGCACACAGCTCATCTTCACGTGTCAATGTCATCATCAAGAAAATCGCAACCCTCTCTGAATCCCAGCAAGGCTCAGTGCTTTGTTTCTGAGCCAAAATGGAGACGGCCTTTGCCACACGTCCCCGTTCATTTGTTATGTGTTAAATGTGGATTGCGCTCTGCGCGGGGAGCCCTCCGGAGCCATGCCGGTTCAGCAGCATGTGTGTGTAATCCCTAAGCAACGCTCACTCAGGAGGAGGCAAAACATTTCCATAAAAATGTACCAAACAGTTAGCCGATTGTTCTCAATAAGCAGGTGTTGCCTTTGCTGAGCATGGAGAGGAATGCTTAAGTGGTTTTAGGTAGAGAACATGTTTTGTCTCTCTAATATAGTCTCTCTCACTCTCTTTTTCTCTTTCGTACATGGCAGGATTGTGCCTCCAGAGCAGACTAACTGTTGTTAGCATATATTATGCAGTGGCAATGCAGATTCAGGCATGAATGTGTTACATTGTACCATCATGCATAACAATGTCACCTTATGTCAGACATTTTCACATCATCCTCTGCTCTTTGTTCCTGCGCAAGCAGTTTATATGACAACAGTGTGAAAAACGGCCCTCGCGGTGTTTGTTGAAGCACACGGCTGTGATTCTTTTGACTAAAAGGTTATATTTGAGTTCCACCAGCACAGTGGTGTGTCAAATTGCCTTGGTCTTACTAAAAGATTGAAACAATGTTCGACAGTGATGAGTCTGATATTGCATCTGTCACATACTGTTATATCAGGTCTATTTGTAATGAGCTGGCGGTGCCGTGATCAAACGATACTTGTCAGCACCGCAGTGTCTCAGAAATGATGTGCGTGCATGCACTAAGATGAGGGACTGGTGAAATCATCACAGCATATTAATTTTCGCAGGAATATAAATCTTGAGAATCTATTGCATTGTAGTTCGGAAGACTTATTTAACAAGCCGGGAAGGATCTGTTATTATGTGTTCGTTTCTTTCATTAATAGGTTGAGCTGCAATATAAACATGAAACAAGAGAACATTGTTCATGTATGTTTACACACACACACATATATACCTATAGTGTGTGTGTAATTTTGATAGTCATGAGGGCAACTTTAGTAATTATTTCATACTGCTCCATACATCCTCTTGGTATTTAGTTAATTTGGTCACATTATTATATAATGACATTTCAAAGCTTAGATAGCGCTGTTACAATGTTTCGATGAACATTGACCAGTAACATTTGCTGTGTTCATTTCCCTCATTAAGTCGTTTATGCGTTTCTTCAAGCAGATGTGATGCTAATACCATTAAATCAACAGGAGTGTTGCTAGTACATCACTAAGATGTAATTTCCTCAAAATATCTTCTTTTGTGAAGAAACAAAGTCTCTTTAACCAACATAAAACGAGTCATGATGAAAGTAAACATCTTTAGTTGTTTTATGTGGTGTTATTACTTACACCACTGATCTAAACCATCAGGTTACCTGGACAAGTGTAGGAAATGACCCGTTTTCTAATTGGAGAGTAATGTGAAATATAAACATGTGAGGTGCATCTCATCTCGTCTTGTAATTACATAGTATATAATTGTGGCTTTGCCTTGTAGGTGTGGTTTCAAAATCGGCGGTCTAAAGAACGCAGAATGAAGCAGCTCAGCGCTCTCGGTGCTCGACGACACGCTTTCTTCAGGGGACCACGCAGAATGAGGCCACTCGGAGGAAGACTAGAGGACCCTGACATAATGGGCCCCGGAGGATACAGCTACTATGGAGGTACATAAACACAAAGAATGTTCTTTGTGTCAAAACACACATTTACACACAATGTAAATGAGCTGTCTCTCACACACATACCCTGCATCTTCAAAGCTTTCCTCTTACCTTGAAAGCACAAAACCTCTTACAAGCAGTTTCTCTTTGGTATTAAGATGCTTCAGTATCACCCTCAGAGATTTTAGACAGAATCCAAAAACTATGATTATGTAATTAGAGCATAAAATAAGAAATATAACACAGGAATCCAATGGAGTTCATTGAAGAACTCTGCAGAGACATCAGATTAACGAGACCCTGAAAGCAATAAATTGTGTGCGTTACCTGTTGTGCAACATTCCAGCTTGGTCACTTTGATTGGATTTGCACATGCACGCTCCTGGTATGTGACATACTAACAGGTGTTTGGCAGAGATGCGAGCTGTGTTTTCATTTCTGTAATGAGTGAACATAGCAATACAATCAGAATACGGACACCAACCATTCTACAATTAATTGAAAAAGTGCATATTTCAAATCCCTCAAAAAGCATACATTTCCAGCTTTGAGAACATGGAAACAGATAGACATACTGATCTCTAGAGGTCTGGCATTGGTGATTCGACTATCTATCACTCAGCGAGCAAGTGGCGTTTCTTTATAGTAAAATGTCTTTTGATGATTGATTAGCACATTAAAGTATCACAACTGCAGGAAAAAATAATGGAATTGGGGAGGAATGTTAATGACTTTCTGTAGCACTAATTATATAGGCCAATCGCAAAGGTATGACGGAGTGAGAGGATGGATATGAGAGTAAAAATTAAGAAACATGCCTTTGCACTCTCCTACAATTTCCACATTTATTTATATCCTCTTTCCTCAACTTTCATTAGAGTATTTTCATTCATTAGATTTGTCTGTTACACTCTCGTAATAATTTTTTTTGGTAGTAGCCAAACTATTCTGACACATTGTCTTGGAGAAAAACATGAAATTGGGCATCAAATAAAAGTATTACTCATTGTGAGTTAATTAAATGTCATGTACACTGATTTTTCTAAATGGTAAACAAAACAGATTCGAGTATGTTTTACAAGAATATTGTATAGTAGTTTTTCTACTTTAAAATGTAACATTTAACTCAAGGTGTTACTTGTCAGTTTGTTTTAATTCTTTGTGAAATTGGCTAGCAATTGAACTGATTCTACACATTTTTTTTTTCTTCTCAGTGTACTTACCCTAAAAAGCACTTTTTCTTTTAAATATCAGAAGCATTACTGATTGCCCTCTATTTTTCTCCTCAGAATACCAAGGCGACTACTACGGGCCAGTGGTCAACTACGATTTCTTCCCTCACGGACCCCCTTCCTCACAGGCACAGTCTCCAGCAGAGTCCCCTTACCTCCTCAGCTCGGGTTCAGGAGCCCTGGAGGGCGGCCCGGTCTCTGCTCACCACCCCTCAGACGACCAAAGGTTCACGGACATGATCTCCCACACAGATACCCCCAGTCCCGAGCCAGGCATGACCGGACCTCTCCATCCCAATCCACAGGGGGAGGGTGGCTTCACAGGGGGTCCGAGTCCACCCTTCCCCCTTGCCAACAACACCAGTTACAGCGGCCCCATGTCCCATCCTGGTCAAGAGATGGGGGAGAACACTGTTTGGTAGGACAGAGAGATAGGAAAGACTCTGATCTATGGACACAAGAGGGAATTCCACCCTAACTGGTCTGCCTTAGTGCTATAGGTTACTGAGGGAGGGTTTATCGGCTGGTCATGGACCAGAACAAACCAATACTTGGACCTGAAAGGTGGAAAGACATCGTGCAAATGACCCTCTCTTGCAGTTTAGTTTCTACTGTCAAAGGATGTGTATGGTCAGTGGTCATCTTGACCAATCACATTGGTTTGATTCCGTTGATATGGTTTCCTTTGTTCAATATTACGATTGCGACAATAGCGCAGATGTTCGTCCAAGGGGTTTTCTACTGCTTTGACTTACTGATTAGTAAAAGCTGTCAAACTGCATTTGATGGTCAGAAGCGAGCTAGTACTTAAAGGTAACACCATTTTCATCCTTTCGTTGGCTTTAGTTTCTTCCTTTTCTGAGATACTGAGGCTCAATTTGTTCAAATTTAAAAAAAAAAAAAATTGTTTTCTTTTCTGTCTTAAAACTGGTCCATTTGTAACATATTTGGTTCATTCATTAACTGCTGAACTGGTTCATTAAACATTTCGATGAACACTCAGTTATACCTGTGTTCTGATGAATCTATGCCTGTCAAAACACACTTCGTGCTAATCAAATATCTTATACGTAATTTGACTTTCAGGTTCACTGAATCAAAAATTATAACATGTTTCAGAGGGGAAAAGTTATTTTTAGTTGAAGTTGAACTGTTACCCCTCAAATTGACCCAAGAGTTACAATTTGCAATCCAACAACTGACCTTAAATAACCAACAAGCTAATTGCATTTTCTCATTTTAGTGTCCAAGATATCATTAAGTTCTACACAGAAAAGTTGCTGTAAATCTCTAAAGCTACCAGGGTTAAAATGACCCTTAAACAGCAAAGCAGGGTTAACTAAACTATAAGATGTAAATGATTTTGGGTTTGAAAACACCTTGGGACAATAACGCTTAGCATTGAGTACATCCTGAAGCTGGATATACATACACTTTTGGTTGTTTCAGTAAGTAGTTTTCAGTAATAGCCTAGTTTTTTAACAATTTAACAATTCAAATTTTTAAATGAATTAAAGTTCCATGACATCACCATTAGCCATCAACACAAAAGTTGCCACTTCACAAGACGACAAAATCAGTAACAACTATGGATTTTTTGTTTTATCTCTTCAGCATTCACACTTAAAAACAAACATATGCACCTGCAACACATGGAGACATCTGCCTTACCCAAATCGCTTCCCATCCCCCGTCTTATACAGAGGCCTTTGCCCACACAGTGATCTGTCATTGAGAAGCTCACAGAAACGCCTGACGAGCCTGTGTGTTGTTCAACTTCATTTAACCTTCGCTTTAGTACCTTGCTTTGAAAAAAAATGTTTTAATGGAAATGATTTTCAAAAGAACATTGAAGCCATAATGAAGAATCTCCTTTAACAGCTGAGGTCTCTCTTCTCAATGGGGGGAAAACAAAAGGACGGGACAGGCAACATCTGTGATTTACCACTGCACTCTGAACAGCCTCCAGACTGAAAGCAAGCGCCATCTGATGGGCTTGTGAAGAAAAACAATCGTCTAGACAAATGTCACCTGGACACAAGGGGCATAATAATTTTGTAAGAATTTAATGAACTAGTTTTGACACTGTAGAATTTAGAAACTGGCAATACAGTATTTAGGTTTAAAGGATTCAAGGTATTCAAAAGGGAGTATATAAATTGGGGTACATTTAATTTAATTTCTTAAGACATCCCATTGTTTGCTAACTGTTAAACCAAAAGTTTTTAAATCAAATGTTAAAATTTAGCTAAACCAAACAAACAAAGTACGGGTTCATTGAATCTGTTTTTAACTGTTAATACAAATGATTTAAAATGAATGAAACGAAAAGAAACTGATATTAGTTTTGTTAAAAAAAAAATAAAAATAAAGTTTATATTAATCTGCATTTTATAACCACAAAGAATATAAATCTTTCAAATAAACTTATCTCAGTAAAAGTGATTCAATGTTAAAAAAAAGATTCAGTTCTACTGGGTCTTTCAGCACAGCCTTCAATCAATTCAACAAATAACAACAGAAGTGCACCAAACAAAAATCAGTCAATAGAAAACAAACCACCAAATAAAAACAAACAGAAAAGTCACTAAAAAAACAAAAAAAACCTTAGAGTTGACCAAACAATACTAATTACCAAAGTCACTGTAAAAACTAAACCAAATGAAAAAGTCACAAAAATAAAAAAAGGACTAAATGAATCTTGAGACCACCAAACAAAAAAGCAGTTACCAAACAAAACAAAATAACAAAAGAGAATTCACTACCAAAACAAAAACTAAAATCATCTTAGAGCCAACCAAACAAATCAAACAAAATCACCAAAACAAAAACAATCTTAGAGCAAATGACTATAACTAAAGACAAACTATTAAACAAATCAACAAAGAAATGCCAATAAACAAAACAAACAAAAACTCACAAATAAAAACAAAAATAAGACCCTTAAAAGGTACTGATACTAGGTCTGCCATCAACTGGGGACAACCTGGAACATTGTCCCAGGAATATTTTTTTAATAAATCCATTAAATAAATTCTTGGAGTCCTTTTTGGGTATTTCCAAAGTGAAGACACAACATATTATATTTAATATAAATAAGTTATTAAGTCATTCCTATAAATCCATTCAAACTTATCTGCAAAGTTTTCCTACTCTCTCTTATGTCGGTGTTGGCAGCTATCACATTCAAACAACAAACATGCATTTCACATGTATCTACTTTCATGCCCAACATGTTTTCAAGGTTATGACTCTTATTACTCATGCATTTAGAGACTTGTAGGTCCCCCTCCTTCCCCATTCCTTGTCTCAGTGGGCTCAGGTGGGCCTGCGGAGGACCACGCAGGCCCCAATTTTCCCCCTGACTGGTTTTAACATAAGGGGTAATGTGAGAGGTGCAGGCACGGGCTCTTCCACACCATCTCCTCCCCCAGAGGGAGACTCTGAGCCGGGCTAGATCCCGCATGCAGCCCCTCCTGCCGTGGAGAACGTGGTCTTCAGTGCCACCATACCATTACTGCCTGCCATATCCCTCTATTATTTACTTCTCCTCCTTCTCTCTGTTTGCTCCCTGGAGCCTGCCAGCACCATCTCTCGTTCGGCGAGGTAGAATAGAGGTCTTTATCTCAGGGAGGTGAGGACGAGAAGGCAAGGAGCTCGGGGACTAAAAATGTGTCTGTATACACATACGAACCGGAGCCGTGCTTTGACCAAGAGCTTCACGGGCACACTTGTATATCTCAGAAAAAATCTTTACACTTTTATTACCCAAATATATCCGATGTCTTGGTTCTGCACACACACACACACACACACACACACACACACACATACAGACACAGAGCAAAGTCCATTATCACACGAGCCTTTTTGTAATGGATTTCCTTGCTTTGCTTCAGTGAGAGGGAAGAGGTGGTGGTGGAGGGGAGAGAAGCCTTCTGTTGTTGTTATAAATCACCTGCTCGTTCTCTCACAACTCTCTCCCTCCCGTTTCTCAGTCCCATGCTATCCCACAATGCCCCCCTCCACCCAGCACACAATCAGCCCCACAGCACAGGAACCCCCTAGAAAGTCTCTTTCACTGCAAAGCCTCTCAGCATCCCTCCTCACTTCGGTTTCCTTACTCTATCGCACTCTTCAGCCTCGGTTTTATTATCATTCTCGTCACCTTTTCTCTTCTCTTTAGAGATTAGTTATATTTTCACAGTTTCTTTTTGATTTCAGACTCTTCGAAGGTCAAACGTTTAAGCATTTTCGTGGTACAACAGTTTTAGTTGAGCAAACTTGAATATAGCTGAGGAAACTGAACAATTAAAAGTTGTTTTTGCTTTAAACAAATGTGTCAATCAACTATTGATTGTGTGTGTGTGTGTGTGTGGGGGGTTCAGATGGAAAATGACATTTAGATTTGTTCTTGTGTATTTTTAGTTCAGCTCAAAATGTCCCACTTGCACATTATAAACCTCTTCGGTAGAACTATTTTAAGGGTTGTTATTACATGGTTTTCTATTTTGTGCATATAGTATATACAACAGTGATATTAGATGGTTTAAAAAGTGTCTGGTTACATTTTATCTATTTCAGCGGTAACTTTAAAGTTGAATGAAAATAAACTACGATGCATTATAGTAGTAATTATATTTCTAATTTTTTAAATATTTGTAAATATTTAAATACTATATTATATTATTTAATAATTTTGTAGAAAAAAGAAACAAGAAAAGAAATAAATTGATGCAAATACATACTATTAATATTAAATAGTTTAAATTAAATTATTTCATACCATTATATATATTTTTGTTTTGTTAATTATGTTTATTTAATTTTTTACTTCTTTTTAATATTGATGCATAATATAAAATAGCTTTATAAATGTTTAAATTGGTTTACATAGCTAGTTACATTTTACCTATTTTAGCTGAATATAAACTTTAATGACTGAAAATAAACTAAAACAAATTAAATTATTTGTAATTTAATTAAAATAATATACAATATAAACAGTTTAATAAATACCTTTTCCTCTATATATATAAAAAAAAAAACCTTTTTTTTTTTCCAGTGTTAAATTACAAATTACATGTTCCTTTTTTTTTTTTCTTTAGCAGTTTCTTTCCCCAGAGGTTTTACAGTTTTAACACATTCTCTTTTTCCCACAGCAGCCCAAATTCTCCTCTCAAGCGTGGCCAGACCATCCAGAATCCTCTGTAACCTCTCACCTCCACCTGCTCAAACCTCCTGCGTTGTTACCTCTCCTATCACCTCTCGCAATCTGCCTCCCCTCTCCTCTCCTGCACACTTCCTCATGCGCCCAGCCTCTCCTCGCTGTAGCCTGGGGCTGGGAAATCCTATTAGCCTTTACCATGGGAGAGAGCAGGAGACACATCATTAATTACACACACAAACCCACTCCTGACAGTGCCAAGCTTAATCAGCCAGGACCATAAAACACACACACACACAGAGCAGCTAGTGCACCCACACCACTAACACACAGACGTACATACAGGTACACACACACTTGCAGAGAAATACCTTGTACAATTGGTTTGCAAAAACCATGCACAATTCAAAAGGTGCGAAATATACATAAGAGACATCTTTTGTTTGGTTTCCATCAATTTCCTTGAAAACCCTATCAAAATATCCCTTTACCAATTCTCTTTTAAGATTAGCAGTTACACACATAGTCAATGAAAAACAAAATTCAAAAGATGTGGAAATTGACTAAAATTTGCTAAAATGGATAAAAGCTGGAAGAACAAGGTAGGTAAGGCAGAGAAAACCAGCTGGGCAGCTTTTGTTAGAAAACACAAAAGAGGCGGCACATGCACTCTCTGACACACCTTGCTTAGCAAATGATTGGCACCGAAATATCATTCAACCCAGCTGTACAAGATCACTCCGCCTCATCCATATGTGTATGTTTACACAGCTCAGAGCATAGAGTATTAATATTTACACATTCATGTGAAAGAAACTGGGTTGAAAAAACTGATGAGGACATGGAATATACAAGAAAGGTATTTATTTACTACAGGAAAATCACAGTTTGAGAAAACTACCCCAGAAAAATATTGTTCAAACACTTAATACAAGTAAATAAAGTTTAAAGCACTCAAGATTGTGATCAAAAATTTCTACTTTTATTTGATTTCCTGTCAACAAAAAGCATGAACTTTGCCTCCTTTAAGCTGAGAGGAAATCTGGAAGAATACACGTATAAAAGGTCATTTCTAGAGTTTTTTTCTTTCCCATATTTTCACCTGATATAAAAAAAAAAAAATGCAAGCAACTGACCTCAGGTGTCAACAATGAGATAACGGCAAAGACAAACAACAGTCTTGAAAGAGTGTGAAGAGACTCCCGCAATGGCTTTTTTAACATCCAAGTGCGCCCTCATGTGGTCACCCATATTAAAACTCAAAAACTGAAATGTGTGAGCGTTTCTTTCACAGCTTTAACAAAACATTAGACGTATATATGCGTTTTTTAATAACAAGTGGGTTTAGATGGGTTTTTTTTGGGTGGGGGGGGGGGACAAGGATACGCAGAACGAAAAATGTCAACGAAACACAACATGAGTAAAATGCTAACGGGTGTCAACGAGTATTACATTACTTAAAGCCAAAATCATAAAGATCCACCACTCATATTTTATGTACTAGTTTTCAGCTTAATTTATACTCTATAGTTGGTACTTAAAATAAGACATTAAGATATTTAAACACAAATCTGTTTTGGATGCTAAACACGCAATATAAATTTACCATACGGTTAACATTTAGCCTTCATGTAAACTATAAACCTGCACTTTCCTCAGGTATAAACATACTTGCATATTTATGTGTGAATACATGTACATATGTAGGTGTGCATGTATGGGTGTGCACAGCAATGCCTTAATTCAAGTAATTTTGAGAACAAATTTAATAACCCATCATAATCATCTGAAAGGTAGTTACAAATGTGAAAGGACCTCCTTAAAACATTATTGTGTGTGAGGCGAAATAAAATTGAAATCAAAACATTTGTGAGAACAAAATCTGAAACTATAATGGTGAAACTCAATCCACAGCAGCACGCCTAGATCTTCACATTGTAAATTTGCAAACTTATAGCTGCTTTTTTATAAGCAGTTTAAGCTGCATTCAATAAGCATCAGGTAAATCAAAAGTAAAGGAGCTTAAAATCACAGTTATAATTGTGAGCAGTCAGCATTGTAAATCAAGGACTGTGCTTAAAACATATTAATATGAAATAATATTGTTTTAATTTTCTCTTTTAGTCATAAAACAAAACCTGAACCAAAACCAAAAACTAGATGTAAACACTGCCTGTTATAAACCCTAACCCAAGTATAAAAGACGCTCAATACTCTCTAGTACAGATCGTGGTATATGTGTGTACTAAGTAGTGCCTACTAACTTACTGTTTTTTTAATGGAGTGTACTGGAGTGTCACGGAGAATGAATGAAATCAGTTTTTACTGCGTTTTTTTGCTTTTGTGGGTGTGGACTGGATCACTTTGGTTTTCCTCCGCAAGACTCTCCTGTCAATCACCGGAGGCTCCTCCTCTTCTCCCGAATTGTGTTCGGCAGCTTCATCTTCCTCTGTGCTCCCCTTCTCCTCTTCGGTGCTTGTGAGCTTTTCTTCCTCCTCCTCTTCTTCATCAAATTCCTCATCCACCACCTGTATGACCACAGCTTTACTCAGTCTACTGGATGTGCGTTTGGGTGTTGGCGGGACGGGTTTGATCCTGCCTCCTCGAAGAACTCGAACCCCAGGAGGAGAATCGTGAGTTTCATCTGAACTTTTCCACTCATAATCATCATCATCATCATCATCTTCAGTGGTGGCAGTGTCCTCCTCTTCTTTCCGTTCATTGTTTTCATCTATCTCAGGTAATTTCTCATCCTCTGGCTCCTCTTTTCCGGAGTCCTCTGTTGCAGGTTGGCTTTCCTCGGTCTCAAGTGGCTCATCAGAGGCAGTCTCATCTTGTTGGTTCACAGCTGGCTCCACTGTCTCTATAATGACCTCTTCTTCACCTGCTGCACTAGGAGAAGCAGATGTCTCCTCCTGTGGAGCTTCTAGCTCAGGAGCAGATGGTTCCTCTACTGCATCACTGTCCTGCACAGAGGAAACACACTCAACCAGGTCGGCCGGAATGACTGGCGCCTCAGGAACAGCTGGTGGATGATCAGTGTCTTCGGTTTCCTCAACTGCAGGAGCTACTTCCTCAACTGCAGGAGCTACTTCCTCAACTGCAGGAGCTAATTCCTCAACTGCAGGAAGTTCCTGCTGAACTTCCTCTTCCTCCTCAACTGGAGAAGGAACGTCTGCCTCTGTGCCCTGTTTCTCCTCAGTAACAAGTTCTTGGTCGATCTGCTCCACTACTTCAGACTCTTTAGGGGTGTCAATGATGCCATCCTTAACAAGACAAACCAGATAATAAATATGTTTAGTTATAGTCTAAAAAGTAGTGACACTGATGTTCTGAGTTAAAAAAAACACTATGCATTCAATTTTTCCAAATATTCAGGAAGAGATTAGAAAATGTTGTGAGTAGGGTTTGAATTTGTAGTGCTCATGTTAGCACCACAGCTCAACATATTAGAGCACGCTGACTGCTATGCCACAGATCTGACATGATTTTGTGACAATGTTATCAGTATTCTTTATTAAAAATTAAAATTGAATTTATTTAAATTTTACTTTGGGTGCAATTTATTATATTATAATTTATTTTTATTTTATTATAAAAATTTATATTTTTATTCTGCAAAAAATGCATTAAAATGGTAAAAAAAAAAAAAAAGTAATAAAATAAAAATCATTTTAAATAAATGCTCTTCTTTTGAACTCTTAGAATCCTGAAAAAAAAAAGTATTTCCACAAAAACAGTTTCCAAAAAATGTCTGAAGGATCATGACACTGAAGCCTGGAGTAATGGCTGCTGAATATTAAGCTTTGCCAACACAGGAATAAATGACTTGTTCTAAAATATATTACAACAGAAAACAGTTATTTTAAATTGTTAACATATTTCACACTATTGCTGTTTTTACAGCATTTTCTCAAATATATATGCATGAGACATCTTTTAAAAAACTTTAAATGACACAAATAGTGTATACAGATTGCTCAAATCATGTAACAGTACAACCTTGACCTTAACCTGAATTAAACAGTTTACCTGTGCTTCTCCCTCTGCCTCCATCTCCTCAGCAGTGCCATTTTGGATGACAGGTTCAGCCTCTAGAGGGAGCTCTTGCGTGGCCTGTGCATCCTCTGTTGTGACTGCTGACCCCACATTCTCCTCTTCTTGACTGTCAGTCATTTCTCCATTGACTTCTGCCACCTTCACAGAGAAACAGAGAACTCAATACCTGATTTGGGTGTGTACAAATCTGTATGTGTGAACTGACATTCACAAAATTTGCACCTCTGGCTCAGAGAACATACTGATTTATAAACCACAAACATAATTTGCATTGGCATTTTTGGCAACTGTTGTAAGCCAACTTGTTTGGCCTCATATTAAACCAGTGATGAAATAAGTGTACCAGATAAGACAACCAACAAAGGTTGTTGCTGTCCCTCACCAGAATTTCTGTGTCTACAGGGGCCTCATTGGATGCAGCCTCCTCCACCTGGACAGAGGTTGCTGCTCCATCTTCTCCTCCTCCACTTTCTCCATCCATGTGTTCTTTAGTCTCTGGCATGACAGCATCAGGTTCAGTCTCTGTTTCTGGTTCGACCACTCTAAATTCAATATACAGGTAATAAATGACAAAGAGGACAATACAGTAATTCGGTCTTTTTAGAATTATACATTACATTTTCTGGTACAACTGTTTTTGAAATTGATAATAAGAAACCGAGCACTATATCTGCATAATAATGATTTATAAAGTATCATGTGACAATTACGACTGAAAATTCAGCTTTGCCATCACAGGATTGTTTTTTTTTTTTTTAAAAAGAAAAATTGTTTAAATATATATATATAATTTTTTACAATGTTAAAATTTCACTGTATTGTTTATCAAATTAAAAAATAAATAAATAACATTATTTAACATTTAAAAAAATACCGTACAGACCCCAAACTTTGAATGGTAGTGTATCATGAATTAAATGATTTCTTAATCTAGGTTTAATGTTAATCATTTTTACATGTACAAATACAAAACTATTTCAAATTGCATAATTTGTCATTAGTTGATGTATTATTTAAAAAAATGAATCTATAATAAATTAAATGTTTCTATGTGGTTTCTAGGGTTTTCTAGTCCTTAGATATGGTTTGGGTCACTCCCCAAACGGTTTGGGTCTATGGGATTTTTCCCACATTTAATACACTTTACATATGTAACATTTTATTCCAGTCAGGATTTAATATCAACAGTTTACTATCAGACCCATGGTGGAGGGTCATTTTAAGAACCCATCTGCTGCATTATGATATTATTACACATTTTATCTCAGTGGAACACGAGTAAATCTCCATTACTGTAATCTTAAGGATAACCTCTGAAAGCAACCAGTCAATGAGGTGTAATATGCGAGGCGTTTTTAGAGACCTGTTGATTTTTTCAGGTCGGTTCTCCACAGCACTCTCTTCTGGTTCTTCCCGTGGCCTTTTCTTTTGTTTGCGTTCGCTGCTCCGTGTGCGTGTGGAAATGGGCAAGTCACTAATTTCTACAGCGAGAAGATGAAAAAAAAAAAAGAAAAGGCTTTAACACCCACTTAAACTGGGTGTTTTAGAATCATAAATTGAACACAAATCCAAACCTTCTGCTACTTTGAGATGTTTGTTGACCACCACCACATCCTCCTGTAAAACCAAAATGAAAACAATTCACTCTACTCAGTCAAGGGTTAACAGATTCTATAAATACCTACATGCAAATATCTCAAATTCAGAAAAAAGCACAACAATGAAGCAAGCATATGCAAAACTAAACATTTCCCAGATAAACTAGTCTGTGGGATGTCTGACTAAAAGGAGCCCTGTATAATAGGTTCATATCCACCAGAAACTATTCAAATGTGTTTCTTATACTGAAACTAAACACAAACCTTCAGTTCAGTAACAGATACTCAAAATTAGGTTGAATAATCTTTTAATGCAGAAAAACCCTATCATAGTGTTATTAAAAAAACAGAGACACACATATTACACATAATAAAGGGAAAATTAGAGTTACAGTAACTGTAGACAAGCTAAAATGTGTTTCTGAGAAGTGTCTCTTTAGCCCTACGGCTAATAAAGCTAAAAAACAATCTAGAAAAACATCTAGATATACGACATAAAGACAGGATCAAATTTACCGTGATGTCCAGGCAGCTCTCCTCGGTCATTTCCACCTCATTAACCGCAACCTCTCCGTTTTTGTTTTCTTCTGCTGCCCATGAGCTGTGGTTACCTGTATGGAGATGGACACAACAAATCTAAAATCTAACCTATAAAATCAAGTAAAGATGTGAAACTGAGCTGATAGTGTGATGCCACTTGCAATGAACAATGAGATATACTGGTAAAAGCTGCCATTTTGAGAAACAACCCCACAACTGTTAGGAGTTTCAAGAGGGTCAGTGGCAGATATGACCCAGGAAGAGGCACTTACATTGTAGTGTCATGGAGCCAAGTTTGCTGGCCACTTTCACTTTCTGGTAGGGACCTCCAACTCCTTCCACCTCCCAAAGCAGGTCCACATCGGCCGGGTATGTGCTCAGGTACTGTCTGCATACTGGAGCATATTTTTTTTAATTACTCTTTATATACACATTTAGTAAAACATTTTAAAGAAACGTAGCTCTTTATATTTATTTACAAATAAGTTCTACACTGTCGGTCACCTTATTAAAATCTTTGTCCTTCCTTGTAGAGTATAAGGTTACAAACTAGTAAAGGGGCATTTAAAACTACAAAGAAGTAAAGAAGATTTCTGACCCTTTTGCATTGCTGGTGTTAAAGGGTATTTCAAGCCCAGTTCGTCATCTTTAAAGGAGTCCACAAAGTCCTCCAACATCTGCAAGCCATGACCGTTACCACGGTGATCCTTCCGCACAAATATAGAGTCCATGACTGGAAGTAGGTAGCACTGGCTCACAAAGCTATTACACAAGCTACCTGTAGGGAGAACAAACACAACAGATGGAAGAAATGTCTGGTGCAAAATCACTGCATGTTACACTAGTTTCCATCTGCAATACTATCAAAAATATAGTTTATCTTGAACAGTGACACTTATTTTCATGAACAGTTAAATTATATTGGATAACAATGTTGGGTAAGTTACTCAAAAAAAAGTAATCCACTACAAACTACTTCTTTAAAAGTGTAATTTGATTACTGATTACTGCATTTAAAAAGTAATCAGATTATTTTACTTTCAAATTTACTTTACTTTTCAAGTTATCAAACCTAAAACAAAAAAAATACACTACAAAGAGAAAATCAGTTGTTTCATTAATTTAATATTGACTGAAAAATTAAAAGTATTATTTGTATACACTCCCATATCAACAAAGTAAAATAAAGAAAACAAATAGGGTGCGAAATACGAAAATGACATGAGAAATACATCTAAAGAAAGCTTGAAGTGTCTATTTTTAAATGAAGTCATGACGAAAACAAATATTATCTGATAAAATAATCCATATAAAACCAACACAAGGTGCAGTCTTTCCTGTCTGAGCTCACCTATAATGTAATCATGCCCATGCACGTCGCACGCTATAAGATAATCATCCACTCGAAAACAGGCTTGAGACGTGTGAACATCTACAGGTGCTGGTCATATAATTAGAATATCATCAAAAAGTTGATTTATTTCACTAATTCCATTAAAAAAGTGAAACTTGTATATTATATTCATTCATTACACGCAGACTGACATATTTCAAATGTTTATTTCTTTTAATTTTGATGATTATAACTGACAACTAAGGAAAATCCCAAATTCAGCATCTCAGAAAATTAGAATATTACTTAAGACCAATACAAAGAATGGATTTTTAGAAATCTTGGCCAACTGAAAAGTATGAACATGAAAAGTATGAGCATGTACAGCACTCAATACTTAGTTGGGGCTCCTTTTGCCTGAATTACTGCAGCAATGCGGCGTGGCATGGAGTCGATCAGTCTGTGGCACTGCTCAGGTGTTATGAGAGCCCAGGTTTCTTTGATAGCGGCCTTCAGCTCATCTGCATTGTTGGGTCTGGTGTCTCTCATCTTCCTCTTGACAATACCCCATAGATTCTCTATGAGGTTCAGGTCAGGCGAGTTTGCTGGCCAATCAAGCACAGTAACACTATGGTCATTGAACCAGCTTTTGGTACCTTTGGCAGTGTGGGCAGGTGCCAAGTCCTGCTGGAAAATGAAATCAGCATCTCCATAAAGCTTGTCAACAGAAGGAAGCATGAAGTGCTCTAAAATGTCCTGGTAGATGGCTGCGTTGACTGTGAACTTCAGAAAACACAGTGGACCAACACCAGCAGATGACATGGCAGCCCAAATCATCACTGACTGTGGAAACTTCACACTGGACTTCAAGCAACATGGATTCTGTGCCTCTCCACTCTTCCTTCAGACTCTGGGACCTTGATTTTCAAATGAAATGCAAAATTTACTTTCATCTGAAAAGAGAACTTTGGACCACTGAGCAACAGTCCAGTTCTTTTTCTCCACAGCCCAGTTAAGATGCTTCTGACGTTGTCTCTGGTTCAGAAGTGGCTTGGTAGCCCTTTTCTTGAAGACGTCTGAGCGTGGTGACTCTTGATGCACTGACTCCAGGTTCAGTTCTCTCCTTGTGAAGCTCTCCCAAGTGTTTGAATCGGCTTTGCTTGACTTTATTCTCAAGCTTGCGGTCATCCCTGTTGCTTGTGCACCTTTTCCTACCCAAATTCTTCCTTCCAGTCAACTTTGCATTTAATATGCTTTGATACAGCACTCTGTAAACAGCCACACCTTTCAGTAATGACCTTCTGTGACTTACCCTCTTTGTGGAGGGTGTCAATGTTCGTCTTCTGGATCATTGCCAAGTCAGCAGTCTTCCCCATTATTGTGGTTTCAAAGAACAAGAGATACCCAGAATTTATACTGTAGGGATGGTCATTTATTCAAACTCAAATGTAAATATTCTAATATTTTGAGATACTGATTTTTGACTTTCATGAGCTGTAAGCTCTAATCATCAAAATTAAAAGAAATAAACATTTGAAATATATCAGTCTGTGTGTAATGAATGAATATAATATACAAGTTTCACTTTTTGATTGGAATTAGTGAAATAAATCAACTTTTTGATGATATTCTAATTATATGACCAGCACCTGTAAATGTCCACATCCCCTCTGTAAACAAAGAAAGATTCAAGTTCATCTCGGCTAGTTTTCGTTTTTGGAAGACGACGCACTGTGAGGAATGAGCCTTGAATTTACCTCAGAAGAAGAATGCGTGGCTTAATCCAGCGTCATTAAGTCATTTATTTTTACTTATAGTAGTATTACTTTGACAAACTTGTACACATTTACTTGTTGAGCTTTTCCCAAACTATAATGCCAGACTAACATATGTGGAGTGCAATATTTTGAAATATGATAGGCAACCTTTCATTGCATCTAAATGTTGTAGGACTCGTCTGCATTTTAGCTCACATTCTCCGGTGATTTCTTAAAGGGCAGTTACAGTTACTGTGTAACGCGTTATACCCAACTCTGTTGGATAATAATATTAATAATAATGATCATCATCATCATCATCATCATCATATCCAATATAATTACCTACAGAAAATTATAGCCGTTTCACTAAATAATAAATGTAAAAAAAAAATCTAAATTTTGAGAAGTAAAAATGACATAAAATGCCAAATTCTTGACATAAAAATTAATAAGTCATAAATATGACATTTGAAACAGAGATACTAAGTCATAACAATGAGATATGTCTAAATTATGAGTCATAATTATGATATAAAATGTCTGAATAAGTCATTATTACAACATAGCAAGTCACAATTATTAGATAAGTCATAATTATGACAAAACTAGTCCTCATTTTAATGAAGTGCCACTTCTGTTTTCTAATTTTTCATTATAATTACGACTTTGTTATAATTGACTACTTCTCTTATGATTGACTGATAATACATCATACTATAATAATAATAACTATCATTTACCAAAGCATGAATTTTTTCTTATGCAGAAATGGGCTACCATATGTTTTCTAGGTACCGGTATATCAATCCTTTCTCTGTACTAATAACAAAAATAATAATACACCTTTTGCCTTTGAATCTATAACCTTTTTGTACAAACCAAGATCTTTATTACTAAGCCACAACACAGAAGCTTGTGAGCTTGCCGTCTTATAAACTAGGCAAGGCCTAGTTTCATTTCTCACTCATCCTTTAATGAAGACACTGTAGATTATTTTATGAAGTAAACTTACTCATACATTGGGCAGAATGAGCAATGCATCTACAGCACTGCCAGACTCTCCAGGGAGAAGGACCGACCTTTAGATTTGACAGAGTAGAAGCCCACCGCTTCTCCATTCTTCCAGAGGATTTTGGCAAAGACGTCTTCTCCGTGGCACAGGAACGGCACCTCATTAGAACCCATTTCCACAGTCCGGTAAATGATGCGGTTTAGCACATATAAGACAATCCTCTCGCCCACAGACCTTACCTGCCCAAATGCAATTATTCATAAAAGCGATTAAATTGTGTTTTAGAAATTGTATCTGAAGTTTCACTGGGAAATCGAGTTATGTTTTGATTAAAAATTACATGTAAAAAAAAAAAAAAAGATTTAGAAAATAAGTAGGGTAAATCTTCATTTCATGCCAAAATTAAACCGGTGTACAACATAATGTAACAGTCAAGTTATAAAGATGACATTCCTGCAGAGGAAATCCAGACTGGATAATACAGGATATTACAACATATGGAGTGTGTTACGCTCCACAATACAGTGGAATGAGCAAGTGCAAGCATAAAGAAAATGGGTGCCTTGTGTATTTTTAAGTGAGTGAGTGAATGCCTGTGTACATTTAAAAATATTTCTAAATATATTTTCTAAAGCAAGCCTATGTATGCAAAGCGTGGAACAAAAACAAAAACACCTCTCACTGATCAGCCACAAACTACTGCCTGTTTGCAATTATTTGTTTGGCCAAACCACTACATTTCACTGCTCAAACCTTGCTTTTGTTTCCTCCTCTCTCTCTCTATAATTAAACATTCACACACACATACTAAAATACATTTTATATATAAAAAAAATAAATAAAAAAAAACAAGATCATCGTAGGAGTGCTTGAGAACATTTGCAAGTCCTTAACAAGGCACCGAAGAAAATGCCAGATTTCTGCTTTTTATTGACTTGGCAAAGAAGTGACATTCTGAATAGACACTGTTCAAAATACAAAAATGTGTCTGAATAATTTCATTTAAGAAGTTCAATGCTAAGCTTTCCAAAAAATAAAAAATAAAAAATGAAAGATTACCTTTACAAGGCCTTCTCTCGCAGGATTTGACGTTCTGAGAATATCTTCCACTGCGTACCACTGATCAGCCAAGAACAATGCCACAGCTAGAATAAAAAAAGGGAGGTAAGGTGGAATAAAGGTAAATAAAATGCTAAAGAAATTCAAATGTGACTTTCCTAGAAGTTTATCCATGATGTTATTGTCATAAAATCCATTCATAACGTTATTGTGATGGGTAAAAGGGGCAGAAAAGTGGGCTACCTGTGAACTGGTCCTCAGGAGCAAACAGAGCCAGGACTTTGTGTTTCAGATTGGCTCCATAAAGAGGAACAAACCCAACATTGGCAGGACTGATCCGGATCTAAAAGAGCCAGAACAGTATTCTTAAAGGAATATGCAAGGCTACAATTTAATTGTTGGTGAGGCACAAAGGAAGTGAATGGGGCCAGTTTTTAAAGGGATTAAATGCAAAAAAAAGAAAGATGTTAAAAAGCACTTACATATTTTTTTAGTAAAACAGATTCTTCAGTGTATAATTTGAGATGTAACAATGTTCTCAACACATTATGGTCATTTTAGGAGATACATTACATATGCCATTTTTTTTTAATTGGATAGGCCTATAACTTTGCACAGAAAAGTTTCTTTTTCAGTATGATTTGATATTCTCCACATTATCTGAGCTGTAAACTACAAATACCAGACTGTGTGTGTGTGTGTGTGTGTGTGTGTTTTACCTTTCTCATGCTGGGTAGGGTAAGGTATTGTGTGTTATCTGGGTTGCTGTAGAGCAGTTTGTTCATGTAGCTCTGGGCTGAACTTTCCAAGTCCTCATGTCTGCCAGACAGCAATACATCTACAGGGAACTCCATCCCTGCAGGGGTCAGAGGTCATAAAAATGGCAACTTCTGTGCTCTGTTTGTTTATTTTTAATAATTTATTCTGTCAAATTTTCATTCATGGCTAATTTCTTTCAAAATGCTTTCTACATGCAAGCAAATTAACATACTGATGAGTGAGAAACCACTTTTATTTAAAGCAACAGAAACAATTTATTATTAGAAATAAATGTTAAACTATCTTGCTATTGCCTCTTATGTCATCTTTGCATGACCAAATATCTTTTAATATCATCAAAATCTCAAACAAAACAACCCTCACACGCTTCCATTTTATATGGTCCTTTCACCATTGAGCTTCCAGTCTGTTGAGCAGTTACTAGTCAACAACAAAATGTCATTTTGTTCTTGTGATCACTGTATAAAACCCCTATTGTCAAAATAGTTTTTTTTATTTTTGGGTTCTTCAAATCCTTCTTTGGGTCATTCAGCATCATTGTTCCATAGGGTTGTACAGATACTTCAGAATATTGTCACTTAAAAGGGATAGTTCACCCAAAAATGAAAATTCTATCATTAATTACTCACCCTCATGTCATTCCAAACCCGTAAGATATTTTTTGATGAAATCTGACAGTTTTCTGACCTGCCATAGATGGCAACACAACTGACACGTTCAAGCCCCAGAAAGGTAGTAAGGACATAATTAAAATAGTCCATGTGACATCAGTGGTTCAACTGTAATTTTTTAGGGATGCATCAATCTGATACTCAGTATCAGTATTGGTATCGGCTCCGATACTGGCATTTTCTGCCGGATCGGGTATCGGTCAGACGAGACTAAATCCGGTACTAAAAAAATGAAAACGTCATGGTACCAGGTTTTTTTAAGTACCGGTGGTACCGAGCACCCGGTCGACCCGGTTCTTGACGCGTACGGACCTATGATTTCCGCGATGCAGAAAACGCGGACGGAATCTCGGAATCCAGTTGTAAAAACGGAGTTTACAGTTTAGCACGGAATGTCACGGAATTTGTCAAAGTTTGGATGAATTAATCAAAAGTAGGTCGTCACACTTTAATCAAATCGCGACATGGACTAGTATCTGTAAATATTAAGCCGCAAAAGTCGATTCAGATATGAATCCCGCATGTTCTGCGAGTCTCTGTGTGAATGAATGAATGAATGAATGGCAGCAGTGGCGTGCACAAGGGGGGGGCCAAGGGGGCTCGAGCCCCTGCCCCTTTGAGGTCTGACGGTAAAGTGCCCTTTGCGGTTCGATATGACGATTTTTGATGGTGAACTATAAAAATGTCTCCACAATCTGCTTTTTTGAAGAAATATCGTAGTATGGTACTTCAGCGCGCATTCTATCAGCTGCAGTTCTGGCGCCGCCGTCTCTATATACTGTACAACGCCACATACATTCACATCAGTGTTAACTCAGCGGTAGAGTTACTCTCACGGGATACTGCACTTATTCGCAGTCACAAAAGTACATTATTTGCATCTGCTTCAAAGACTGGTTAAATGTTTCATTCGTGTGCTGTTCTGACGAGCGCCTTTTCTGAGCACATACACCCAAAGTGCGTGCTCTAAAAAGCCAGTCAAACAGTGCCTGATTACTGAACTAAGTTATGTTTTGTGCTAATACTGTCAAAACACACAATGTTTATGTATAGACTCAGTTGGTTATGTCTAAAATGAAAGTAAACATCCGAGAGAAACGCATGCGTGCCTATATTAGATGCGTGCAGGTCTTAAAGGGACAGTACTAAACATGCTGCCGACTGTAATTAAAGGGATAGTTCACCCTAAAATAAAATTTCTGTCATTATTTACTCTCACATGTTGTCCCAAACCTGTAATAATTTATTTCTTGTGCTGAACACAAAAGAAGATATTTTGAAGAATGTGGCTAACCAAACAGTTGCTGGTTCACATTGACTTTAACAGAAGGGAAAAAAATACTATGGAAGTCACTGTAGACCAGCAACCGTTCTACACATTCTTTAAAATAGCATTTATTTTCAGCAGAAAAAAACTCGTTCAGGTTTAAAACAACTTTTGAGTGAGTAAATGAAGGTATAAAAATCAAACACTAGCCTATTTTAATTTTGGGGTGAATTATTCCTTTAATGTTAATAAAACACCAAACACAAAGAGAAAAATCACTCACTACTCTTGACTGAAAAACGTTAATACAGTTGATTTAATAGGAATCAATCTATATAGTGTTTTATTTTTATATTTGTTCAATTCAATTCTTGAATGCTCCTGCTAAATACACCTATTGTAGACTACCTGAAAATAGAACACTGTTTATTTTATTTGTATATTATGTGTATTTGTAATGTGTCTCTTTGCTCTCATTTTTTAATAACAAAGATAAAACAATGACAACGATTTTTATCTTCACCCACTTTGGCCTAAATATCCGCCATACTTTTTTATATTTTGTTACCTTGAAAGGCTTTGTCTTTATAATAGGGAAATTAGTTTGGCTGTACTGCTCAAACATCGCCCACCCCTATAGCTGAGGGGGACCAAACCCATAGCAAGTTTTTGTGCACTATATTTCAAGTGGTCTGAAGCCGTTCCATACTTTAATTTGAGGTACACATGAATATTTAAGTCAAGTTCAAGTAAACTCTGCTCTCCGCTGCGGAGAGAAATATATATATTCACTTGTTTTTAATTAATGTATTTTACAACAATACAAAGAGCAATGTGTAACATTTTACCAGACTTAGTCCTACACTTATTCACTTTTATTTGTTCCCCACTAAATAATGTTATTTCTCTAAACGTTTAGATTTTATAAAATTGTGCACTCATGATTTTTCTAGAATAACTTTTGCTGCCGAATTATCCACTAACCTAGTTTATAATAGTATTTTTGTCATAGATTATGATTATATATATTTTTCATTTGTTATTTTTCATTAAAATGAAGTTGAGCATTAAAATAAAAGTTGAACATTGAGCTTTGTTTAGTGTAAGTAAGCATAAAAATTTTTGGACTTTTCAACATTAAATCTCAAGAATCAGTTTGGGTACAGAAAAATTCAATAGTAATAAGGGATGCTTACACATTTGTATGTGTGCATGACCTAAGATCTCTATTAATTAACTAGATATTGGAGCCAAGGTTTCGTTTTGACACTTCAACTCTAATGAGAAAACGGTTCTCACACTAACTCAAAGTTCCTGCACATGCAATTTGGACCATATAAATATATTATATGCAAACAAAGCGGAGACAAAACACAAATTCATAAATACACAGTCTCTGTTCCAGCAGTGCAGACACTATCCTGAACATCATAGTTGGCTGCTGTCCATCCTCAGCTGGCCTCAATGAATCCCCTACTGTCAACAACTATCTGTGTCATGCTGACAATCAGACCGAACAGTAACACACACAAATGCTTGCTCACATATATACACACAGCCAAGCTTCACTGCTTTAACAAATCTAAATCCACTTTTTTAGCATCCAGGGGCCAGTAAGGTTTTTAGATTTTTTTGGGAATTTAACAAAAAGTAACAATTAAAAGTTTAAAATCCTTCAAAACTTATACTTGTAAGTGATGTGATCTTTGAAACGGAATCTATTGATGGTTGCCATTGAAATTATGACTGCCTTGTTAAATCGTTCCAGATTCTACAGCTGTGATTTTCAAGGACTCGGCACACACAAGAAATCAATATTATGTCTGTCCATACAAGCACACTCACACATACACAACAGCCGTGAGCCACAAAAACCCAACCAGCCACCAAAACACCCCCATGACATCCTGCATTCTTCCAGAGGAATGCATGATCTCTTTACATGTGCCAGAGGGCCGCAGTGCGCACCACAGGACCTGAGACTCAGAGTGGCCTGCAAACTATCAGAGTAAGCAACTTATATTTGCTGCGAAAATAACAAGGATCATAGCAAGGCAGAATGCACAAAAATATTTAGTATTTACATTAAAGGTGGAAAAATTTCACTCTACATCTTTAAATAAAACTAGTTGAGACAGAATTTTTTTTAGCCTATAAACACTTTGCTTGCTGCATGTTTTTTAATGTAATATACATGCATTATCCAACGAATATCATATAAAAAGACTGATTTTTAAAATGCTTTTCCTTTTACTTTGCTTGCTGTTAAATTAAACTTTACCATGAGTCTAAATGAAGCTTCATGAGCATTCTATAGCTGAAGGCAAAATCACCAATAGCATGTTGTGCAGCGGCACATGTTGCGTAACAGCTGTCTACAGGAAAAGCCGGAAACAAACGTCTGGGGTCCCCAGCACTCTCTGCTCTGAGCATATGCAGACAGAGAGAGCTTTATGAGCTGGAACCTACTACCTGTATCTATATCCATCTCATAAATATATCCAAGCATAATAATTCAGGGTACACTACCATGCAAAGGTGATATTTTTTAATGTTTTTTAAAGAGGACTCTCAAAGTGTGGTCACATTAGCAATTTCTCTGAAATTTTTTTGAAATAGCGCAGATAAAAAGGGTTCATTGATTATTATTATTAACACTGTAGTTGTAGTGAAATTATTGAACCTGCAAGTGAACTGAATTTGCCTTTATGCTCACCATTTATGATCAATAATAAAACAGTAATACTGTGAAATTCTCTTATAATTTCACAGTATTACAGTTTTCTACTTCATTCCATTTTAAATTCTAGTAATTCATTTCTGTGTTTGCGAAGTTGAATTTGCAGCCTACTCCAGTCTTTCTTTAGTGTCTCATGATCCCTTAGAAATCATTCTAATATGCCATATTCTTCTCTCTCTTTACAATACACACTTTATGTCTTCAACTAAGCACATATGGAATCCAGCATTCCAAAATACCAGTGGTCTGGCCAAAACAAAGGCAACCCCCCCACTCTGAGTAAAGCTAGTGATCTGAAACCCCCTATTCTGGGTCCACAGCCATGGTTCACTGAGGGCTTTTGAATCTATTCTTGTCTCGGTTGTAGTATCACGCAAGTAGAGCAGATAAAGCCAATTAACTTAATAAATCCAAGGCCAAAATCAGCAGGGGGTGTTATTATTGCATTACAGCCACTGCACGTGGAAGTGAAGACAGGTTGGTCTAAGGCTCAGATTAAAAAAAAAAAAAAAAAACAACCTTACAGTTATTGATGTATAGCCTTTGTGACAACTAGCCCCAGTCTCTTTTATATAAAAACAGCTATGACAGTACAGAGGCCTAGTCATCTGGCCTGATAAGTGGACAGTATGCCTGTGTGAACATGGTCACCACAGTTATCGTTACATAACAAATGAGCCAGTACCTTCATTCTCTCATATTCACACACTGTCAGACAGCATTAGCAGTTAAGCACAAAAGGAAAATTCTGGAGGCAATGCCTCTTTCTCATAGTTAATCAACACTAATGTTGACTCGGCACAATTAAGGTGGAAGGCTATCAAGACAACGCAAATCATGTCTTACAACATTCCAACTTGTTGGGCGATTTAATTAAGAACTGACAGTGAAAGATGACAACTCAAACTAGAGTGAAAGATAACAATTCACAAGAGAAACACATCACAGGCAGTGGAGGGACGCTGTGCTCATAAAAACAAGGAGGGTGTGTGTGAGATTGTGAGGTTTCTAAGGGGAGGGCAAGTTGTTTGAATTCTGGTGCTGGATTGAACTGGTTTGGTCAAAAAAGGACATGACCAGAAAGCAAACTACATAATGGTTTAACTCTGAAGGTTAAAATGCAGAATAAAAATATATTTAACAGATTTTATAGAGACGAATTAGTGATCACGTGTCGGTAAACATATACACACAGTTACTGTTAACAAATCAAACTATATTAAATTGTGTTCTTTCTATTCTGGTGGTAGAATAAAAAAATGTCTGCATCAATTGATGTCAGCAAAAGCATGCAATTATCAGTTTATTGTCTGAAGTTCAAAACTAATATCTGAAACTTTTAACAGAACCCGTCTCCTCTTTCGTTCAAAAAGAACACAGTGTTCTCTTTCCATGGAAGGAGGATACGCTATGACATGAATACCCCCTCACAACAAGCTCCAGTTATGGGAAGTCGCGAATCGGTTCTTTCGAACAGTTCATTTTAAAGAATCGGTTCTAAAACGGATTCATCAAGCACAGTGCAGAATTCAACACATGCCCAGTATGTTTATATTAACATTTTGTATTAAAGTAAAAACTTTTTTGTCTGATTAGTCAATTTGGTTCACTTATCAGTTATCGTGTTTGATCGGTTTAATAATTCAAGTTGTTTTGAAGATCCGACAGCTTCGTGAACAAATCTTATTATTGCACCGCTTCAACAGAATCATCGAAAAGAGCCGTCTTAAGTGACGATTCGTTTACGAATTCGACATCGCTAGCTGGCAGTTTGTGACCTCCACTGACTAATTGAACTTTATTCAAAATAAGCACCAATTTGTCATGAAATTGATTAAAATGAGAAATGAAGCATCTTTGTTCTGTCTGTCACATTTACACAAACTGCAGGGAGCGATCCAAACTGAGGGGGTGTGTCAGAAAACGTTTCCACATCATGCTGCTCTATCATGCTGATCAACAAAAAACTCGCCCTGACTCAACTAAAGCATTAATAAAATTAAGATATTTTATCACTATAACATTTACAAGAAGGTAAAGACTGAAGAATCCCAACTATCTAAAAAATAAATAAATTAAAACAATTCTAAATAATAATAATAAGAAGAAGAAATAAATGCGTCCAGACCTGTCAATCACTTAATGACATCAGTTATTGAAAATGAAAAGAAATCGGAAAGTAAACACGAGTTTCGTAAAGTGCGTGAGTGCGCACGCTCATATTTTACCCAATATTAGTGCGCCTCACCTGAAGTCGCATGCACATCTCAATCCAGAAATGTCCAGAAATGTAATGTAACATTTCAGCGCAACGTCTCAAATACGACCACTCCTGACCCATTGTGAAAGAGATAATCTTAAATAATCGATTATTACTAAGTATATTTCATCTCAGACATCTAAATAAACTGCATCCCCCCCAATACTGGGCCGTGCCAGTTCAGTTCGTTTTCGCAACAAGCGATAAACTATGCACCATGCACACGAATGAAGGAAAACTGTCGACTCACCTTAATCCTGCTCACGATATGATTTTATGTGTTTTATATTTCCCGTTGAGCAGGTTTAACCAATAGCCGATATTATCACGGATCCTCCGCTTGTTGTTAATAGCGTCAGCTCGGGGACGCGGTTAGCCCTGCGCGCGCACGTGGAGCTGCTTTCTACGGGATGTGAGAGGTCTCAAATGTCTCCAAAGTACAGGATTTGAGGAGATTACTATATTTATTTTACGTTTAAGTGTCATGAGAGGCAAACTATACTCCAATCAATCAAAATGATATAAAGTTATAGATGAAATTGTGACGAAAGGCAATCTTTGAAGGCTGTAGTGCATAAGGAAAAGTCTTTCATAGGGCGTCATGTGTAGAATGTGACGTATAGGAGCAAGAGGATAACTTTGTCAGTGGAGGTGTAAAAATAGACTTAAGTCTTGCATTGGCTACATCAGGCTAAACGCTGTTTTCATTTGTATAAAAATAGCTGGTTTGCAGATTGAGAAATTGATCATTCAAAGAAATGTGTTAACAGGGCATAAAGAGCAATCAGACATGTAAAATAAAGGATCAATTGCTGAAAAACATGCTGCACAAATAAATAAAACGATTTAACAGATTTAGTTCAAACAAGCTGTAGAAAAGTTTTCTAATAGGTTCATATTTTAATTATAGATTAAGGTTTAGGTTATGCTATGATGGGTAGGCCTATTAAGATTTCTGTAAGCTTGAATGAATGAAAGAGAAAAATTAAAACTAAATTGTGGAAAACATGAATCTGGTTAACCATTATTAAAAATAAAACGGAAATAAAATATAAAACAAGTGAAATAGTTAAACTATAAAAAACAGATAAAAATGACAATCATATTTCTGAAATTAAAATTAATATGGAAAAATAATACTACAAATACTATAATACTGTATAATCTAATATAAATAATACTAAAATTACACATATAAGAAATAATAATTAAATAATAAAAATAACAAGATACTTTATTGGCATGACAAATATTTGTAAACAAAATTGTTTAACGCTGCTGAATAAAGATAAAACAATGCACATGAATGTAGACGGTAGCAGAGGACTATAGACTTAAGTGCACTTCTTTTTTCCATCGGGTTAACTTTTGAATTTATTGAACTTAAAGCCATGATAATTCATTTATTAATGTTGTTATTTTGCTAGACAATTTAAATATCAAAAAACAACTCATAATAATAATCATTTTAAATCATTTACAAAGTATCTTTCAAACATACAAATAAATAATCTTAAAATTGGAGTTTAATCTGCAATGAGCACAAAATGTATTTTTTTATTTAAAGAAATTTTTGAATTTGTAGCTATTTTGCACAGGTAATATGGTAAACAATGCAATAATTCATTGATGAACCAGCGCCATTCTTTTGTACACAGCAGGGGGCGACAGAGAATAATTTACAACCAGACGTCCAGCATTAGTGATCTGCAGAATGAGAATGCATTATTTATACTTCTCTCTGCACACGTTTTTCTGCAAGTTTTTCTTCTAAACATTCCATAAGAACAGGATCCACTTTTGGATCCACTTTATTAGCAAACCAGTGGCCGTAGTTCAGGAGCCATCTGAGCTCAGCAGCACCATAAATACACACGTCTCGCACATGGACTCCAGTGCATGGTGGGTAAAGTCTCTCTTCTAAAGACCACCACTTCACCAGACGGGTTTTACTTTTCAGTTCTGAGATCTCAGGATCAGAACTTGGCTCTTCCCCTGGTACTCCAGACACACGAACCAGAGTTGCCCAGAAATGTTCATCAGGTGAGTATGTATCCTCGGACCAAGCCAAGAAATCACTGGCTATGGGACTCTGGTGAACAAAAACCACAAATTCTCTTGAAAGTGTGAAGTATGCGCTGCCCACAAACATGGCTATGTTGTGAGGAGGTGGAGATTTCATCTCAGAAGTGGTGACAGGTGAGCTGTAGTACTCTGAATTATTGTCTTTCTGTAAATGATGATAAGTCCAGCGCCATTGTTTTCCTCCAGGCCACTTGCTCTCCACCATGTTCCTGCCTTTCAGCTCTTTTAGATCCGACACCAGCTCAGCGTTTGTCCGCAGTGGAAAGTCCTGACCACACAGGTTGATGACATACTTCCACTTGACCTCAGAATCTAGGAGGTCCGACAGACAATTAAGATCCGCTTTGAGTCGTAAGAAACCTGCATACTGCACCCTCTCCAGCTTTGAGGTAATGAAGACGTTGGGGATGCAGCGAGCCAGACCTTTCATTGCTGAAATAAAGTCATCTGAGGACTTCAGATCGTAATGTATGCAGTATATGTTATGAGGCATATAAATGGCCCTTAGCAACCTCTCCACAAGGGCTGCATCCTGGTGAACAACCAAAGAATAAGCAAGGGGAAATTCACGCTCAAACTCAGAGCCTTGAATCCCATCATAACCTTGTGACACAAATTGATCACAATCAGAGGTGGAATTCACAACAGCCTCATCGGTTTGCCCTACATAGCTTTTTTCCTTGCGAATGGCTAAAGATTTGCCCAGTTCCACTGGTTCCATTTCATATATTGCTGTGCAATTAATTTCATGTTGTACTGTCAGACGTGGCCTCTCAAACACTATGATTTTCTGTCTTCCTCTTTCATTTACAGTTAAAAATGTGACAAAACAACAAGTAAGAAGTGTCAGTGCTAAAAAAGAAAAAAAGATGATGTTTTTCAGTTTGGGGAGCCACAAGTTTTTCATTCTGTAGGGAGAAATACAAGCTCTTGTTACACATTAAGAAATTTCAAGCTATAATACAGCACAGCTTAAAGTGTTATGTTGCATTCACACAACAGATCAATGAAAAAAGTTAACTTACATCTTATACATACTGTATGTATTCCCAGTCACTTATCTATATTTGCTCCGCCAACAAAAACCCCGTCCCTGTATCAGAGCAACACAATTGTGGTGGTGTAATGTTTTGAACAAATTAGGTTTTTCCACGAGTCTCTCAAAAAGGTTGTAGTAGTAGTAGTAGTAGAAAGTAGTGTATATGTTGCTAATGGCACACCTTGAATGCTGACAGAAGTATGCAGCTGCAGTCAAGGGGAGGAGTCAGAAAGTCATTCATTCATAATCCTTGATTATTAATGCTATAGAACGACAAAAATTTCAAAAGAACATATTAATTCCATTTAATGAAAGTAAAGAAAAAACATGATAAAGATTAGAAAGTTAGATTTTCCTGTTATTATTTATGCATTTAATAAACTTATTTAAATATCATTTGATAAGACTCATTTGCTTTATCATATACAGTGAGGAAAATAAGTATTTGAACACCCTGCTATTTTGCAAGTTCTCCCACTTAGAAATCATGGAGGGGTCTGAAATTGTCATCGTAGGTGCATGTCCACTGTGAGAGACATAATCTAAAAAAAAAAATCCAGAAATCACAATGTATGATTTTTTAACTATTTATTTGTATGATACAGCTGCAAATAAGTATTTGAACACCTGTCTATCAGCTAGAATTCTGACCCTCAAAGACCTGTTAGTCTGCCTTTAAAATGTCCACCTCCACTCCATTTATTATCCTAAATTAGATGCACCTGTTTGAGGTCGTTAGCTGCATAAAGACACCTGTCCACCCCATACAATCAGTAAGAATCCAACTACTAACATGGCTAAGACCAAAGAGCTGTCCAAAGACACTAGAGACAAAATTGTACACCTCCACAAGGCTGGAAAGGGCTACGGGAAATTGCCAAGCAGCTTGGTGAAAAAGGTCCACTGTTGGAGCAATCATTAGAAAATGGAAGAAGCTAAACATGACTGTCAATCTCCTCGGACTGGGGCTCCATGCAAGATCTCACCTCGTGGGGTCTCAATGATCCTAAGAAAGGTGAGAAATCAGCCCAGAACTACACGGGAGGAGCTGGTCAATGACCTGAAAAGAGCTGGGACCACCGCTTCCAAGGTTACTGTTGGTAATACACTAAGACGCCATGGTTTGAAATCATGCATGGCACGGAAGGTTCCCCTGCTTAAACCAGCACATGTCCAGGCCCGACTTAAGTTTGCCAATGACCATTTGGATGATCCAGAGGAGTCATGGGAGAAAGTCATGTGTCAGATGAGACCAAAATAGAACTTTTGGTCATAATTCCACTAAACGTGTTTGGAGGAAGAAGAATGATGAGTACCATCCCAAGAACACCATCCCTACTGTGAAGCATGGGGTGGTAGCATCATGCTTTGGGGTGTTTTTCTGCACATGGGACAGGGCGACTGCACTGTATTAAGGAGAGGATGACCGGGGCCATGTATTGCGAGATTTTGGGGAACAACCTCCTTCCCTCAGTTAGAGCATTGAAGATGGGTCGAGGCTGGGTCTTCCAACATGACAATGACCAAGCACACAGCCAGGATAACCAAGGAGTGGCTCTGTAAGAAGCATATCAAGGTTCTGGCGTGGCCTAGCCAGTCTCCAGACCTAAACCCAATAGAGAATCTTTGGAGGCAGCTCAAACTCCGTGTTTCTCAGCGACAGGCCAGAAACCTGACTGATCTAGAGAAGATCTGTGTGGAGGAGTGGGCCAAAATCCCTCCTGCAGTGTGTGCAAACCTGGTGAAAAACTACAGGAAACGTTTGACCTCTGTAATTGCAAACAAAGGCTACTGTACCAAATATTAACATTGATTTTCTCAGGTGTTCAAATACTTATTTGCAGCTGTGCAAATAAGTTTAAATTTAACTATTTATTTTTTACAAATAAATAGTTAAAAAATCATACATTGTGATTTCTGGATTTTTTTTTTTTAGATTATGTCTCTCACAGTGGACATGCACCTATGATGACAATTTCAGACCCCTCCATGATTTCTAAGTGGGAGAACTTGCAAAATAGCAGGGTGTTCAAATACTTATTTTCCTCACTGTATATCATATTTAATTACATATTGAACATTTTCTCATCTTAAAAAGTGTTATTTGCTCACATTAAAATTATAACAAGGCAAGGTTGTTAGCCTCAGTGACCTAATAAACAGCAAAACCTTTGATCTCCATTCAAAAAAGATTCATATCTTTATCATATTTTTGTTCCATTTTGAAGTATCATGATTAAAATGGTTATTCCTTTAACATATCATTGTCAAACTTTTATTGTCTGCTGATTACATCATATTTAAACTTAAACATTATAATTAATTATCTGACAAAAAGAAACAAATACTTACTGTACAAAGCGAAACCCCAATATTCAACGAAAATCCAAATGATTCCACTCTGTGTGACTTTTTTCATTGGGCAATATAAACAACTGCCTCAAAAACAAATTTTCTTAAATAGTATACTCAACTCAACAGACATTTTTAGACAATTTAGACAACTTTCCAAAAGGCAGGCAGTACTTTTATCACAGTGACAGATAATAGCAAAGGCGACAGGCCACTGACGGTATTTTCTGTTCACAAGGTTTCAACGAGTAATTCACAACCTGTTTTACAGGATTCCATCTGCTCTTCTTTTTTCTTTTCTTCAAAACTGTCCATTCAATGCAGCACAAATCTGTCTGCCCACATTCCCACATTCAGAACTAACCTTTAACATCCATGGAACATTTCCATTCCACAATAGGTTCTTTATAGTTGAATTTTTAATATTTATTTACAAGTAAAAATGGTCCTACAAAAAATGTTTTACTGATAGGTTCTTTGGGAATGGTTCTTCTGTGGCATCAATGTTAAAACTCCCTTTTGGAGTTTACATTACTTTACTCATAATGTATACAATCCTACTAGTGTCAGTCTCATGGAATGTGCATAGCAAAAACACAGAAAACTTGTTTAACAGTCTCTTTTTAAATAGGTGTGATCATCAGAAATGATTAACCTGTTAACTGTCAGTCCCACTTCTTGAGCGCTGACCTGAAAATGACGTCCACCTTAAAAAACAATTAGAAATATTTGCACATGATTTCACATAAAAAAAGAAATGAAATTGAAAAGAATTTATAGAAGTTTAATTTCATGAAGATGGAGAATATACTGAACTACATTTTATATTTTATATAATACATAGTTTACAAAATATGCATGTGTGATCAAAACCTGCTAGAAAATCTAAATCTAAACAATATAACAAGTTGTGTTCCAAATTTAAGGTTGATATCTTTTTTTTAAAAATGAGCTCTATTGTTTGTATTGTTTGGGCACGGTGCCAAACTTGTGGAGCTCCAGGGGTGTATTCCAGAAAGCAGGTTATGTGACATACCCGGGTATGTTTGAGGATAAGTGAGGGGATAACCTCAGCTTTCGGTTCCAAAATCAGAGGTTACTTTCAGGCCATGTAAGTAACCATAGCAACTTGCTCTCTGAAGATAACCTGCTCCGGAGCAGGTTATGTTGCAGGGTTAGTTCACTTCAGCGCTATCAAAGCATGTATGGTCTACTGACGAGCCTTCAGTGGGCGTGACAGATAGCGCACGATATTATATATTATAACAATACAGTTATGTATATAGCCTACTAATATATATATATATATATATATAGTTGTATGCTATTTTAATGATAAAGCGCTAATATAAGTAATAAATAAGGTTAGCCTATTGTGACGGTAAGGAACTACGATACCCAAAATGCAATGTGTTAATTTTGGGAGGAGTCAGTTAAGCAGGTACGCTGAGTGAAATGGAGATAAAATTGAACACAGGTGTGTGTGGAAGGAGAGAGGAGAGTGCCCTTGTTTGCTGTACAGATCTTTACTTGGAAAGTGAGAGTTTTCGTTATTAAGAGTAAGAAGTATGGTCAGTTTGTAGATGTTAATGAAGTGTAAAATGAAACGAAATAATTGAAGATTCCGAGATATGAAAGTTGCGTTGCTACGTTGAAGAGTTTCCGGATTCAATGTGCCTGCAAGCTGCTCCTTTCTTCAGGGTGTGAAAGCGGAATCTTCTAAAATAAAGCCGAAATCAAGGAAACTACTAGATTCAAAATCATCGTGTTCAAAAAGGTTGCTGTTGCTGGTTGCACAGAGGACGAGTTTGGAGGTTGCTGCACCACTCGTTAATTGGCTGTGTGAAACGGCACTGGATCGGAATCTGGTACTGGGAGTTTGGAGTATCTTGGTTTGAAAACAACCTCATTGATTATGTTTGGTCTTCAGGTAGGCCTTGATCCATTCATTCAGCTAACTCGACGAAGATAATTACTCATCAGTAACTTTCAGAAAAGATGGGCTTAGCGGAACTTTCAAAACAAACTCTCCTACACACTCTCAAACAAACTCTCATACACGCTCTCATATACGCTTTCGCACTTGAACTGAACTCACTCACACAACAAACAAACCTCATTTATTTCTTTGTGAACCTTACATGTAAGAAAATTTCTATCACCATGTTTGGTTTGGATGAATCGATGCATGAATTACTGTGTCTAAAGCTTTGAATTCAAAGTTGAGATCTAAGTTGGTATTGATACTTTGCATTGTTTATGATATGCTGAATGATTCATGAGATGACCTAAATTCAGTGGTTTAATTGTGATTGTTGGTATGTTTTGAATAAGTCAAGAACCTTAAAGTTCAAGTCCCATTATTAGATTAAAATGAAAAGAAAAGACAGTTGAAATTGTAAGAGTGTTGTGTTTTGTGACAAGTGACTGAGTCACAGGGGAGGGCTGGTCTCACTACGTCACACTATATATTGCTCTAATATGGTTATTATATTTTATTGGCATATATAACAGTTATCTGTATAAATTATAAAACACTATGACATGGTAATGTTTAATGTATTATATATTAGCCTATATATATATATATATATTACATTTTATATTATCATCTCACACATGGATCGGCATTTTCTATAATGTATTTCTATAATAAAAATACATATCTGATATGACTTAATATATAATTAGCATCAAACAAACAATATAATTCTTATTCTCAAGGATTAAAGATTAAACGGAAAAAAAAAAAAAAAGATTGCAAAACCATCAATTAGGTGGAGATATGCTCTAAGCATAAGGCCTACATGACCTTTGAACAGAAGAAGAAGAAAGAAGCAGTATGGCGCGCTTATTCTTAGCGTCCGTTTCCATAGTGACTCGTCGATTCGTCGGTCTGTTGAGAATGTCTTGAGTCTTAACCAGGAACATACTCTGAGTTGAATGAACTTACTCCCGGACGCGTTTTTGGAACCACATACCTCGAGTAAGCAAGGTTTGGGGTTAATCAACCGAAAGTTCAGGGTTTATCTGACGGTAAGTTAACCATGCTTTCTGGAATACACCCCAGGCAGTCAGTGAAAGTTATCAGGTTAATTGCAACTTGGTCACTTGATCCTGACTTATTTCTTCTTTTTTTTTTTTTTTTTTTTTTTTTAAACTTAAAGCTTTTTTTTTTTTTTATTTGTAGTTATTTTGCACAAGTAATGTTGTGGACAATGCAACAGTGCATTGATGACCAACTCATGCTCTATTCTTTGGTATACAGCAGAGGGCGACGAAGAGTAACTTGTACAACCAGTGCTCAGTGATCTTTACAGTGAGTATGAGAATCCTTACACTTTACCTTGCTCACATACAATTTTTAAATACATAGTGTAGCGGCCCCTCGGATTTATTGATCAAGACGCAGAGAGTTTCAAACGGGTGTCGATTTATTTCTTGCTTTCAACGAGCACCATGCAGCACAAGTACCATGAACACCGTGAAAACTACAGAATAAAATAGAAAAATACAAAATGCTTCTATGTAGCTTCACAAATAATTTGCATATAAATCATGTTCACATATTAATCATGTTTACACCCAATACAAATCATTTTCCTTCATACCTCATTCCGCTCTCCAAGGGCGCTAATCAAAGTGTTTCCGCCATCATCTAGCATGCTCTCTAGCTCGACACACTCTCACAGTTCGGAACTCTTAGAAATAACATGTACGAACAATACAAAAATAATAAAGTAAATCACAATGTAAACTCTTTCTTTACAAGATTCAAAAATTATGAAAACGATAAATAAATAACGTGTTTACAAGTTTTACCATTCTTCCGACGACGCGCGAGCACCACATTGTGAAGAGAGTGTAGCAGGAAGTTTAGCGTCACAAAAAAAAAAACATTAGAAGAAAACAGCGCTCTTTTCAAAATAAAAGCACAGACGAGGAGACACTGTAGAACTACAATCTATTAACTCTTATGTTATGTTAATAAGTATTATTAACATATAAATATAATACTTTGCAGGAGAATATTAATGCAATTTATCAGACATTTACACTCCCACCAAATCCTAATACAATGAATGAACAAATACACTAAATAAATTGTACAGGATTTCTTGACTCTAGGAAATGAATAGCCTGAAGTTAAGCTATCAGAGGTGTAACTATAGCATCACGCTTAATAAAGCAGTGTGCAGGGTTGTCAATCGCTTTCTTCTAATCAGTTCTCAAGGAGGAGCACCAATTTTTGATTGGTCTCTCAATAACTGAGGGCTTGGAGGGAGGATCTTGTTTTTTATGAGGTTTCCTGTCCCCAACTTGCACTTTAACTCGACGAACTAAGCCATCACTACTTTGAACAGTCTCAATCACTCTTCCAAGTTGCCACTGATTTCTTGGGAGGTTGTCGCCTTTAATAATGACAATATCATCCACCTTGAGGTTGCGGTGAGGTGAGTGCCATTTCTGTCTCATGGATATGTTCAGCAGATACTCTTTTTTCCAGCGGCTCCAAAACTGTTCGATAAGATACTGAACTCTTCTCCACCTCTTTGTCGCATACAGGTCTTCCTTGACGAATACTCCAGGAGGAGGAAGCGCAACTTTAGACTTCATCATAATGAGGTGATTCGGTGTTAAAGGCTCCAGTGCCTGAGGATCATTGATTCCATCCACTGTTAACGGGCGGCTGTTAACAATAGCCATGGCCTCATATAGCAGTGTTCTGAGAGAGGCGTCATCAAGTCGACCTGGGCACTGTGCAAAGGTGGCATTCAGCACATTTCTAACAGTTCTGATCTGGCGTTCCCAGACACCGCCTGCCTGACTGTCAGAGGGGGCATTAAAGACAAATTCACACTGCTTCTCAGTCAGGAAGATTTCCAGTAGCTTAGTGTCACATTGTTTAAGTGCTTCCTTGAGCTCATTCCTGGCGCCAACAAAATTAGAGCCTTGGTCACAACGTAGTTGTTGAACAGCTCCTCTCAGGCTGATGAAGCATCTCAATGAGTTGATGAATGAGTCCGTTGACAAATCTTCGAGCATTTCAATATGAACAGCTCTAGAGTACAGACATGTGAAAATCAGGCCGTATCTTTTGTATTCTTTGCGGGCTCTCTTTACAATGAAAGGGCCGAAACAGTCCATGCCGCTGTGCGTGAAAGGTGCTGAGGCTTCGACGCGTTCTTTGGGAAGTTCGGCCATTTGCTGTCTCTCTGTCGGCCGTCGGTTTCCTGCAAAACACACAAGTGTGTATCAGCTTTGCAACCAACTTGCTCCCACCAATTACCCAGAATCCATTGGCCCGAAGCTCCATTAAAGTCTGGCTTCGACCCTGATGGCATGTCTTAGCATGGAAATGAGACACAATCAGCTTGGTGATGTGGCTGTCATTTGATTAGGATGACTGGGTGCTTGACTTTGTGACAGAGCGATGACTGCTTCAATCTCCCACCAACACGGAGGAGTCCTTCAGACCAGATAGGGTCGAGACGGAAAAGAGAGCTTGAGTTTGGAAGGTCTTTTTTACCTTGAAGCATCTTTATCTCCTGGGGAAGGCTTGCTGCTGTACGATCTTAATCACTTCGTCTGCAGCCTTCTCACGCTCCTAACAGTCACATACTCACTGTGTTGTTTCTGTTTAGACCCCAGCCTCTTGATTCTTGCCACCACCTTAAGAATTGTTGTCCAGGAGGAAAACTGACTCAGACGTCTGACAATGTCATGGCAGTTTTTGACTTCTGTTGCAAACACCTGAATTGTCTTGACTTCAGGATCACCAACGAGTAATTCTGATGGGGCGCTGGGTGTTAGAGGTAATTTACGCTTCCAGAGAAACTTCGGTCCTCGCAGCCAGTTTGTTGAATGAATGTCTGAAGCACGAAGACCTCGGGAAGCATGATCTGCCGGGTTTTCTGCGGTGTCCACATAGTGCCACTGACTGGGATCACTGTTATTCCTTATCAGCTGAACACGGTTCGCAACAAATATGTGGAACCTACGGGCATCATTGTTAATGTACCCAAGCACAACTTGTGAATCTGTCCAGAAAACCTCTTCATCAATCTTTGTCAAGTTCACTCTTTAACATGACACTGAGTTTCGTAGAAACCACAGCTGCCGCGAGTTCTAGTCTCGGGATACTTGTGACCTTTGAGGGTGCAACCCTTGCTTTTGCCAACACGAGACTGCAATGGACTTCATCCTTGTCATTTTTGTACCTCAGGTAAGAACATGCACCGTATCCCACACAGCTGGCATCCGAAAAATGGTGCAACTCCACTCTGACAATGTTATGGAAGTCATATGGGTGGTAACATCTCGGAATTGAAACCTCTTTCAACCTGTGAAGCCCATTTATCCACTCCTCCCACCGTGGCCTCATATCTTCTGGGAGTGGATCATCCCATCCGATGCCTCTGTGACACAGCTCTTGAAGTATACGCTTTCCAGTTAGGCTGAATGGAGCTATGAACCCAAGTGGGTCATAAAGAGAGGCAATGACAGAAAGGCAACCACGCCGGGTTGAAGGCTGATTTTTCAAGCTGCTGCTAAAGCTGAAAGTGTCAGTTTTAATCGACCATTGAATGCCGAGTGCACGCTCTGATGGGGTTGGATCCAGTCCTAGAGGTTCGATGGTTCCTGCTCTTTCTGAGGGATCTAAGCAGGTGAGGGCTGCTTCCTCATTTGAGTTGAATTTATGGAGGCGTAGGCCTCCTCTTGCACAACTCCTGTGACTCAGTGATCAGTTTCTTGGCTTCCTCAACCGATGGGACGCTGACTAGCCCATCATCAACATAAAAGTTTTTCTCCACAAATGTTGATGCTAGTGGATAGATAGCTTTGTGTTGCCGGGCCAGATGTTTCAAGCCAAAGTTGGCACATCCTGGAGAAGAAGAAAGAAGCAGTATGGCGCGCTTATTCTTAGCGTCCGTTTCCATAGTGACTCGTCGATTCGTCGGTCTGTTGAGAATGTCTTGAGTCTTAACCAGGAACATACTCTGAGTTGAATGAACTTACTCCCGGACGCGTTTTTGGAACCACATACCTCGAGTAAGCAAGGTTTGGGGTTAATCAACCGAAAGTTCAGGGTTTATCTGACGGTAAGTTAACCATGCTTTCTGGAATACACCCCAGGCAGTCAGTGAAAGTTATCAGGTTAATTGCAACTTGGTCACTTGATCCTGACTTATTTCTTCTTTTTTTTTTTTTTTTTTTTTTTTTTTTTATAAACTTAAAGCTTTTTTTATTTGTAGTTATTTTGCACAAGTAATGTTGTGGACAATGCAACAGTGCATTGATGACCAACTCATGCTCTATTCTTTGGTATACAGCAGAGGGCGACGAAGAGTAACTTGTACAACCAGTGCTCAGTGATCTTTACAGTGAGTATGAGAATCCTTACACTTTACCTTGCTCACATACAATTTTTAAATACATAGTGTAGCGGCCCCTCGGATTTATTGATCAAGACGCAGAGAGTTTCAAACGGGTGTCGATTTATTTCTTGCTTTCAACGAGCACCATGCAGCACAAGTACCATGAACACCGTGAAAACTACAGAATAAAATAGAAAAATACAAAATGCTTCTATGTAGCTTCACAAATAATTTGCATATAAATCATGTTCACATATTAATCATGTTTACACCCAATACAAATCATTTTCCTTCATACCTCATTCCGCTCTCCAAGGGCGCTAATCAAAGTGTTTCCGCCATCATCTAGCATGCTCTCTAGCTCGACACACTCTCACAGTTCAGAACATTCTTCCGACGACGCGAGCACCACATTGTGAAGAGAGTGTAGCAGGAAGTTTAGCGTCACAAAAAACATTAGAAGAAAACAGCTCTTTTCAAAATAAAAGCACAGACGAGGAGACACTGTAGAACTACAATCTATTAACTCTTATGTTATGTTATGTTAATAAGTCTTATTAACATATAAATATAATACTTTGCAGGAGAATATTAATGCAATTTATCAGACATTTACACTCCCACCAAATCCTAATACAATGAATGAACAAATACACTAAATAAATTGTACAGGATTTCTTGACTCTAGGAAATGAATAGCCTGAAGTTAAGCTATCAGAGGTGTAACTATAGCATCACGCTTAATAAAGCAGTGTGCGCAGGGTTGTCAATCGCTTTCTTCTAATCAGTTCTCAAGGAGGAGCACCAATTTTTTGATTGGTCTCTCAATAACTGAGGGCTTGGAGGGAGGATCTTGTTTTTTATGAGGTTTCCTGTCCCCAACTTGCACTTTAACTCGACGAACTAAGCCATCACTACTTTGAACAGTCTCAATCACTCTTCCAAGTTGCCACTGATTTCTTGGGAGGTTGTCGTCTTTAATAATGACAATATCATCCACCTTGAGGTTGCGGTGAGGTGAGTGCCATTTCTGTCTCATGGATATGTTCAGCAGATACTCTTTTTTCCAGCGGCTCCAAAACTGTTCGATAAGATACTGAACTCTTCTCCACCTCTTTGTCGCATACAGGTCTTCCTTGACGAATACTCCAGGAGGAGGAAGCGCAACTTTAGACTTCATCATAATGAGGTGATTCGGTGTTAAAGGCTCCAGTGCCTGAGGATCATTGATTCCATCCACTGTTAACGGGCGGCTGTTAACAATAGCCATGGCCTCATATAGCAGTGTTCTGAGAGGCGTCATCAAGTCGACCTGGGCACTGTGCAAAGGTGGCATTCAGCACATTTCTAACAGTTCTGATCTGGCGTTCCCAGACACCGCCTGCCTGACTGTCAGAGGGGGCATTAAAGACAAATTCACACTGCTTCTCAGTCAGGAAGATTTCCAGTAGCTTAGTGTCACATTGTTTAAGTGCTTCCTTGAGCTCATTCCTGGCACCAACAAAATTAGAGCCTTGGTCACAACGTAGTTGTTGAACAGCTCCTCTCAGGCTGATGAAGCATCTCAATGAGTTGATGAATGAGTCCGTTGACAAATCTTCGAGCATTTCAATATGAACAGCTCTAGAGTACAGACATGTGAAAATCAGGCCGTATCTTTTGTATTCTTTGCGGGCTCTCTTTACAATGAAAGGGCGAAACAGTCCATGCCGCTGTGCGTGAAAGGTGCTGAGGCTTCGACGCGTTCTTTGGGAAGTTCGCCATTTGCTGTCTCTCTGTCGGCCGTCGCAGTTTCCTGCAAAACACACAAGTGTGAATCAGCTTAGCAACCAACTTGCTCCCACCAATTACCCAGAATCCATTGGCCCGAAGCTCCATTAAAGTCTGGCTTCGACCCTGATGGCATGTCTTAGCATGGAAATGAGACACAATCAACTTGGTGATGTGGCTGTCATTTGATAGGATGACTGGGTGCTTGACTTTGTGACAGAGCGATGACTGCTTCAATCTCCCACCAACACGGAGGAGTCCTTCAGACCAGATAGGGTCGAGACGGAAAAGAGAGCTTGAGTTTGGAAGGTCTTTTTTACCTTGAAGCATCTTTATCTCCTGGGGGAAGGCTTGCTGCTGTACGATCTTAATCACTTCGTCTGCAGCCTTCTCACACTCCCTAACAGTCACATACTCACTGTGTTGTTTCTGTTTAGACCCCAGCCTCTTGATTCTTGCCACCACCTTAAGAATTGTTGTCCAGGAGGAAAACTGACTCAGACGCCTGAGGATGTCATTGCAGTTTTTGACTTCTGTTGCAAACACCTGAATTGTCTTGACTTCAGGATCACCAACGAGTAATTCTGATGGGGCGCTGGGTGTTAGAGGTAATTTACGCTCCCAGAGAAACTTCGGTCCTCGCAGCCAGTTTGTTGAATGAATGTCTGAAGCACGATGACCTCGGGAAGCATGATCTGCCGGGTTTTCTGCGGTGTCCACATAGTGCCACTGACTGGGATCGCTGTTATTCCTTATCAGCTGAACACGGTTCGCAACAAATATGTGGAACCTACGGGCATCATTGTTAATGTACCCAAGCACAACTTGTGAATCTGTCCAGAAAACCTCTTCATCAATCTTTATGTCAAGTTCACCCTTTAACATGACACTGAGTTTCAGAGAAACCACAGCTGCCGCGAGTTCTAGTCTCGGGATACTTGTGACCTTTGAGGGTGCAACCCTTGCTTTCGCCAACACGAGACTGCAATGGACTTCGTCCTTGTCATTTTTGTACCTCAGGTAAGAACATGCACCGTATCCCACACAGCTGGCGTCCGAAAAATGGTGCAACTCCACTCTGACAATGTTATGGAAGTCATATGGGTGGTAACATCTCGGAATTGAAACCTCTTTCAACCTGTGAAGCCCATTTATCCACTCCTCCCACCGTGGCCTCATATCTTCTGGGAGTGGATCATCCCATCCGATGCCTCTGTGACACAGCTCTTGAAGTATACGCTTTCCAGTTAGGCTGAATGGAGCGATGAACCCAAGTGGGTCATAAAGAGAGGCAATGACA
Source organism: Onychostoma macrolepis (assembly GCF_012432095.1). Lineage (NCBI taxonomy): Eukaryota > Metazoa > Chordata > Actinopteri > Cypriniformes > Cyprinidae > Onychostoma > Onychostoma macrolepis. The sequence continues at coordinate 19,601,853 of NC_081175.1, forward strand.
GAAAGGCAACCACGCCGGGTTGAAGGCTGATTTTCAAGCTGCTGCTAAAGTTGAAAGTGTCAGTTTTAATCGACCATAGAATGCCGAGTGCACGCTCTGATGGGGTTGGATCCAGTCCTAGAGGTTCGATGGTTCCTGCTCTTTCTGAGGGATCTAAGCAGGTGAGGGCTGCTTCCTCATTTGAGTTGAATTTATGGAGGCGTAGGCCTCCTCTTTTGCACAACTCCTGTGACTCAGTGATCAGTTTCTTGGCTTCCTCAACCGATGGGACGCTGACTAGCCCATCATCAACATAAAAGTTTTTCTCCACAAATGTTGATGCTAGTGGATAGATAGCTTTGTGTTGCCGGGCCAGATGTTTCAAGCCAAAGTTGGCACATCCTGGAGACGAGGCAGCTCCGAAGAGATGAACCGCCATCCTGTATTCCTGTGGTTCCTTCTCCAAATCTCCACCTTTCCACCAGAGGAATTTCAGATAATTCCGGGATTCAGGAGACGGAGAACTGATAAAACATTCTTCGATATCACAGATGATCGCTACGGCCTCCTTCCTGAAGCGGCAAAGAACTCCTACCAGAGGATTGATCAGATCAGGCCCAGTTAGTAGAGTGTCATTCAGAGAAACACCATGGAATTTGGCTGAACAGTCAAATACGACTCTTAGCTTGTCTGGTTTTCTGGGGTGATAGATGCCGTGATGTGGAAGGTACCACTCAGTCTCTCCTGCAGATGTTGTAGGGGCAGGCTCTGCATCACCCTTGTTAATTGTTTCTTCCATGAATGTTTTGTATTGATCATAATAGTGTTTATTGGTCTTTAATTTCTTCTTAAGGCACTGCAGGCGAACTGTGGCTAGCCTCTTGTTGTTTGATAGGTTGGGTGGACTGTTTCCCTTGAAAGGGAGGGGCATCTCATAATGTCCATCTTTCTTCTGGGTGATGTTGTCACTGAGGAACTGTATGAAATGAACATCGTTCTGGGACACATATTTATCTTCATAAGTTCTCTCGGTGAAGTCTGATTCTAGGACTTTTAGAACATCTGTCGTCGATGGAATTGGCAGTTCTTTTACGGTGAGCCGATGCACAAAGCTCTGACTTCCTTGTCTGTCTAAGTGGGGATTTGATGAGCCTATGATACTCCATCCTAGTTTTGATCTCTGTGCAAACGGTTGATTTTTGTCCCCAATGATAACCTCAAGAGGAGCTAGTGCTGATGGACAGTCATATCCAATCAAGAGCCCTACATCACAGTCTTGAAGGGGTGGTAGCTTATCTGCCAAATGTCTGAGATGAGGCCACTGTAAGGCTGTTTCCTTCGTTGGGACGTAAGACTTGTCCACCGGAATAAAGTTACGGCTGTAGGCCTGCTGTACTTGGATGTGGTTCTTAGAGTGCAGTCCTCGAACTTGTAGACCATGGACGTTCTTGCTAGATATGATTGTGTCAATAGCCGTCATAGTACTCAGCTTCAGTTTTACTGGTTGGGTATCAACATTCAGCTTGTCAAGTACATTTTCTAAGACAAACGTTGAGTCACTCTGTGTGTCCAGTATTGCGTACGTAAGTACTTCTCTGTGTGGCTCTTGTATTGAAGACACAAGGACTGGGACGATACTTGAGGTAGCAGAAGCACGTTGTGTTGATGCATGGGATACGACCGTGTGCGTTTGCAAGATTGCATGGTTTTCTGTGGAAGTGGAGCTATTCGTTGTTGCTTCCACAGGTCTTTGTTTCCTGTCTTCGTGCAAGCAGGTTGGGTGACGACGGCTGCATATGTTGCATGTGTGTCGCCTCTTACAATCTTTGGTCATGTGACCCTTCCTCAGGCACCCAAAGCAGAGCCTATTTTCACAGATGAATGCTTTTTTGTCTTCACCACTCTTCACTGCGAAGGTGGGACACTTGGTGATGTTATGAGCTTCACTTTTACAGACGGAGCAAGGTGATTTTGGTTTACTGCCGTTTGTTTCTTGTTTCTCCTGAGCAAAACTCTTTGTTTGTATATTTGTGTTGAGAGCTTTGGCTCTCTTTGGTGATCTTTCATCTGTGGCCCTGAAGTTCATCAACAATGGAGAGGCAATAGGGTTACATGCTATCCGTGCCTCTTTACTCAGGAACTTTGTGAAGCATAAAAGATCTGGATAGCTTCCGGATGTGTCAAGTTCCTCTACAACAATTCGACTCCACTTCCGCACGATCCATTCTGGTAGTTTTTTGAGCAACTTATGGTTTTCCTCACAATCGTTAAGGATAGCCAGTCCTTTGACGTGGGGAATCGCCTCAGTGCAGCCTTGCAGGAAGTCAGCGAACTCTTGTAGTGCTAGTGGGTCGTTTGTGTTGATCTTTGGCCATCTCATAAGCTTATCTCGGAAAGCCTTTTGTATGATGAACGGGTTCCCATATCGGTCTTGTAAGACTTTCCAAGCTCCATTGTATGCGCTCTCTGAATCTCGATAAAAGAAACCTTCTACAGCCTTGCGCGCCTCTCCAGCAAGATAATTTTTTAGATAAAACATCTTCTCACTTGGTGGGAGGGGTTTTCTGTCAATAAGAGCTATGAATGACATCTTCCAATCTGTAAACTGTAAAGGGTTACCACTGAACGTGGTTGGTTCAGGGACCGGCAAGCGGTTCAAGCTTAATGAGCTGGCGATAGCTTGGGCTAGACTGACAGACTCCTGGGTCATTGTCACTTCAGGAGCAGCTTGGTGAGGTTGGAATGATGCAGCATCAGGATTTAATCGAGGTTCAGTTTCCTTTCTGTAGCAAGCAAGGTTAGTTTTGTCATTAAACTCCTCATCGTGGTTCTCAAAACCTTCAAAATCGCCATATGCTCTCACACGAGCTGCTGCTATGGCAACGTCTTTTTCTGCTTGTAACTGCTGCAATTTGGTTCTCTCTTGTTCCAACTGTTGTTGCATTTCCACCTCTTTTTGTTTAATTTCTACTAACATTTTTGCCTCTTTAAGTTTCCATTCACCCTCTAACTTGTGAAGATGTACTTGCTGTGCTTGGATTTCTTTCATGGCTTTTGATTGTTCCAGCTTAGCCGCAAGCTCTGCTTGAGCATCTACTCTACTGCTGTGGGCACTGGCTGAGCTGGAGTGGTTGCTCAATCTTTCTGGTGACTCCGCTGAGCTTACCGTTTCAGTTTTAGTGTGGCCAAAGACAGATCCGTATTCATCTTTGTTTAATGTTTCTCTTACCCTTTCCTTCTCAAGTTGGTCATTATAATCTTGATTAATTGTTTTTAGACGGTTACTTATGAGGTCATAAATGTCTTTTGTTAGCGTAACACAGGCATCCATTTTCTTTACAATCTCTGGTGTGGTGTTACTGTTACGTAGGATAGGTTCATACTGCTGGCTTACGTCATCTTGCTTTGCTTGAATGTCTTGCTGTAATTCATTAAGGTCTTCTGATGAACAGAGGGTTTTTAATTTTGTCCTAGTTGCCCTTGCTACCAGCTTCCAAGAGTCATAGGTCTTGTTAAATGCTTTCTCACGTTTTCTGGTGTCTTGGTCATGCATCTCTTGGCCTTTCTCCGTTAGCTTTCTTTCACGTGAGCTAGACCTGAATGGGGTGTCTTTAAGTGACATCTTGTTTGTGCTGCTGCTTTAAGTCGAGTGTAGCCTTTGATTGTCCTACGCCTGAATTTACACTTGTAAGCTGTAGTTATGCTTTACTACAGAGTAATGTTTACGCCAAGCATTAACAGATTATGGACATCCAAAAGGATTTTAGCATAAAACAGTAACAACAAAATCCCTTCAACCTTTTCATAAATAGACATGACACAAGCACATGGACATTAGGAAATGAGAATTAGCTCGCAAGTTATTTTGACCTTATAATACCACGTTATTATTTAAGTCACTTCAGTTATGCTGTAAGCTTGCGTGTGTAGAAATTGTCCCTTTTCAGCATTTTTGCTCCTTGACATCCAGTGTCTCTTTTTGCATCTCTAGCTGTACCTTAAGCATACTGTCCATTTGAAGTCTTGCCTGGGTACAGGAGCTGGATGTAAGTGAAGTAAACTGGCTGGTATCAGGTTGGTAGTTGGACTTCAGATGTGATGGTGTCAGCTTCTCACCAGGGATGGCAGGGCTGGTGCAGCGATGAGTTTTCACTGTAGCGGCCCCTCGGATTTATTGATCAAGACGCAGAGAGTTTCAAACGGGTGTCGATTTATTTCTTGCTTTCAACGAGCACCATGCAGCACAAGTACCATGAACACCGTGAAAACTACAGAATAAAATAGAAAAATACAAAATGCTTCTATGTAGCTTCACAAATAATTTGCATATAAATCATGTTCACATATTAATCATGTTTACACCCAATACAAATCATTTTCCTTCATACCTCATTCCGCTCTCCAAGGCGCTAATCAAAGTGTTTCCGCCATCATCTAGCATGCTCTCTAGCTCGACACACTCTCACAGTTCGAACTCTTAGAAATAACATGTACGAACAATACAAAAATAATAAAGTAAATCACAATGTAAACTCTTTCTTTACAAGATTCAAAAATTATGAAAACGATAAATAAATAACGGGTTTACAAGTTTTACCATTCTTCCGACGACGCCATGAGCACCACATTGTGAAGAGAGTGTAGCAGGAAGTTTAGCGTCACAAAAAAAAAAACATTAGAAGAAAACAGCGCTCTTTTCAAAATAAAAGCACAGACGAGGAGACACTGTAGAACTACAATCTATTAACTCTTATGTTATGTTATGTTAATAAGTCTTATTAACATATAAATATAATACTTTGCAGGAGAATATTAATGCAATTTATCAGACATTTACACTCCCACCAAATCCTAATACAATGAATGAACAAATACACTAAATAAATTGTACAGGATTTCTTGACTCTAGGAAATGAATAGCCTGAAGTTAAGCTATCAGAGGTGTAACTATAGCATCACGCTTAATAAAGCAGTGTGCAGGGTTGTCAATCGCTTTCTTCTAATCAGTTCTCAAGGAGGAGCACCAATTTTTTGATTGGTCTCTCAATAACTGAGGGCTTGGAGGGAGGATCTTGTTTTTTATGAGGTTTCCTGTCCCCAACTTGCACTTTAACTCGACGAACTAAGCCATCACTACTTTGAACAGTCTCAATCACTCTTCCAAGTTGCCACTGATTTCTTGGGAGGTTGTCGCCTTTAATAATGACAATATCATCCACCTTGAGGTTGCGGTGAGGTGAGTGCCATTTCTGTCTCATGGATATGTTCAGCAGATACTCTTTTTTCCAGCGGCTCCAAAACTGTTCGATAAGATACTGAACTCTTCTCCACCTCTTTGTCGCATACAGGTCTTCCTTGACGAATACTCCAGGAGGAGGAAGCGCAACTTTAGACTTCATCATAATGAGGTGATTCGGTGTTAAAGGCTCCAGTGCCTGAGGATCATTGATTCCATCCACTGTTAACGGGCGGCTGTTAACAATAGCCATGGCCTCATATAGCAGTGTTCTGAGAGAGGCGTCATCAAGTCGACCTGGGCACTGTGCAAAGGTGGCATTCAGCACATTTCTAACAGTTCTGATCTGGCGTTCCCAGACACCGCCTGCCTGACTGTCAGAGGGGCATTAAAGACAAATTCACACTGCTTCTCAGTCAGGAAGATTTCCAGTAGCTTAGTGTCACATTGTTTAAGTGCTTCCTTGAGCTCATTCTTGGCGCCAACAAAATTAGAGCCTTGGTCACAACGTAGTTGTTGAACAGCTCCTCTCAGGCTGATGAAGCATCTCAATGAGTTGATGAATGAGTCCGTTGACAAATCTTCGAGCATTTCAATATGAACAGCTCTAGAGTACAGACATGTGAAAATCAGGCCGTATCTTTTGTATTCTTTGGGCTCTCTTTACAATGAAAGGGCCGAAACAGTCCATGCCGCTGTGCGTGAAAGGTGCTGAGGCTTCGACGCGTTCTTTGGGAAGTTCGGCCATTTGCTGTCTCTCTGTCGGCCGTCGCAGTTTCCTGCAAAACACACAAGTGTGTATCAGCTTTGCAACCAACTTGCTCCCACCAATTACTCAGAATCCATTGGCCCGAAGCTCCATTAAAGTCTGGCTTCGACCCTGATGGCATGTCTTAGCATGGAAATGAGACACAATCAGCTTGGTGATGTGGCTGTCATTTGATTAGGATGACTGGGTGCTTGACTTTGTGACAGAGCGATGACTGCTTCAATCTCCCACCAACACGGAGGAGTCCTTCAGACCAGATAGGGTCGAGACGGGAAAGAGAGCTTGAGTTTGGAAGGTCTTTTTTACCTTGAAGCATCTTTATCTCCTGGGGGAAGGCTTGCTGCTGTACGATCTTAATCACTTCGTCTGCAGCCTTCTCACGCTCCCTAACAGTCACATACTCACTGTGTTGTTTCTGTTTAGACCCCAGCCTCTTGATTCTTGCCACCACCTTAAGAATTGTTGTCCAGGAGGAAAACTGACTCAGACGTCTGACAATGTCATGGCAGTTTTTGACTTCTGTTGCAAACACCTGAATTGTCTTGACTTCAGGATCACCAACGAGTAATTCTGATGGGGCGCTGGGTGTTAGAGGTAATTTACGCTTCCAGAGAAACTTCGGTCCTCGCAGCCAGTTTGTTGAATGAATGTCTGAAGCACGAAGACCTCGGGAAGCATGATCTGCCGGGTTTTCTGCGGTGTCCACATAGTGCCACTGACTGGGATCACTGTTATTCCTTATCAGCTGAACACGGTTCGCAACAAATATGTGGAACCTATGGGCATCATTGTTAATGTACCCAAGCACAACTTGTGAATCTGTCCAGAAAACCTCTTCATCAATCTTTGTCAAGTTCACTCTTTAACATGACACTGAGTTTCAGAAACCACAGCTGCCGCGAGTTCTAGTCTCGGGATACTTGTGACCTTTGAGGGTGCAACCCTTGCTTTTGCCAACACGAGACTGCAATGGACTTCATCCTTGTCATTTTGTACCTCAGGTAAGAACATGCACCGTATCCCACACAGCTGGCATCCGAAAAATGGTGCAACTCCACTCTGACAATGTTATGGAAGTCATATGGGTGGTAACATCTCGGAATTGAAACCTCTTTCAACCTGTGAAGCCCATTTATCCACTCCTCCCACCGTGGCCTCATATCTTCTGGGAGTGGATCATCCCATCCGATGCCTCTGTGACACAGCTCTTGAAGTATACGCTTTCCAGTTAGGCTGAATGGAGCTATGAACCCAAGTGGGTCATAAAGAGAGGCAATGACAGAAAGGCAACCACGCCGGGTTGAAGGCTGATTTTTCAAGCTGCTGCTAAAGCTGAAAGTGTCAGTTTTAATCGACCATAGAATGCCGAGTGCACGCTCTGATGGGGTTGGATCCAGTCCTAGAGGTTCGATGGTTCCTGCTCTTTCTGAGGGATCTAAGCAGGCGAGGGCTGCTTCCTCATTTGAGTTGAATTTATGGAGGCGTAGGCCTCCTCTTTTGCACAACTCCTGTGACTCAGTGATCAGTTTCTTGGCTTCCTCAACCGATGGGACGCTGACTAGCCCATCATCAACATAAAAGTTTTTCTCCACAAATGTTGATGCTAGTGGATAGATAGCTTTGTGTTGCCGGGCCAGATGTTTCAAGCCAAAGTTGGCACATCCTGGAGACGAGGCAGCTCCGAAGAGATGAACCGCCATCCTGTATTCCTGTGGTTCCTTCTCCAAATCTCCACCTTTCCACCAGAGGAATTTCAGATAATTCCGGGATTCAGGAGAGACGGAGAACTGATAAAACATTCTTTCGATATCACAGATGATCGCTACGGCCTCCTTCCTGAAGCGGCAAAGAACTCCTACCAGAGGATTGATCAGATCAGGCCCAGTTAGTAGAGTGTCATTCAGAGAAACACCATGGAATTTGGCTGAACAGTCAAATACGACTCTTAGCTTGTCTGGTTTTCTGGGGTGATAGATGCCGTGATGTGGAAGGTACCACTCAGTCTCTCCTGCAGATGTTGTAGGGGCAGGCTCTGCATCACCCTTGTTAATTGTTTCTTCCATGAATGTTTTGTATTGATCATAATAGTGTTTATTGGTCTTTAATTTCTTCTTAAGGCACTGCAGGCGAACTGTGGCTAGCCTCTTGTTGTTTGATAGGTTGGGTGGACTGTTTCCTTGAAAGGGAGGGGCATCTCATAATGTCCATCTTTCTTCTGGGTGATGTTGTCACTGAGGAACTGTATGAAATGAACATCGTTCTGGGACACATATTTATCTTCATAAGTTCTCTCGGTGAAGTCTGATTCTAGGACTTTTAGAACATCTGTCGTCGATGGAATTGGCAGTTCTTTTACGGTGAGCCGATGCACAAAGCTCTGACTTCCTTGTCTGTCTAAGTGGGGATTTGATGAGCCTATGATACTCCATCCTAGTTTTGATCTCTGTGCAAACGGTTGATTTTTGTCCCCAATGATAACCTCAAGAGGAGCTAGTGCTGATGGACAGTCATATCCAATCAAGAGCCCTACATCACAGTCTTGAAGGGGTGGTAGCTTATCTGCCAAATGTCTGAGATGAGGCCACTGTAAGGCTGTTTCCTTCGTTGGGACGTAAGACTTGTCCACCGGAATAAAGTTACGGCTGTAGGCCTGCTGTACTTGGATGTGGTTCTTAGAGTGCAGTCCTCGAACTTGTAGACCATGGACGTTCTTGCTAGATATGATTGTGTCAATAGTCATAGTACTCAGCTTCAGTTTTACTGGTTGGGTATCAACATTCAGCTTGTCAAGTACATTTTCTAAGACAAACGTTGAGTCACTCTGTGTGTCCAGTATTGCGTACGTAAGTACTTCTCTGTGTGGCTCTTGTATTGAAGACACAAGGACTGGGACGATACTTGAGGTAGCAGAAGCACGTTGTGTTGATGCATGGGATACGACCGTGTGCGTTTGCAAGATTGCATGGTTTTCTGTGGAAGTGGAGCTATTCGTTGTTGCTTCCACAGGTCTTTGTTTCCTGTCTTCGTGCAAGCAGGTTGGGTGACGACGGCTGCATATGTTGCATGTGTGTCGCCTCTTACAATCTTTGGTCATGTGACCCTTCCTCAGGCACCCAAAGCAGAGCCTATTTTCACAGATGAATGCTTTTTTGTCTTCACCACTCTTCGCTGCGAAGGTGGGACACTTGGTGATGTTATGAGCTTCACTTTTACAGACGGAGCAAGGTGATTTTGGTTTACTGCCGTTTGTTTCTTGTTTCTCCTGAGCAAAACGCTTTGTTTGTATATTTGTGTTGAGAGCTTTGGCTCTCTTTGGTGATCTTTCATCTGTGGCCTTGAAGTTCATCAACAATGGATAGGCAATAGGGTTACATGCTATCCGTGCCTCTTTACTCAGGAACTTTGTGAAGCATAAAAGATCTGGATAGCTTCCGGATGTGTCAAGTTCCTCTACAACAATTTGACTCCACTTGCGCACGATCCATTCTGGTAGTTTTTTGAGCAACTTGTGGTTTTCCTCACAATCGTTAAGGATAGCCAGTCCTTTGATGTGGGGAATCGCCTCAGTGCAGCCTTGCAGGAAGTCAGCGAACTCTTGTAGTGCTAGTGGGTCGTTTGTGTTGATCTTTGGCCATCTCATGAGCTTATCTCGGAAAGCCTTTTGTATGATGAACGGGTTCCCATATCTGTCTTGTAAGACTTTCCATGCTCCATTGTATGCGCTCTCTGAATCTCGATAAAAGAAACCTTCTACAGCCTTGCGCGCCTCTCCAGCAAGATAATTTTTTAGATAAAACATCTTCTCACTTGGTGGGAGGGGTTTTTTGTCAATAAGAGCTATGAATGACATCTTCCAATCTGTAAACTGTAAAGGGTTACCACTGAACGTGGTTGGTTCAGGGACCGGCAAGCGGTTCAAGCTTAATGAGCTGGCGATAGCTTGGGCTAGACTGACAGACTCCTGGGTCATTGTCACTTCGGGAGCAGCTTGGTGAGGTTGGAATGATGCAGCATCAGGATTTAATCGAGGTTCAGTTTCCTTTTTGTAGCAAGCAAGGTTAGTTTTGTCATTAAACTCCTCATCATGGTTCTCAAAACCTTCAAAATCGTCATATGCTCTCACACGAGCTGCTGCTATGGCAACGTCTTTTTCTGCTTGTAACTGCTGCAATTTGGTTCTCTCTTGTTCCAACTGCTGTTGCATTTCCACCTCTTTTTGTTTCATTTCTACTAACATTTTTGCCTCTTTAAGTTTCCATTCACCCTCCAACTTGTGAAGATGTGCTTGCTGTGCTTGGATTTCTTTCATGGCTTTTGATTGTTCCAGCTTAGCCGCAAGCTCTGCTTGAGCATCTACTCTACTGCTGTGGGCACTGGCTGAGCTGGAGTGGTTGCTCAATCGTTCTGGTGACTCCGCTGAGCTTACCTTTTCAGTTTTAGTGTGGCCAAAGACAGACCCGTATTCATCTTTGTTTAATGTTTCTCTTACCCTTTCCTTCTCAAGTTGGTCATTATAATCTTGATTAATTGTTTTTAGACGGTTACTTATTAGGTCACAAATGTCCTTTGTTAGCGTAACACAGGCATCCATTTTCTTTACAATCTCTGGTGTGGTGTTACTGTTACGTAGGATAGGTTCATACTGCTGGCTTACGTCATCTTGCTTTGCTTGAATGTCTTGCTGTAATTCATTAAGGTCTTCTGATGAACAGAGGGTTTTTAATTTTGTCCTAGTTGCCCTTGCTACCAGCTTCCAAGAGTCATAGGTCTTGTTAAATGCCTTCTCACGTTTTCTGGTGTCTTGGTCATGCATCTCTTGGCCTTTCTCTGTTAGCTTTCTTTCACGTGAGCTAGACCTGAATGGGGTGTCTTTAAGTGACATCTTGTTTGTGCTGCTGCTTTAAGTCGAGTGTAGCCTTTGATTGTCCTACGCCTGAATTTACACTTGTAAGCTGTAGTTATGCTTTACTACAGAGTAATGTTTACGCCAAGCATTAACAGATTATGGACATCCAAAAAGGATTTTAGCATAAAACAGTAACAACAAAATCCCCTTCAACCTTTTCATAAATAGACATGACACAAGCACATGGACATTAGGAAATGAGAATTAGCTCGCAAGTTATTTTGACCTTATAATACCACGTTATTATTTAAGTCACTTCAGTTATGCTGTAAGCTTGCGTGTGTAGAAATTGTCCCTTTTCAGCATTTTTGCTCCTTGGCATCCAGTGTCTCTTTTTGCATCTCTAGCTGTACCTTAAGCATACTGTCCATTTGAAGTCTTGCCTGGGTACAGGAGCTGGATGTAAGTGAAGTAAACTGGCTGGTATCAGGTTGGTAGTTGGACTTCAGATGTGATGGTGTCAGCTTCTCACCAGGGATGGCAGGGCTGGTGCAGTGATGAGTTTTCACTGTAGCGGCCCCTCGGATTTATTGATCAAGACGCAGAGCGTTTCAAACGGTGTCGATTTATTTCTTGCTTTCAACGAGCACCATGCAGCACAAGTACCATGAACACCGTGAAAACTACAGAATAAAATAGAAAAATACAAAATGCTTCTATGTAGCTTCACAAATAATTTGCATATAAATCATGTTCACATATTAATCATGTTTACACCCAATACAAATCATTTTCCTTCATACCTCATTCCGCTCTCCAAGGGCGCTAATCAAAGTGTTTCCGCCATCATCTAGCATGCTCTCTAGCTCGACACACTCTCACAGTTCGGAACTCTTAGAAATAACATGTACGAACAATACAAAAATAATAAAGTAAATCACAATGTAAACTCTTTCTTTACAAGATTCAAAAATTATGAAAACGATAAATAAATAACGTGTTTACAAGTTTTACCATTCTTCCGACGACGCGAGCACCACATTGTGAAGAGAGTGTAGCAGGAAGTTTAGCGTCACAAAAAAAAACATTAGAAGAAAACAGCTCTTTTCAAAATAAAAGCACAGACGAGGAGACACTGTAGAACTACAATCTATTAACTCTTATGTTATGTTATGTTAATAAGTCTTATTAACATATAAATATAATACTTTGCAGGAGAATATTAATGCAATTTATCAGACATTTACACATAGCCTACATACCATTGAAAACCTTGGTAAAACTGTAAACTCTAATAAACTTGTGATATTTATTGTACTTAGAAAAGTATTTTTTAATCTTAAACGTACTTAAGTATTGAAAGTAGAAGTACAAGTAAATGGAAAAAGCAAATATATATATATATATATATATATATATATATATATATATATATATATATATATATATATATAAAATAAGTGGCATGCACAGACCTCCGGAGAGGCAGGGGCTAAGCGACGTTGCTAGGGCACAATCGCGGGGTATACATGGGGTGGCCAAGGCTAATTCAGGGGGTCCATAGACCGTGACAGAAAATCAGTATATAACTCCAACCTGGCATAAAAAAGCATGAATAAACGATTGCTGATTACTTCACATTACCCCACATTAGCTATTAATTCCGACCGTAACTTGTGAAACTTATTTATCTTACTACTTTCACCTCATTAGCCAGTGGTTGGAGCAAAAGATCTATCATTAACTTGTAGGATACAGTGAATTTTGTAAATGTGCAGGGACTGCCAGCTTTTGAGTTCAGCCTGGATTGAGAATTATTCAGGAATCATTATTAAGCCTGTGATTAAGTTCAAAAGTTTTTGAACTGTAAGGTTTTTAATGTTTTTTTTTTTAAAGAATTCTCTTCTGCTCACCAAGCCTGCATTTATTTGATCCAAAATATAGCAAAAGCAATAATATTGTAAAATCGGCCTATTTTTACTATTTAAAAAAACTATGCTTTCTATTTGAATATATTTTAAAATGTAATTTATCCGCTTTCAAAGCTGAATTTCTGAGCATTTTTAGCCTACTCCAGTCACATGATCCTTCAGAAATCATTCTGATTTGCTGCTCAAAAAACATTTATTGTTATTATTATGTTGAAAACAGCTGAGTAGAATTTTCTTTGTCGAATATAAAGTTCAGAAGAACAGCATTTATCTGAAATGGAAATCTTTTGTAACATTATAAATGTCTTTATCATCACTTTTGATCAATTTAAAGCATCCTTGCTAAATAAAAGTATTAATTTATATAATTTCTCCCCCCAAGCCTTTGAATGGTATAGTGCATAATGTTACAAAAGCTTTTTATTTCAGATAAATGCTGATCTTTGGAACTTTATATTCATTAAAAGAATCCTGAAAAAAGTACTAATAATAATAATAATAATAATAATAATAATAATAATAATAACATATATATATATATATATAACGTATAATTTATAATAATACTAATAATAATTATTATAAAATGTTTCTTGAGCATATTAGAATGATTTCTGAAGGATCATGTGACTCTGAAGACTGGAGTAATGATGCTGAAAATTCAGCTGTGAAATCACAGGAATAAATTACATTTCAAAATATATTCAAATAGAAAGCAGTTATTTTAAATAGTAAAAATATTTAACAGTATTACTGCTTTTGCTGTATTTTGGATCAAATAAATGCAAGCTTGGTGAGCAGAAGAGAATTCTTAAAAAAAAAAAAACATTAAAAATCTTACTATTTTTGACTGGTAATGTACACTTAATTTTTCTAAACTATACAGGGAACTCTATTGATAGGGTTAAAAGTACCAATTGGTTTGTATACAAGTTCATATCAGGCCATTTTTTTAATAATGTTATATCCATACATTTTTATTAATTGTAACAAAAAAAAAAAAAGTAACACACCATTCCCGCGCCTGCATGCAAATAATCATAATTGATGGACAACTATATGCCTGTGAAAAGAAAAGAAGAAAAAAAGATGAAAACGAAGCCCGTGCTTCACTTTCAGGTAGGCTACATTCATAATTCTGTGAAACTTTTTTGGGTGTTGAGGTTAATAACCTGTTTTAATGTCGGTAATTATTTCACCAACGCATCTAATATTATCTCCGAGGTTCCATGTTCCCTAATGAAAGTTAGCCATGGTTTTAGCACGAATAAAACAACAACAACAAAAACATGGTTCTTGTAGCCATGGTAACCGCAAATTAACCATGGTTTTGTTACTTCAAATAATAATATACAAAAAAGTATTAAGATAATATTTTTTGTGGTTATAAAAACAAACCTAAGCCAACAACAGCTTTTAAAATGACTTAAAATGCATTATATAAAAACAATGAGGTAACCCTGCTGAAAAAAAACAATGGAACCAACACAGAATATTCTAATACCATCACAAATATCATTGCAAACATTACAAACCATCAATTTTTAACCATTAAAAAATAGTTTTCTGTAATGTGTTTTGGGACATATTCCATTAGGATTTATTGGTTTTAACAAGCCACCAATAGAAGGTGACCAATTACCAGTAGAGACCAACCAATACCAATCCATTATGTTTCCATTAAAACCAATACAAGTCCCATTATAACCAGTAAAACCATTACAAATTTTTTGATGGTGTCTACTGTTTTTTCAATATTACATGTTATAAATGCCTGTAAAGGGCGCCAAAGGCCTGGTAATTGCTGCTGTTACACTTACAGGACGATCGTATCTTTGTTTAATAGGCTATTGACCAAACATTTAATTCAAATATCCACTTAATCTTTAATTTTTGGCCACCTTTTTGCTATAGATGACACAGCCTCTATAATTTCTTCAACAAAAAACATGTGGACATCACAACCCTTACAAAAATTAACCAAAAATTATCGTAGAAAAACTGCTTAATTTTCTTTTGTATGATTTCTGAATGCTTGAGACCATAAAATCAATCAGACAACTGTATTAATAAAATAATAGCCATAGGTAACTGTCTTGAACTACAATTGTAATTTGTAAATAATATAATTTAATTACAATTTATTTATTAATTTACTTTTATATTTTATTAAAGTTCTATTTTGACCCCTACAGTAGGTGTATGTTTTTTTTTTTTTTTTTTTTTAGTGCTGTCAATCGATTAAAAAATGTAATCGCGTTAATCACAGTCATGGACTGTGATTAATCATGATTAATCACAAATTTAAAATACTAGGATTTACCTGTAAATGTGTTGAACTAAAGAAATGCATGACAAACTAGTTTAAGGAAACCGAACCTTTCACACCTCTGCCAGGTATGAGACATAATCCTTATTATTCTTTTATCATTATTCTTTTGTTTTTATTCAGCCATTATCAGCCTTTATACTGGCAATAAAACGTTTATCAAGCCACATCGCTTCAATCCCAGTATACATTTACCCAACTATTATCAAAAGTGTTTCTAAATAAATACAACAAAACAACATGAAGTATTATGACAAAATGCATTATGAAGAAGAATTGGACCTGTTCTGCAGATGCATTAGAGCTAATATTAGCATAATGCTTCATAAAGTGTACTATTAATCTCATAATTTTTTTTTACTCAGAACTCACTTCAAACCACCATCGAGTTTTTGTAATAACTTCCTTTTGCGATCACATGTGGAATTTGGTCGTTTACTGTTGTTAAAATATGCTATTTATAGCCTTTTATATCGCTGCACAAATTAGAATTTCAGATGTACACATTCAACTCAAGAAAATCACATACAAACCATATCTATTGTAATCGTGTGTTTATTATCTAATATAATCTATAGTGGCTGTTGTCATGTTTATTTCTGCTGTGTAAAAGCCTTAACATGTGTTCTCTGGCTGAAACTCAGTTGTTTGTCATGCTACACAACCGCCTCCGTTCTTAAGTTGCCAGGGATACATTCCAAGTATAATACACATTAGTAAAAGGATCTATTTTAGGCGGCCGTGGTACATTACAAAAGTAGCCCAAAAAACGCAACCCACGACTTTGTAATTTTTCCCCGCGACTGTATCTTCAAAATAGCCCACTTGTGCCGCGACCCTGGCAACACTGGTTCGCTGTACCCTCATCACACAATGATAGATACCCTTCCACGCTGCGATGACGGGAAGAAGTTGGGGTCAAACCTTATCAAACGATTAATTTGCATTAAAAAAATATTAACGCGTTAAAATGTTTTGATTAATGCATGTTAACGTTGACACCCCTAGTTTTTTTACTTCCATAATATTTGAGGAAGGGGGCACAACAATACAATCCTGCTTAGGGCACCCATTTGGCCAGCAGTGGCCATGTAAGTAATCTTCCTAATTTATCTCAATTCCTCAGCATATCCAACAGTGCAGAAAAACTTGATGATGCAACAGAAGCTATGGACTCTCTCTTTTCTAGCACTTTAGATACGGTTGTTCCCTTACGCTTAAGAAAGATTAAGGAAAAGAGTCCAACACCGTGGTAAAATGAGCACACTCACGCCCTAAAGAGAGCAGCCCGGAAAATGGAGGAAAACCAAATTAGAGGTATTTTGTATTGATTGGCGGGAAAGTACCCTATCCTACAGAAAAGCATTAAAAACTGCTAGATCTGATTACTTTTCGTCAAACATAAAAACAAACATAACCCCAGGTATTTATTCAATACAGTGGCTAAATTAAGTAAGGAATAATTGATGACGGGCCATTGGATTATTAGAAAAATAATGCATGCCCGAGGTGGTGATGCGGTCACAACACAAAGCGGAGTGGCCCTTACACCTCGGGTGTGCATTATTTTTCTAATAATTCAACGGACCGAAGTCAATTATTCCACTTATACTACGGTTGCCACACCTCAAGACATCGCAACCTCAATATCGATCAGATGATACATTTCAAGGCATTAGTCCAGTATTTCTACTTAAATCGCTATTGTGAGTAGGATTATTTCTTCCACATTTCATCCAACGTTGCTAATTCCAAAACGTCATTTTAAACCTAGTAACAGAGGCTTGAGCCGTTGATAACAGATTAATGCAGTTATCACTAGAACCGCCAGAGGTCGCTGTATACCTAAAAGCGCCAGCGGGAAAATTTTACCCGCACACATGGCAACTGTTTTTATATGGATAAAGAACATATTATTTCATTGTATTATGCCACTGTCTTCACATAGAAGTGTCTAGAGTCATGAAATGCTTATGTCTAGTTGTCAACTATATTTTTACCCTGTTGTTTTATGTTCAAGACTTTTTAATGTAGCCTATACTAATCCATAATGGTCAGTAGGCTAAAAAAAAAAAAAAGAAGCCTGCACTGACAACGAAAATTAGAAGGTCGTAAAAATTTGGGTGGTGTAATATTATAATAAAATGTCATTAATCAATATTAGGATAACCCATGTTATTTAAATTACTAAAATAGCCAATAGACAATAATGAGCAATGATAATTCTCCACACTGCATAGGATGATGCTATGACAAATTCAATCGCACAGCTTCACCTAGGCCCAATTATTCATTTGTTTAGTTATATCATTTATAATTTGATTGAGAGAACAACACCAATAAACTTCGGGTAATCAAAAAAAATAAATAAATAAATAAATTTATATATATATATATATATATATATATATATATATATATATATATATATATATATATATATATATATATATTCATAGATCTGATTTTTTTTTCTTCAGGAAACGGCCAGACTAGAATAAATAGCAGCACTGTAGCGAACAATAAACGATATGGCAAGACAAAAATGAAATAATAAAACCAAAGTTTGACCAATTATGAGTAATGTTAGGCTAAAACATTTAAATAAGATGTCTGGATCACTGTCAGACGCTAAGCCGACCCAGGACGCATAACTTACCATCAGACTCACCATCACTTAAGGCATTTGTTTCGAATACCTACCTTCCATAAATCGCTAATAATGCAGTTAATACAGTTAATAACTAAGTTATGAGAGAGAGAAAGAGAGAGAGTCATGTAGTTTAAGTTGTTTACTGATAAAATCGTCAGAGTAGCGCTAACAACATTAGCGCGATGTATGCTATGTGTGTGCAAACTGTAACTGTTATGTATGTGCTGTCTGTGAGGGAGAGAGAGCGGCAGACCCGACACAAATTCACGGACGGGGATTTCATTTTTTCATGGGGGCACAAATGAGATCAACCTCATTGCAATGCATAATATCATTAATTATGAATTAAATGGACAAAAAACGAGGAAGAATTGACGTACCACTCCACTGATGCAATACAACAGACAGAGGAGTCGTAAAGATTGGACCTAGCCTACTGAAGCAGTCTAAACACACATCGCAGGGCTCGACATCAACGCTTGTCCGCTTATCCGGGACAAGTGGATTTTTTAAAAGGCCAACTGAAAGAGAATTTTACTTGCCCGACCGGACAAGTAGCCTAGCCTGATTAAAACGCCAATAACAATCACCAAAACACGATAATGATTCTTCATCATTTAGTCTAAATGGCGATCAATAGTGCATAATGTAATGACGCTAACAAGGCTGTGCTGCCTCTCTCGAGGAGAAATAGAAACAAATGAGGTCATATGTAATGGTAAAGTGATTATATATCGTTTCGTCTTTTATAAAGCTAATATAAAAACGTTTGGAGCACTTTTTGTTCGTTTTTTCTTTTTTAAGTAACGACCAAGTAACGACGACTGGGAGTTGATCATAGCCTATGTTTGATCAGCCTTCTCTAAGCACCACGACTTGCCTAAAATAAAATTTATAGAAACAGTTCAAGCATCACAATGTTAGTTTAAATGTTTGAACTATATAAATGTGCGCTAGGTGCATATCTAATCGTTTGTGTGAAGAGTAGAAGCTGAAGTGCACTTTGCAGGACATGGAGGCGCCAGAGTGGTCACTTGCATTTTTTCTTGATCGTGGAAACAACTTAAAATATGCCGTAACTTTTGCTTATAAAGGTAAGAGTAATACATCATTCTGAACTGTAAAGGGTCTACTTTTATTTGTGTGCATTCACAATATCAACAAAACGTTGTGCTTTTATTAAAATAAATAGGAAAACAGAGGAGATTTTTATGTTGCTCTGCTCTGAATTCCTTAAGTTTTCAAGGATTTTCTGGAACGCAATTTTGTCTGATGTGTGAATTATTTATTAGCCTATTTTTAATCCATGCAGCAAAACAGCTTTTAAAATTACTTTATTGCATTCCAGATGATTTTAAAGAACTTTTCACTATAAATTTTACAGGTAGCTTGAATGTAAAACATTGTCATGAATTCGTTGTATTCCCATTTGTAAAATAGGCTACAAATTAATTGTTGTAATCTAAACCGATCTCATGAAAGTGCGTGTAGCACGATTTTCTCTTTATATTTGACGCATGTTTATAAGCAGAAATTAACTTTGGCATGCGAAAGACTGACACATTCATTATTAATGGCATGGCTGGTTCAGTCGACAGAAATACGGGACACACGGTCCTATAATTTACTGCTGAAATGTTTGCGGGTCAAATCTCAGATCAGTCTGAGGGCTCATGGTACGCACAGTGCGTCCAGCCAAACACCTGCAGGTGCCACTGCAGTTAAGCAACATCACAGGACCAAGAGTGCTGAATACCATCACGACTGAAAATGTGACGCTGGCCTCTTGCCATACCCTAGCCCAGTCAGGTGTGCCGTGAAAAATTATCCATACTTCATATCTCTATTATAATTCGTCATTATTATTTTAAATCAGAGGGTTTTAAAATGTTTAACCAATGCCAATCATTAAAAAGAGCGTGTCAGTAAAACTTCGTAACGCCATTGGATCCTCAAGCTCTCAGCGAAAGCTCGTAACTTCACCCCGCCTCCTTTCAGATTGACGATTGAATGCAAGGGTAAATAAATAATAACTGATGTTTGAATAGTACAGCGTTTTCTTTACTCAGCAGGCTCGTCCAGGGCGGGCACTAGTGACTCACAGGGCGGGCCAGGCCCCCAACATTTTACATGTTACCCTTGGGAAACATCATCAGGAAACAAGGTGTTAGCTTTCATTGTTATGCTGATGATACTGAGCTCTATATTTCTTCGCAGCCTCAGCAGCTCAGTAGCAGTATGGTTTAGCTCCTCAGTACTTGAGCGAGCTCTTATCACATTATAGTCCTCCGCATCTGCTGTGTTCTCAAAACTCTGGCCATTTGATAATACCTAGAATATCAAAATCAACTGCGGGTGGCAGATCCTTTTCCTATTTAGTGCCCAAAGTCTGGAACAATCTACCTAACACTGTTCGGGAGGCAGACACACTCTGTCAGTTTAAATCTAGATTAAAGACCCATCTCTTTAACCTGGCGTACACATAACACACTAATACGCTTCTAATATTGAAATCCGTTAAAGGATTGTTAGGCTGCATTAATTAGGACAACCGGAACCGGCAACACTTCCCATAACACCCGATGTACTTGTTACATCGTAAGAAAAATGGCATCTACGCTAATATTAATCTGTTTCTTTCTTATTCCGAGGTCACCGTAGCCACCCGATCCAGTCCGTATCCAGATCAGATGGTGGATCAGCACCTAGAGACGACCTCTACAGCCCTGAATGTCAGCGGAGATCAGGACACCTAGATGAGCCCCAGAGACAAATCCCCAGTGAAGACCTCATCACCTAGACGGCCATCAGGACAAGACCACGGGAACCAGATGAGTCCTCTACACAATCCGACTTTGCTGCAGTTGGAATTGAACTGCTGTTTCGTCTGGTCAGAGGAGAACTGTCCCCCCAACTGAGCCTGGTTTCTCCCAAGGTTTTTTTCTCCATTCTGTCACCGATGGAGTTTTGGTTCCTTGCCGCTGTCGTCTCTGGCTTGCTTAGTTGGGGACACTTCATTTCCAGCGATATCATCAACTTGATTGCACAGATACTATTTAAACTGAACTGAGCTGGACGATGAATCACTAAATTCAATAATGAAATGTCTTTAACTGAAAATTGAGTGTTTAATCTTGTAATTTTACATTACTGACACACTATTTTCCTATTTTGATATTGTGAAGTTGCTTTGACACAATCTGTATTGTTAAAAGCGCTATATAAATAAAGGTGACTTGACTTGACTTAACAGGATTTTCCCACCTATGTGACAGAAATAATGAGACGGTCAAAGTTGCGTTGTTGTTCAAAGTTTAGCCACTCTAAATGAGAGTCCTTTCCTCCGGCTCACCCTTCTAGCATGTTCTAGCAGCTCTTATGTAAAACAATGAAAAGTGGGGGAAACTCACATTATGAAATGTTTTTCTCTAGTTCACGTTAGCCACAGTTATTGGCACCCAATTATTGCAACGTCCTTTTCCCTAACAGTTCTGAGTTTTTGCACCCGCTTCAAATGAGTGATAACATTCGAAGCGGGTAGTTTTGATGAGTTTGGAGAACACCTGATAAGAGATCAGAGACCATTCCTTCATCCAGAGTCTCTCCAGATCCTTCAGAATACCAGCTCCATGTTGGTGCTTCTCTTCAGTTCACCACTCATTTTCTACAGGGTTCAGGTCAGGGAACTGAGACAGCCATGGCAGAAGCTTCATTTTGTGTTCAGTGACACATTTTTGTGTTGATTTTGATGTTTGTTTTGGATCATTGTCTTGGTGGAAGATTTAACATGGTCCATTAGAAAATTTCTTACAGAGGCAGTCAGGTTTTGATTTTTTATCTGTTGGTATTTGATAGAATCCATGATTTCATGTATCTGAACAAGACGTCCAGGACCTCCGGCAGAAAAACAGGCCCACAAAGTTATAGATCCAGCATTATATTTAAACGTGGACGTGGGGTACTTTTTATGTTTGCTGCCAGAAAGCTCTTTTTTAGTTTCATCTGACCATAGAAGCCAGTCCCATTTGAAGTTTATTAATTATTATTTAATTATTAAATTAAGTTTATTAATTATTATTATTGGGTTTATTCACTCATCACTTCCGGGTCGGGAACGCTGTGCGCGTTTGGCTGCCGCTCTGTACCTGGACTGCTTTTTTTGTATGTTTTCACCCCTCTGCTGGACTATTTTTGTTTTGTTTTTTTGTTTCGTCTACTCCACCTCTTATTGTTGGCGCTTTTGGACCTGTCTTTGGACTTGGCAAGTGATACTAATGAACTTTGGTACTTTTAAGTTCTGCCACCCGGCCGCCAAGTAGCTCTCTGCCCTGTTACGTTTTCCACGGTGTCTGGTTCATCGGCTGGGTGAGTTGCCGCTCGCTCTGTCTGTTGTGCTGTATAAGTTACTACTGCTCGCTATTTGGGTGTGCTGCTTCCCATTTAGTTTGCAGTTTCTGTGATGTGATGTTCGGGCTTGGCTAACGTGGCTTTCACTCTGGTTGGCAATACCTGTTAGTACCATAATGCCTCGAGCAATAGCTTTCCTTTTTTGCTTTGTCTCTTTCCTTTTGCCTGTAATGGAGTTTGAATATACATCGTCTCAGTTAAGAACTCTGAACTGTCGCTCGCGCCTCGACCCGGCGATGAATGACTACTGTCGGCGGCTAGGGATTCTCCGACGTCCTCGATATTTTCATCGCTCCCCACGTATCTTCATGCATAGCTCTCGCTCTAAGCCTGATGCTCTTCCATGCATCTGGTCTGACCGTCGGAAATCATCCAAACCAAGTGCATCCCCTACTAACAGCTCATCACATCGCTCTCTGATTCATCTCACTGGTAACAACTGTCAACCAACATCGCCGCCAAATTCATCTGCCTCGTACTGTCACGCTGCTCTTTTGAACTGTCGGTCCATCTCGGATAAAGCCCCTTACCTCAACGAACTCATAACTGACAATAAGCTTGACTTTTTGTTTCTCACGGAAACTTGGCAAGTTCCTGATGACTTCCTGCAGTTAAACATACTCACGCCATATGGATATAAGCAGTTGTCCAGGCCACGACTGCATGGTAAAGGGGGTGGTCTCGCTGTCATCTACCGTGATAATCTCCGTATCACACAACTCGACTTCCACGACACCGATACATTTGAATATATGGTTCTGAAGGCTGACTCTCTTACTATCATTCTATTCTATCGTCCTCCCAAAGCATTTTCAAACTTTTTTTTCCCAACTTAGTGAACTGTTAACCCTTGCCTGCTCCATGTCTTCTCCTGTTCTCCTGCTTGGTGACTTTAATATACATGTTGATGTTGTTTGCTCTAACACCACTCAACTACTGTCTGTTTTTGAATGCTTTAATTTGTCTCAGCATGTTAATTTTCCTACTCATTCTCATGGTCATGTCCTTGATTTGATCTGTACCAGTATCGACCTTCCTCTGATACTGGTATCTCTGATCATAAACTCATAGACTTTCACTTTAGTTTGCCTATACATGATAAATCTGCAAAGACTGTTATATCCTACCGTAATTGTAATAATGTTGATGTCACATCATTTTGTTCCTCTATAGTTTACTCTAATCTTTCTGATGTTTTTGATTTATCTTCTCCTTCACTGATTCTTTCAAATTTTAACACCATATTATCTGATATTTTGTCTGTACATGCTCCTGTTAAGACTAGAACTGTTCCTTCTACTCATACTTCTCCCTGGTTTACCCCCGACCTTCACATCCTCAAGAGCTCCGGTCGACGGCTTGAACGTCTCTATAGGAAAACTGGCCTCACTGTTCATCACCAAGCCTTTCTTGAACATCTCAAAAATTACAAATCTGCCTTACACTTAGCACGCTCTAGTTTTGTTTCTGCCATGATTAATAAAGCTAGTAACAGGCCAAAAGCACTATTCGACACAGTAAATAAACTTACCAAACCCCCAACTAATGATACTGCAGGTTCAGCTGAATTCTGCTACTCCTTTCTAAATCATCTTCTAGACAAGACGGCTGCCGTCCACCAGGGCTTTTCGAACAGCACTATCAGTTTTAACTTTGAGCCTAATCCCTCTGGTCATTCCCTATCCTACTTCTCTTTTACTAATCCTTCCTCTGTCTCTGAGCTTATTTCTAAATCCAACTCCTCTACCTGTCGACTAGACCCAGCTCCTACTTCTCTCTTAAAACAGTGTCATTCGGTAATTTCTGCACCTATCTCTCATTTCATAAATGCATCGCTTGTCACTACTACTTTTCCTCAGTCACTTAAAATCGCTGCAGTTACCCCGGTTCTCAAAAAACCCAATCTCGATCCTTCAGTTTTATCCAATTATCGTCCCATTTCAAACTTGCCATTTGTTGCTAAATTACTGGAAAGTACTGTAGCAGCCCAGCTTCGGTCCTTCCTAGTGGCAAATAATTTCTTTGATCCATTTCAGTCAGGCTTCCGTCCAAAACATAGTACAGAAACTGCCCTTGTAAAGGTAGTTAATGATTTATTACTCTCTTGCGATACCGGCTCTCTATCGTTACTTCTGTTACTAGACCTCAGTTCTGCCTTTGACACTATCTCTCATGATTTACTCATCTCTCGACTTTCGGCTGTGGGTATATCTGGTACTGCTCTTTCCTGGTTCTCTTCATATCTATATGACAGACACTTTTACATTTCTGCTCGGGATTTCAGATCCCCTACTGCCCCCCTGAAACAAGGCGTCCCCCAGGGTTCCGTTCTGGGGCCTTTGCTGTTTATTATTTACATTTTACCACTGGGTCAGATACTACAGCGTCACGGCTTTAGCTATCATTTGTATGCTGATGTCATGCAGGCCTTCCCTATCCACCCAAATCGACAAAATTTCTGTTTGCGTGCAGGATATTAAAACTTGGCTTAACTCTAATTTTCTGAAACTAAATATGGAAAAAACTGAGATCATCATCATTGGTACTCCAGCACTTACCACCAAAGTTCCCGCTGACTTTACTTGTGATATTACTGGCACTCTAATCACTCCATCTAGTATCGTTAGAAATCTCGGTGTTATGTTTGACCCATCTCTTTCATTTCAGTATCATATTAACTCTCTCTAAATTGGCATTTTTTCACTTACGACCTAATTGTCCAGCTCCGTCCTTTCATAAGTACCAAAGATGCAGAAACTCTCATTCACGCTTTTGCCTCATCTCGTCTCGATTACTGTAATGCCCTCTTCATTGGCTTGCCAGCTACCACTATTGCTAGATTACAGTATATTCAAAACTCAGCCGTCAGATTCTCACTCGCACCAAGCGTGCAGCCCACATCACCCCTATTCTAGCTGATCTGCACTGGCTACCAGTGGCCTATCGCATCAAGTTTAATTTATCCTGCTTACTTTTAAAGCCTTGAATGGTCTGGCCCCTTACTATCTCTGCAATCTGCTCCACCCCTATTCTCCACCACGTTCATTGCGGTCCTCTGATTCTCGCCTTCTCACCATCCCTCGATATCGCCTCTCTTCCATGGGGGGCAGATCGTTCAGTGTTGTTGCCCCTAAATTATGGAACTCTCTACCCAGATCACTCTGTCTTGCCAATAGCCTGTCTGAATTCAAATCGCTGCTCAAAACTCACTTGTTTTCAGAATGTTATCTTTCTTAGTTAACTTCTGTTTACTTGTTTTATGTTGTATATTACTCTTTGGATTTCTGATGTTGTTTTCTTTCTGTTTATTGTTCGATGTTTTCCTCCCATTTCTGATGTTTATTGTAAAGTGTCCTTGAGCTCTGGAAAGGCGCTATATAAATAAAACTTATTATTATTATTAAGTTCCAGTCGTGTCTGACAACTGAATATGCTGGAGTTTGTTTTTGGATGAGCGAGGAGAATTTTTCTTGAAACCCTCCCAATCAACATGTGGTGATGTAGGTGCTTGTAGACGATTTTTTAAAAGTTTTTCTGACCCGGAGACTCAACTAATCTCTGCAATTCTCCAGCTGTGATTCTTGGAGAGTCTTTGGCCACTAAAACTCTCCTCCTCAGCATGCATTAGGACGTCATCTTCCAGGCAGATTTGTAGCATCTTTAGTTGATTGGAGCCTCTTAATTATTACCCTGATGGTGGAAATGGGGATTTTCAATGCTTTAGTTCTTTTCTTACAGCCACTTTCTATTTTGTGAAGCTCAACGATCTTGTTCTTCACATCAGAAATATATTCTTTGGTTTTACTACTTGTGATGGATGATTAAGGGAATTTGGACTTTGTGTTCCTCATATTTATAATCCTATGGAACAGGAAGTCATGGCTGGACAATTTCATGTTCATAATCACCCTGGTGTGATTTAAAAAAATGTAAATAGGAATATACTTCAGAGATATTTTACTCATAAGAATGTCTAGGGGTGCCAATAATGGTAGCTAACATGCATTGGAGAAAAACATTTATTTCATAATGTGAGTTTCCCCCCAC
Organism: Onychostoma macrolepis; assembly: GCF_012432095.1. Taxonomy (NCBI): domain Eukaryota; kingdom Metazoa; phylum Chordata; class Actinopteri; order Cypriniformes; family Cyprinidae; genus Onychostoma; species Onychostoma macrolepis. Next base: position 19,628,050 of record NC_081175.1, read on the forward strand.
TTTAAATTGTTTTACTTCAATGAATGTTTAGAATAATTGTGAATTTTTTTGAATGAAAGATCAAAAAGATAAATGATGCAGATTTATTTTCACAGCCGCCTTTGCTCATATTTACCAAGGGTGCCAATATTAGTGAGCAGCACTGTACATGCATAAAGACCTATATAATCAATTGTAAAGAATAAACACACACACACACACACACACACACACACATACACATACACATACACATATATATATATATATAAGCATACAACTGGTTTATTCATGAACCACCTCGCACTATCAGTGCTAGTAGCCGAACTATACTCGCGCACACACACACACACACACCTGACATGTCTTCTCTCTCATGTGATTTCATATGATTAAAAGGTAATGTGAGCTTGTGATTTCAAACAGAACATTCCTTTTTACAAAAAGGGATTAGTGTTCTTTTGTGCCATTTTCTTTTCATTCACTATTGTGCCATATCCTTATTGTTAGCAGCCCAATAACATGCTCAGCTTACTATGTTATTGCAAGACAGTACAACTTTTTAAATATCAGCCTTTCTAAAATGGGCTTTCCTACAGTCTAAGAGAATTAAAAGACTCATTCACAGGACATCAAATGTGATACAGGCATAACAAACAACCCAGTGTGTGAGCATAAAAGACTTCAGGTGTGTACCAGACAGATCAGCATGAACACACAATGTTTTTGTTTTCTTTTTGTTGTTCAAAGAATGGAGACGTTCATAAAAATCATATGACATTTCTGCTAAACTCATCTCACAGAACAAATATGAGCCCTTTGATTAATATGTACAAGTATGATATACGCTTTAACAATATCACAAATTTCTGTTATTGAAATCAGAGGTGTTGTCTCTCAAGTTACCACCAAAGCTATTTGGAATGATTTGGATAATTGCTGCCATGATGGCTGATTTGAATATTTGACTAGTGATAAATATTCAAGTGCTAACCTTAAGCAATCATACTTAAAACAAATCATATTTTAAAAAAAGTAAAATGCTATACTACACCAAAGCCATGTACACTCTTCACTTCATGTACACTCTTTATTGGCATTGATGGTTCCATGAAGAACCTTTAACATCAATGGAACCTTCACGTTATACAAAAGGTTCTTTATAGTAAAAAAGGTAACGCAAAAAGAATAGGGAGGTGAAAATACAGAGCACATTTTTACTCATTTTGTTATCCAGAAGGATTCACTTTCTGTTACAATCAGCAACACAGAGTTTCAAACTCAATATATTAGAGAAGATTGCCAGAGCCATCTTTTACCTTCTCCATTTTAGTCAAAAGAATAAATGAAATTTACCTTTAAAATAAATCACAAGTTTCTTCTCTAGAGTCTAGACATTCCATAAGAATATGATTACCCAAAGAAAAATAATAATTGAAACAGACTTTTTCTGCACTGTAAATGATCAGTAAGCTTACATAATTAAATAAAGAATATACATAAAACACAATCCCCAAAATCAAAACAAATAATATAACTGCAAGCAGTAATGCGGGGCCAAGTCCCTTATGGCTATTTTGGGTATATGTTGGATTTTATTTGGATATTTTTAAACAGTGCACGGTTGTATTTGTTAAACACTTGCTACATTTAATTTGTAGAAAATTGTTAAACCTATAGCTTTTGTCAGCATGCCACTCATACTTTGTGGTTTATTTAGTTTTACAGAGACTTGAGTTGGAGGCAGAACTGCAGATATTGGTTGTAAATGACAAAGTTGCCGAGTATTGTTTGCGTTTACCGCTCCCCTAGCTGTAGCAACTCTCTGAGCCCTTGTTAGTTTTCCTAGTTTCCCCTACCTGTCTTGGATTGTGTTTTCCCGTGTTTGATTTCTAGCCCGTGTTCCCTGGATTATTCTCTCTGCCTTGCCCACTGGATACTGTTCGCCGATCATCGACCTTTGCCTGCCCTAGGATTACTCTGTCTTGTCCCCTGCCATACCTGTTTGCCATTGCTCGACCCTGCCTGTATTTATGACCATGCCTATCAATAGCCCCTTTCGCACCGCTTTAGTTCCAGAACTAAAAGTACAGTACTAAAGTACTGGGACGATTTTGCGCGAACTATTTCCCAGTACCATTTGAAGGGTCGCATTCGCACCGACAGTGGGTACTAAGAAGTGACGTAAGCCGGTCGACAGCGACGTCATTTGTGCGCGGCGTTCAACAACGAAAACAAAGAAGAACAACATTAACAACAGGAGGATGGAGGACGCTGTGATCAGAGCTGTGTTTTTGTTGTGTCTCGTGTGGTTCACAATAATGGACATGGAATGTCGACGTAACTTAGGCTATACGTCAAGCGATTGAAAGATCGGAAAGGAGTTCAAAATGTTCAAAAGTGCCTGCACTTAAGTGTCCGTCCGTCCATCTATCGCTGTTCTCCATTCTTGCAAAATATAAGTTGAAGCGATGTTTACACAGTATGTGTTTACACTGCGTTTTAAATTGTGGCAGGTGAGGGCGTTTTCGTACGCGTTTAGCCAATCAGCGTACACGTACGTCACGATAGTTCCAATGGAACTGTTTTAGACCCTACTCTGAAGTAGGAGCTAATTTAGTTCCTCCAAACGAGTTCCGGGAACTAAAACAGTTCCTAGTTCCCGCGGTGCGAACACGGCAAAAAGTGGGTAGTTCCACAATTAGTTCCGGTACTATGAAAAGGTTCCTGCGGTGCGAAAGGGCCTAATAAAAGCTTGCACTTGGATCCGAATGTCTCACGTCTCGTCAGCCATGTTACACATAGAATAGTTTAGCCTTTTAGCTTTAACACAACTTTAATACTACAACATTTTTATAAAAAATTAACCTTCTTTGGTTAACAAATATAAATACTCTGCAAAATATCTGAATAACAAAAAAGCTTAAAAGTTAATACATTTCAGTTTGGTAAGATGTTCAGGAAAAGCCCAACTAGTAAAATCCATACAGGTTTATGTAAAAATAACAGGTTAACTAATGTAGGTAAGAATAAATTACAGAAATGATCTTCTCTGCTGAATAAAGTCATGTCAGATCGCGCTGTTCTTATGAGGTAAATTACTCATAGCAGGTCTTCTTTCAAAAATGATGAAAATTAGATGAATCTTGGTTGTTTTTTTTATCTATCTAGGTGTGGGCGTTTGCGTTGGGTGAGTGACCCTGTATACAGGCACGCACACAATGCATATTTTTCAATTAAAGACAGCTTATGGATTTATATGGGCTGCTTTTGGTGCTTGACACCTTTTTATTGGTCATTTTGTGTTTCAAGAATAAGGTTAAGAGTTATGCTATTAGTTAGCCTACTTAAATATAAAATGTTTTTTCTCTATTTAACAGCATTACAATAGTGAAAGACGTCTGACCACGTCTCTTGCGCGGCGGGATGTTGGACTCATGAAAAAGAATCACTTTGTTTGTATTCACCAAAACTGATTTACTGAAGTCAAAACACGGACGGAATTCGCGATAGTGCGAGTAGAGCTCTGCACAGGCCTCAAATTTAGGCCCTGGCCCGGCCCGTGTCCGACAGCTTATCAGAATTACCGACCCGAGCCCGTCTTTTTTTCCCCCTTCTTCCAAAACAGCTTATACTACTGTCTCGACTATTAAAATAGTTCAGTTTTGTATGTAATGGCAAAATTATTATTTCGTTTCGTTTCGTTTTTTTTTTTTTTTTTTTTTAAATTAAGTTAATTTAGAAAAACGTTTGGAGTATTTTTGTTCGTTAAATATAAGTTTTATGTAATGTAACGACCAAGCGGCCAGCGGCATACAATGATCTGATCATAGCCTATGTTTGATCAATTTAGCCTTCTCAAATCATTACGACTTGCCTAAAATAAAATCTATAGATATACTAAAACAGTTCAAGCATATAACAAGGTTTAAACGTTAAACCTGCGCTAATGTGCGCTAACCTATATCCAAGTTTGTGCGGAGTGGAAGCTAAAGCGCGCTCTGCAGGACATGGAGGCACCAGGGCGATCACATGCATTTTTTTTTCAGTGGAAACAACTTAAAATAGCCAATATAATATTCCAGCGTTTATAGAAGTATTTATTTCTATTGTAAATATTGAAAGTTTATTGCAGTGCTGAAACAAAACAAATGAGATAATGCTCCACTACTCTGCCCAAGATGCTCCTGTTCACTAATTTAGGGAGTTTTTCCTTGCCACTGTCACCTTCTGGCTTGCTCACTGGGGTATATAGGCACAATATTTTCAATGTAAATTGATTAATATCTTTGTAAGTAATTTAATAAATACATGCTTGATTAAAATGTACTTTTGTCCTTGCTGCCATGCACTTCCATTTACTGTCAATGTCCTGTTTATGTTGAATTGACCTACATTTGAAATTCTATGTAGTATTTTAGTTTTGTTACCCACACAATAATTTGGATTTAAAAAAAAAAAAAAAGACCTCATCTGTGAGAGTACAATTATTATCACACTGTGCCACATAGAGGATACATAATAATGGACAAATCATTTAAAAGCAATTAATTTAACATACTATTATTCAAAATCTAAATTTACATTTTTATCTTTTGCTTTCAGTTTATTTATTGCACCATTAAACCTGGAATTGAGGGGAAATGGTTAAAATATATTTAGTGTACACAACAGAAATAAAACATTCTGTGTGACTTAAATGGTGATCCCACTTGAGTTTCTTGTGTGAAATTGAAAGTTTTGAAATATTTTCATTCCAGTGATACTGATACATGGAACAGACAAAAATGAAATGGTTTGCTAAAGTGTACAATGGTAGTAGCTGACAAACTGAATACACATTGGTATGTTTGTTTAAAACTGTCAATTTAACAACAAAAATCACAAAGCATTTGCTGTATTGCTGCACAGATGAAGACACTTTACACGTTTTACTATAATGTCACTTCACACAAGAATCAAACCTGTGACCTCATCTGCAAGAGCACAATTCTTATCACACTGTGCCACATAGGGCACACGATCACTGTAATGTTGAATATATGTTTTAATATAAAAAGGAACCCAGAGGAGCAAGCACTAACTTGCATGCTAGCCAAAAATGTTAATGAAGTGTAGTTGCAGAATTATACGCGGGAAATGAACCCAGAATAAACAGAAGTTCAAATAAAAATGAACACAGCACGGATTCAAGCATTTATTTATAATCCAGGAGCAATAAAGATTTGTACAATGCTGGTCTGGATAACAAATTAATCAAAACAGCACAACATTACACACAATTTTATAAAGTTGTACCACACAGGATTCAAATCCACAACCTCCTGGTCACGCACCTGTCACCAATCCTGTTGTACCACTGGGGAGATGGGTGGGCACACCGATGCTGAAGTTCGGAAGTTGAACTAAGAATCAAATCAAAGTAATGAATTTGTACTTAAATGCACTGTCATATTTTTAATAGATTGCGATGAGATCATACTTGGAAGGGCATAATGCCTGCAACAGAAGCAACTTCTGCATGATATCTTGCCACAGTACCTCTTGGGGTCTGGGCATGTGCCACCCTGGTTTCAAACCCATGACCTGAAAGGTTCGAGGTCAGTGGTTTAGCAGAGTGCGCCACTCAGTTGTCGCATGTCTGACAGCCTACTGTGGAGCAGTGTTAATTTCGTTGACTAAATATTTTCGTCATTATTTTCGTCACGAATATATTTTTGCGGACGAAAACGAAACGAAAACTAAAAAAAAAGTCACTGATGGAGACTAAAACTATGACTAAATTGATTGACATTATCGTCAACGAAAAAAGGACGAGACGAAAATAGACGGTGACGAAAATACAATCAGCTGACGGGAGAGATGTGAGGAATGAACAAAAGAACCAATCGGCAAAACGGAACAGGCGAGACTGCATGAGAAGAGAACCAATCAGAGCCAATCTTTGACCGAGCTCCCGGGAAGACGGCATTCGAAGAGACGATGTCTAAAAAAGCGACAACATGTCCACAGCCGGGAGAAAAAGAAGGGGAGACTTGTGGGCACACTTCATGTTTGACGACGAACAAAACAAAACGGTCATTAGTGGCAAGAACACAACCAATTTGAAAAGACATTTACAGACGAGCCACCCGGACATTTTCTCAAAGGTAAATTCACAACGATTTCTTTTGAGCTAAACAAAATTGGAAGACTGCAGTGCGTAGATGTTGTAACATTAAATATTACGAACTGAAAAGTACTGTAAAATAGACCCTTCAGGTTAGATGAGAGCAACATACAAATACATGAAATTATGCTACATACATTTACACTTCACAACTAAACCTGCTGGGCATTAACACCTCCCTCTGTAATTGGATCCTGGACTTTTTAACTGCAAGACCTCAGTCAGTCCGTATCGGCTGCAACACCTCGAGCACTACCACACTGAGCACAGGGGCCCCACAAGGCTGTGTGCTCAGCCCGCTGCTCTTCACGCTGCTGACCCACGACTGCACTGCCAAGTCCAGCTCCAACCACATCATCAAGTTTGCTGATGACACAACTGTGGTAGGCCTCATCAGCAACAACGATGAAACGCACTACAGAGAGGAAGTGGCACAGCTGGCTGAATGGTGTGGTGCTAACAACCTGTCCCTCAATGTGGGTAAGACAAAGAGGTTGTGATGGACTTCAGGAGAAACTCTGTTGACCACCCCCCACTGACCATCGACGGCTCAACCGTGGAGAGAGTCGGTAGCACTAAATTCCTGGGGGTGCACATCACAAAGGATCTCACCTGGACCACCAACGTCACGTCACTCAACAAGAAGGGACAACAGCGCCTCTACTTTCTCCGTCGGCTGAAAAGGGCAAGTCTCCCTCCACCCATCCTCACCACCTTCTACAGGGGCACCATTGAGAGTGTGCTGACCAGCTGCATCACTGTCTGGTATGGGAACTGCAGTGCTGCTGACCGCAAGACCCTACAACGGACAGTGAACACTGCCGCAAAGATCATCGGTGCCCCTCTTCCCTCCATCCTGGACATTTTCCTTGCACGATGCTCCAGCAAGGCCTCCAGCATCGTGAAGGACCCCACCCACCCTTCCCACAACCTCTTCCAGCTCCTGCCATCAGGAAAAAGGTACCGGAGTATCAAAGCTCGTTCTGTCAGATTGCTCAACAGCTTCTTTCCCCAGGCTGTGAGAGCTCTTAACTCCAATCTCCCTGTCCCCGCTCTGAAACCATGAACACCTCATCCCCCAACTCATAAACAACTATTGACAAATTTCTCCTAAGTGCAATTCTGAGTGTGCTACACACAGGTGAGTGGGCTATACAAACCACCTGTAGTAACGCACTCGTCCCACTATATGCACACTAGACACTTTCTATAAACACTCCCTGCAACAAAGACTCAATAAGAATAATATATGTTTACTTGAATATTGCACTACAAAATAATGTTTACTGGAACATTGCACTACTAACTTTTTTGCACTATGCGCTGCTTCCCACAAAATCTCTCTTCTGAACAATTTAATGTAAAAAAATATATATTTCCTGCACAATCTCATGTACAAATATCTCTTTTGCACTATTTCATGTCCAGTATTTATGTAAAGTTCTTGTACAGTCTCAGTTTGTGTATGTGTAGTCAACTAGGTATAGTAGTTATAGTACTTATAGTATATGTATAGTCAGATGGTTAAACTGTTGTATAGCCCTATTGTGTTTTTTTGTTTTTGTTTTTTTCCCATATTTGCATTGCTGTATGTTTATCTCATGTCTAACTAGTATGTAGCACCGTGGTCCTGCGAGACACGACATTTCGTTCCACTATATGTCCACACATGTAGCAGAATGACAATAAAGCTCAACTTGAACTTGAACTTGAACTTGATTTGATTAATACTAATGTTTAGTATATTTCATAATGTTCTAGGCTACTTGTTGACAATATCACAAATATTTATAGATTATGTGAAACGTGACTGTTCACATCATAGCATTATACATACTAATCTAGCAATATTGTGGTATTTAAAACATACATGTACAATATTGCTAGACAAAGGAATACCTTATAAAATCTTGTTAAATTTTTTTATCCACCTAGCTAGCTGCCAACTTATTATATTTACTTTTTTCACTCTTTTATTTGCGTTTAGTGCTTTAATATTTACTGCTTGTGCAAATAAAGTGATTGCAATGAATAAATAATATAAATGTATTTAAACTATTTTCCTTTTTTATGTCACAGCTACAGAAGTCTCCTGATGAAGGTGGTGAACCAAGCGCAAAAAGGCAAAATATCCAATCAAAACATTGCAGAAGCACTGTTAGGTACTACAAAGTACAACAGCAATGCCAGAGAACAGCAAGTAAAAGAGGAGGCTATAGCAAAATGGATCGGACGTTCAGGGTTACCACTCACTACAGTAGAAGATGAGGATTTTATTCTCATGATAGAAACATTTGATAAGAAGCTGACAGTGCCAAAGAAAACAAAGATAAGTAATTTGATTGAAAAACAATATGACGAAGAAAAGACAAAGTTTAAGAAACGACTGTGTGGTGCTCGTAAAGTGTCAATTGGAATTGACCTATGGACTAAAAGGACTGTCTGCATCATTCCTTGGCATAAGTTGTTGCTTTTTTTGTGTTGATCAAAACAATCCAGAACACATCCTGCTTGCTCTTGAACAAGTTGCCCATCCACACACTGCCCAGTCCATTAAGGCCTGCGTGGATAAGTGCATGCAGGAATGGGGCATTTCAAATGACAAAATTGTGACTGTAATAACGGACAATGGTAGCAATATGGTAGCAGCATTTAAACACAGTACTATAATAAAGACAGTTGTGTTGAAATAAAGTTACATTTGTGTTTTATTTGTGTTTTATATATTTTGGTTAAGTTTGTTTCCTATACCAGCGGTAAAAAATTGTCTAGTAAATCTGTTATTGATCTTAGTCTTATTTTAGTCGACTAAAATACCAAGCAATTTTAGTCGACTAAAATAAGACTAAAATTAAAGCAAATCAGATGACTAAAACTTGACTAAAACTAAAAAGAATTATAGTCAAAAGACTAAGACTAAAACTAAATTAAAATTTCTTGTCAAAATTAACACTGCTGTGGAGAGGTTAAGGTGTGAGAATGAGAATTTTTTAACTGCTGGTGGCGCTATAGAGTTGGTCCTAGAGACCCCAAAGTTGGTCAGATCACTAATCATGGCCATCACTACAAGTGTGCCAATTTTCATCATTTTCCTATGTTCCCTTCATTGGCAGCCATAGACTTCCATAGGCCAAGAAGAAGAAATTAGACAGAAACAAGGTCCAAAATTCGGCATGACCCAAGGAATCGATAGACAAAGATTATAATTTTCTGACTAACTGTTCGAAAGTTATAAGCAAATATGTTCATTTTTGCTATCTGACGACCCATAGGTGGCACTATTCCCAACTTTGGCATGGACCCTCAGATCATGGTGTTGATGAAGCGTACCAAGTTTCGTTTCGCTTGATCAAAGTTTGGCCGAGATACAGCCTCTGAACCAATTTTGGGTCGACCTCATTAAGTTCACAACGTCATAACTTTTGAACAAAGATTAATAAAAAAAAAAAATCTGTTCAGTCATTTCTGTGTGGCTCAGTCCAAAGATCATCTGAGCAAATTTTCAGAAGAATTGGATCAATTTTGATGGAGTAGTAGCGAAAAGACAGAATACTGTACTTTTCAAAATGGTCGCTACTGTAATGGGTGGAGTCTTAATGTAAGCTGTTGAATGTGATCAGCATGAAGAGGGTAATCAGGTGTACTAAGTTTTGTTTTTCTAGATCAAGGAGTTCAGGAGTTATTACAATTTCAATGTTGAATTTTTGAACTCGTGGTGGCGCTATAGAGTTGGTTCTAGAGACCCCAAAGTTGGTCAGATTCATGGCCATTCATGGCCATCACTACAAAACTAATCGAAAGTTATAAGCAAAAGTGTGAATTTTTGGTATCTCACGACCCATAGGTGGCGCTGTCTTCATTCTTCCGGTGTACCTCTAGGACATTGCGTTCATGATCCCTACCGATTTTTGTGCAGATATGTCAAATGGTTCAAAAGATATCGTAATTTATGACAAATTTAAAAATGGTGGACATGTGGTTCTGACAATCCTGGTAAAATTGACAACCTCTGATTCGGCATGACCCAAGGAATCCATAGACACAAAAATTATAATTTTCTGACTGACTGTTCAAAAGTTATAAGCAAAAATGGGAATTTTTGGTATCTCATGACCCATAGGTGGCGCTGTTCCCAACTTTGGCATGGACCCTCAGATCACGGTGTTGATGAAGCGTACCAAGTTTTGTTTCGATTGATCAAAGTTTGGCCAAGATACAGCCTCTGAACCAATTTTGGGTCGACTTCAAGTTCACAACATCATAACTTTTGAACAAAGATGAATAAAAAAATATGTTTAGTCATGTCTGTCCATCTCAGTCCAAAGATCATCTGAGCCAATTTTGGCAAGAATTGTATACATTTTTAAGGAGTAGTACCGAAAAGAAAGAATACTGTGCTTTTCAAAATGGCCGCTACTGTAATGAGTGGAGTCTTAATGTATGCTATTGAATGTAATCAGCATGTAGAGGGTAATCAGGTGTACTAAATTTCAAGAACAAGAAGAAGAATTTCTAGAACAAGGGGTTCAGGAGTTATTACCATTTCAATGTTGAATTTTTGAACTGGTGGTGGCGCTACAGAGTTGGTCCTAGAAGCAGTGTTTCTCAACCCTGGTCCTGGGCGCCCCCCAACACTGCACATTTTGTATGTCTCCCTTATCTGACACACCCATTTCAGGTCCTGGAGTTTCTTCTAAAGAGCTCATGAGTTAAATCAGGTGTGTTTGATTAGGGAGACACACAAAATGTGCAGTGTTGGGGGGCGCCCAGGACCAGGGTTGAGAAACACTGTCCTAGAGACCCCAAAGTTGGTCAGATCACTAATCATGGTCATCACTACAAGTGTGCCAAATTTCATCATTTTCCTAGGTTCCCTTTATAGGGCTGCCATAGACTTCTATGGGAAGAAAATAATAATAATAAAACATACAATTACAATAGGGGCTACAGCCCTTTGGGCTTGGCCCCTAATTAAAGGTGCAGTAGGAGATCTTGGAAAATGATAACTTCAGCCTGATAGCACTGAAAGCGAACTTCCCGCCCTCCCTGCAATCGCTGTCTAAAGCCACGCCCCCTGCACGCATATACGCTCACAGACCAGAATACCAGAGACAAATTTACTACAATAGGCTACATCAGCGGTTCTCGCGCCCCCCGCTCTGCACATTTCATATGTATCTCTTATCACGTTCGACTCATCACCGGATATTCCGCCATGATTCCAGTTTTAAGCGAGTGTATATGTTCCATACAAAGGGCATTAAAGTGTGCAAGACATAAATTTAAATAGTATTTATTTACAGCGTTATTATGTCACACTTCACACTTCTCTAGTAAGTGTAATCTGTGTGTGAAGACCCTGCGCAGCGCAAATCTGTGAATGAATGTTCCGAAGTGAAGTAAACTTCAACTGATTTCCCCTGCTCAGGGAGTAACGTTAGGGAGCATGTCAATCAGAACACAGTTCATGCACGTAGCTCACTTCTAACAGGCTGGTTATCTGAATCGGGTGTGTTGACTAAGCAAGACATACAAAATATGCAGAGCGGGTGGGCGCAAGGGCTGGAATTGGGAACCGCTGGGCTCAAAAGTTAAGAATATTATTGATGATATCGCTCCTGAAAAAGTCAGCAAGAAGAATGGCAGACAAAAATCATCTTGAAGAAAATCAACAGCAGTTCAGAGTATGAAAAGACAATGCAGAAAAGCTGAGCGGATGTGGCGGAAGACGGAACTTGAAATTCACTATAGCATCTATAAAGACAGCCTTCATGCTTTCAATGTGGAACTAACCACAGCTAGACAGACCTTCTTCTCAAACCTCATAAACAGTAACTTAAACAACACTCGCACTCTTTTTGCTACTGTTGAGAGACTAACAAACCCCCCAAGTCAGATTCCCAGTGAAATGCTCTCCGACAGCAAATGCAATGTAAGATCAGTAATATCAGAAAGGAGATTGGCACATCCTCAAGTTATGCAGAGGTCACACAGATTCGACCACAATTTCAAAAAGAGGTGTCTATGTCTGTTTTTGAATCAATTGATAGCAAAATTTTGGAAGAAATAGTACAGCACCTTAAATCGTCAACCTGCTATCTTGACACACTTCCCACATCTTTTTTTTCAAAAGTGTGCTAAACTGTTTAGAAGCAGATCTCTTAGAAGTGGTGAATGCCTCACTTCTTACTGGGACTTTTCCAAACTCCCTGAAAACTACAGTTGTTAAGCCCCTTCTGAAAAAGCGCAATCTTGATAACACAATATTGAGCAACTATAGACCAATATCAAATCTTCTTTTCATAAGTAAGATTATTGAAAAGGTAGTTTTTAATCAGCTGAAAAACTACTTAAACTCAAATGGATACCTGGACAATTTTCAATCTGGTTTCCGAGCGCATCACAGTACAGAGACAGCACTTATTAAGATAATAAATTATATTCGCTGCAATTCTGATTCTGGCAAAATATCAGTGATGGTACTACTAGATCTTAGTGCTGCATTTGACACTGTTGATCATAACATACTTCTAGAGAGACTGGAAAACTGGGTCGGGCTCTCTGGGATGGTACTCAAATGGTTCAGGTCATACTTAGAAGGGAGCGGTTATTATGTGAGTATTGGAGTGCATAAGTCTAAGTGGACGTCCATGACATGCGGAGTCCCACAAGACTCAATTCTTGCACCACTCTTGTTTAGCTTGTATTGTCACGGGCCAGGGTGCCTCCCTGGCTCCCTCTGCTGTCTGTGTGATCATGTCCTTTTCAGCGGCTCGTGACAGGTGCAATCAGCGCTGATCTGGTGGTGGGGCTGCGCATGTCACGAGCTGCTTCTATTCCACCTGTTGCTCATTACCCTTTCCTTTATATTTCTCTTCTGACTAGCTCCTGTTGTTAGTAGATTGTTTTGTGTTCTGTGTTTTGGTGTACACTCATGTCTGTCTGTTTGCACCCCAGGACGCATAGAGAAGGACTGCCACTCTCTGCCTCACTCCACTCTTTAGTGGTTGGCCCTGTCGGCGCTGGGTCTTGGGCAGTGATCCGCTCGTTGGGTCCGCATCTCACTGCCGACCGTAGCTGGATTACCCCAGAGACTTGCTCGCTGAGTTTTGTTACAGTTTTATTTGTTTTGTTCACCTCTGGTAATAAACCTTGTGCTCGAATCTATCCTCTGCCTTTGAGTCCTCTGTTCTCCTCGCGCCGTCACAGAATCTACTAACCACATTATGGACACAGCAGAGGAGGATGATTTGCGCCGAGCCCTTATGCAGCAGGGCGTTCTTCTGGGTCGTCATCAGGAGGAGATCGCGGCTTCCTGCCGCGCTTACTCTGAGATCTCTCCAGCTCAACCAGCTGGTTGAACGGTTGGATCAGATGCACACCAGCCTCCCGCTGCTCCCACGGCAACCCCTCCTCCTGATCCCGATGGAACGAGTAACCGTCGCGCTGAACCACGGCTCAATCCTCCTGCCCCTTACTCGGGTGACCCTAACACATGTCGCTCCTTTTTGTCCCAATGCTCTCTGATTTTCTCGCTGCAGCAGTCCTGTTTTCCTACGGAGCGGTCTAAGGTAGCTTTCACCATCACGCTCTTGGTGGGGCAAGCGAGAGAATGGGGAACGGCCATGTGGGATAACGAGCGGAGCTGCTGTTCCTCCTTTGAGAGTTTCTCGGGGGAGCTGCGCAAGGTGTTTGATCGCTCGGTTCAAGGAACTGAGGCGGCACGAGCCCTGGCGCTGCTATGGCAGAGAGAGGGTTCTGTTTCCAGTTACTCGATCGAGTTTCGTCACGTGGCAGCGTCGTGCCCGGCAGTGAGGCGGCGCTCACCGCTCAAGGGAGCACGAACGGTGAGTGTCACTAGTACTCAACTGCCCTCTGGTGGTCGTTGTGAATTCCAAGCCTCGTTACTGTTCAATGGAGTTGCTCATCAGGTTTTGACTTTGATTGATCTCTGGAGCGGAGGGCGATTTCATGGATTCTGGGCTGGCCACACGCTTGGGACTTCCATCTGTTGCCCTGGCCGAGCCTATATCGGCTAGAACACTTTGTGGCACCCTTCTCACCAGGACTACTCATGCCACTAAGTTTGTCACACTCACACTTTCCGGCAATCATGTTGAGGAGATTCGTTTCCTCCTCATCCATTCACCCACCGCTCCTGTGGTTTTGGGACACACCTGGCTGGTTAAGCACAACCCCCATATTGACTGGGCTCTTAACTCCGTGTTGGCTTGGAGCCCTTTTTGTTTAGCTCAATGTTTGGGTGCTGCATTTTCTCCTATAATGTCTTGTTCTGGGTTGCAGGAGGAGCCGGTGAACCTGGCGGATGTACCGGAGGCTTACCATGACTTGAGAGCGGTTTTCAGTAAGTCCCGAGCCCCGTACGACTGTGCGATAGACCTGTTGCCTGGCGCTTCTCCGCCCAAGGGACGCCTTTACTCTCTGTCCAGGCCTGAGAGGGAGGCCATGGAGAAATATATTCACGATTCTCAGGTAGCAGGCATTATTCGACCCTCCTCCTCTCCGGCTGGGGCGGGGTTCTTCTTCGTGGGGAAGAAGGATGGTTCGCTGCGCCCCTGCATAGACTATCGGGGGTTGAATGACATCACGGTGAAGAATCGTTATCCTTTGCCATTGATGTCATCCGCCGAGCTCTTGCAGGGGCAACCATCTTCACAGTTGGACCTCCATAGCAGCGTATCACTTAGTTCGGATTAGAGAGGGGGACGAATGGAAGACCGCCTTTAACACCCCTACGGGGCACTTTGAGTATTTGGTCATGCCGTTTGGGCTTTCCAACTCCCCGGCGGTCTTCCAGGCACTCGTCAATGACGTGCTCAGAGACATGGTCGACCGGTTTGTTTTTGTTTACCTCGACGATATCCTGATCTTCTCCCAGAACGAGCGCGATCATGTCCAGCATGTCAGGCGAGTGCTTCAGCGGCTGCTTGAGAATCGTTTATTTGCCAAGGTGGAGAAGTGCGAGTTTCACGCACAGTCGGTTCCGTTCCTGGGATTTATCCTGTCTCCCGAGGGTATCCGTATGGACCCTGCCAAAGTGAAAGCAGTTGTTGATTGGCCCACCCCAGATAGTCGCAGGGCGGTCCAGCGATTTCTGGGGTTTGCCAATTTTTACAGGCGGTTCATTCGGAACTTTAGTCAGGTTGCCCCTTCCTCTGACGAATCTCACCTCCACTAGGACACGTTACAGTTGGTCGTCGCAGGCTCAGACTGCATTCGAAAGTCTTAAGAGTCGCTTTATTTCGGCTCAAATTTTAACCACACCAGACCCGTCTCGTCAGTTCATTGTGGAGGTGGATGCCTCAGAGGTGGGGGTTGGGGCTATTTTATCCCAAAGATCACCCTCGGACGAGAGAATACATCCCTGCGCCTTCTTTTCTCATCGTTTAACCCCCCCGGAACGGAATTACGACATTGGGAATAGGGAGTTACTTGCTGTCAAGCTGGCCCTGGAGGAGTGGCGTCACTGGTTAGAGGGCACGGGGGTTCCTTTTATCGTTTGGACTGACCACAAGAACCTCGAATACATCCGCACTGCCAGGAGACTAAATTCTCGGCAGGCTCGCTGGGCATTGTTTTTCGGGCGGTTTAGGTTTACCATCTCTTACTGCCCGGGGTCCAAGAATGGTAAACCCGATGCGTTGTCGCGGATCTTTGAGACTGAGGCTACTCCCACCCTCCCTGTGCCCATTCTGCCTCCCGAACGGGTGGTGGCAGCGGTCACCTGGGGGGTGGAGTCCAAGGTCCGCACGGCGTTACGCGGCACTGCTATTCCCGCGGGATGCCCAGAGGGTCTGTTGTTTGTGCCCGAGTCAGTCCAAACTAGCATCCTACAGTGGGGCCACTCGTCCGAACTAGCTTGCCACCCAGGAGCGACTCGTACCTGCATGTTGATCAAGCAGCGGTTTTGGTGGCCGTCCGTGGCGCGGGATGCCCGTTTGTTCGTGTCGGCCTGTCCGGTTTGTGCTGCGGGGAAGGGCTCCAATCGACCCCCAGCAGGGCTACTCCAGCCACTGTCGGTCCCTTCGCGGCCCTGGTCACACATAGCGATGGACTTTGTCACTGGCCTACCCCCATCTAGTGGCATGACTGTAGTCCTCACTGTGGTGGACAGGTTCTCTAAGGCGGCTCATTTCATTTCCCTCCCCAAATTACCTTCAGCGAGGGAGACAGCGACTGTTGTCTTGGATCACGTTTTCCGTATTCATGGCCTCCCGGTAAACGTGGTTTCTGACAGGGGTCCCCAGTTTGTGTCTAGGTTTTGGACAGAGTTCTGTCGACAGCTGGGGGCGACTGCGAGCTTATCCTCAGGTTATCACCCGCAGACTAACGGGCAGGCCGAGCGTGCTAACCAGGACTTGGAGAGGGTTCTGCGCTGCGTGGCGTCTGCCGAACCGTCATCTTGGAGTTCCAGATTAACCATGGTAGAGTACGCACATAACTCCCTTCCGGTCTCGTCTACGGGTTTGTCTCCCTTCCAGTGCTGTTTAGGCTACCAGCCACCATTATTCCCCTCCCAAGAGTCCGACGCTGTTGTTCCGTCCGCGCATGCGTTTATTCAGAGATGCCTCCGTACTTGGAGGATCGCCAGAGAAGCCCTCACCCGGACTGGCGAGAGGAACAAGGCGTCAGCGGACCATCACCGTACTAAGCCCCCACTTTACGTGTGCGGTCAGAAGGTCTGGTTGTCTTCTCAGGACCTCCACTTCAGACTCCCCTCACGTAAACTGGGACCCAAATTGCTGGACCGTTCATCATTTCTAAGGTGCTCAGTCCGTGTCGGTGCGGCTCAAATTAACCCCCCCTTTTAAGAATATTCACCCGGTTTTTCACGTATCTAAGATTAAGCCCATCATTCGCTCCCCCCTTCAGCCCCAGACCTCTGCCCCCCCGCCTCCTAGACTCATCGAGGGGTCGCCAGCTTATACGGTACGGCGGCTAATCGATGTGAGGCGAGGGGTAGAGGTCACCTACCTGGTAGACTGGGAGGGTTATGGTCCGGAGGAGAGATGCTGGGTTCCGGCTCGCGACATTCTGGATCGCGCTCTCATCGACCAGTTCCATCGGCGTCATGGTGAGTCCTCCGGGGACGCCAGGAGGCGTCCCTGAGGGGACGGGTACTGTCACGGGCCAGGGTGCCTCCCTGGCTCCCTCTGCTGTCTGTGTGATCATGTCCTTTTCAGCGGCTCGTGACAGGTGCAATCAGCGCTGATCTGGCGGTGGGGCTGCGCATGTCACGAGCTGCTTCTATTCCACCTGTTGCTCATTACCCTTTCCTTTATATTTCTCTTCTGACTAGCTCCTGTTGTTAGTAGATTGTTTTGTGTTCTGTGTTTTGGTGTACACTCACGTCTGTCTGTTTGCACCCCAGGACGCATAGAGAGAAGGACTGCCACTCTCTGCCTCACTCCACTCTTTAGTGATTGGCCCTGTGCGAGCGCTGGGTCTTGGGTAGTGATCCGCTCGTTGGGTCCGCATCTCACTGCCGACCGTAGCTGGATTACCCCAGAGACTTGCTCGCTGAGTTTTGTTACAGTTTTATTTGTTTTGTTCACCTTTGGTAATAAACCTTGTGCTCGAATCTATCCTCTGCCTTTGAGTCCTCTGTTCTCCTCGCGCCGTCACATGTATATGCTCCCACTAAGTCAAATAATGAGAAAGAACCAAATTGCCTATCACAGCTATGCTGATGATACCCAGATTTACCTAGCCTTATCTCCAAATGACTATAGCCCCATTGACTCCCTCTGCCAATGCACTGATGAAATAAACTGTTGGATGTGCCAGAACTTTGTTCATTTAAACAAGGAGAAAACTGAAGTCATTGCATTTGGAAACAAAGATGAAGTTCTCAAGGTGAATGCATACCTTGACTCTAGGGGTCAAACAACTAAAAATCAAGTCAAAAATCTTGGGGTGATTCTGGAGACAGACCTTAGTTTTAGTAGTCATGCCAAAGCAGTAACTAAATCAGCATACTATCATCTCAAAAACATTGCAAGAATTAGATGTTTTGTGTCCAGTCAAGATTTGGAGAAACTTGTTCATGCCTTTATCACCAGCAGGGTGGATTATTGTAATGGTCTCCTTACCGGTCTTCCGAAGAAGACCATTAGACAGCTGCAGCTCATCCAGAACGTTGCTGCCAGGATTCTGACTAGAAGCAGAAAATCTGAGCATATCACACCAGTCCTCAGGTCCTTACACTGGCTTCCAGTTACATTTAGGATTGATTTGAAAGTACTTTTACTCATTTACAAATCACTCAGTGGCCTAGGACCTAAATACATTGCAGATATGCTCACTGAATATAAACCTAACAGACCACTCAGATCATTAGGATCGAGTCAGTTAGAAATACCAAGGGTTCACACAAAACAAGGCCAGTCCGCTTTTAACTATTATGCCGCCCGCAGTTGGAACCAGCTTCCAGATGAGATCAGATGTGCTAAAACATTAGCTACATTTAAATCCAGACTCAAAGCTCATCTGTTTAGCTGCCCAGTCAACACGTGAGATCACGCGATGATCACAGTGACATCACACAATCCTCATACTGTGATCCTCACCGTGTGAGTAAAACGTGAGCTCATTGTGAGTTCACGTGATCGTCATACTGTGATCCTCACTATGTGAGTAAAGCGTGAGGTCATTGTGAGTTCATGTGATCCTCATACTGTGATCCTCACCGTGTGAGTAGTATGTGAGCTCATTGTGAGTTCATGTGATCGTCATACTGTGATCCTCACCGTGTGAGTAGTATGTGAGCTCATTGTGAGTTCATGTGATCGTCATACTGTGATCCTCACCATGTGAGTAAAGCGTGAGCTCATTGTGAGTTCATGTGATCCTCATACTGTGATCCTCACCATGTGAGTAAAGCGTGAGCTCATTGTGAGTTCATGTGGTCCTCATACTGTGATCCTCACCATGTGAGTAAAACGTGAGCTCATTGTGAGTTCATGTGATCCTCATACTGTGATCCTCACCATGTGAGTAAAGCGTGAGCTCATTGTGAGTTCATGTGATCCTCATACTGTGATCCTCACCGTGTGAGTAGTATGTGAGCTCATTGTGAGTTCATGTGATCACATACTGTGATCCTCACTATGTGAGTAAAGCGTGAGCTCATTGTGAGTTCATGTGATCCTCATACTGTGATCCTCACCGTGTGAGTAGTATGTGAGCTCATTGTGAGTTCATGTGATCGTCATACTGTGATCCTCACTATGTGAGTAAAGCGTGAGGTCATTGTGAGTTCATGTGATCCTCATACTGTGATCCTCACCGTGTGAGTAGTATGTGAGCTCATTGTGAGTTCATGTGATCCTCATACTGTGATCCTCACCGTGTGAGTAGTATGTGAGCTCATTGTGAGTTCATGTGATCGTCATACTGTGATCCTCACCGTGTGAGTAGTATGTGAGCTCATTGTGAGTTCATGTGATCGTCATACTGTGATCCTCACCATGTGAGTAAAGCGTGAGCTCATTGTGAGTTCATGTGATCCTCATACTGTGATCCTCACCATGTGAGTAGTATGTGAGCTCATTGTGAGTTCATGTGATCCTCATACTGTGATCCTCACCATGTGAGTAGTATGTGAGCTCATTGTGAGTTCATGTGATCGTCATACTGTGATCCTCACCATGTGAGTAAAGCGTGAGCTCATTGTGAGTTCATGTGATCCTCATACTGTGATCCTCACTATGTGAGTAAAGCGTGAGCTCATTGTGAGTTCATGTGATCCTCATACTATGATCCTCACCATGTATGTGGGTGGGGTTGGGGGCTATCGACACTAAGTGAAAATAGCAGTATTTTTTAGTGATATGCTATTTACACAGTGCAAATAGCTTTATATTCTATTTATTCTATGTTAAAATAGCAGGGTATTCTGCTAATTACTTATTGCAAATAGTGGCAATTATCTGCACTCAGCATTGTAATACATTATAAATCAGTATGCAATAACTTATTGAGTGTGATTTTTAAATTTTATTTTACATTTTTCAATGGATGCCACCTTATTGGGACAAAGCCTTCCCTACACCTACCCTAACCCTACCCGATACTTTCTTTTCAACTTTTTGATTATTTCCTTCATTTTTATATATTAAAAAAAAAAATGCTTTTCTGAAGTGATTTGAAATTTGAAAAGGGAGAAAAAAGTTCGCCATAAGGCAGATTCGAACCCCGGTCGATTGTGTCAAAAGGAGCTTGACACACGGTTTACCATCTTCGCCACTGAATCTGATGGCTGATGGTCGTCTTTGGCAAACTCCCGCTGCTCCCTTTAGCTAAACGGCCCTAAACCGTTTCCCATTCATTCTCAATGGTAGTGCTAAACCACTACGGATGCAATATACTTTCGGCCGCTAGCGCTCTCGTGGCGCTCTTCCGTGTTTCGGCACCGCGGGAAGTTTGAATTCGCAGAAGAAGACGACTGTTTAATTCAACGCATTCTCAGCGCATCTGTCAAAGGTGAGATACTTTATGTGACATCAGTTTACGTTTTGTTACCGTTAATGCTGAAATCACATTAGTAAACTTTGTTAGTTTCCAAACTTTACCCTGTCCTGTTTTGTTTACCATAGCTTATCGTAGGTTGATTGTTTGCACGCCAAATTATGAATGAACATGGCTGTAATTTACGGTTCTGTGTATTGTTTGTCATCATTAACACGTCATCTGTTGATTACAAGTATTATAGAGTGTGTGTGTGTGTGTGTGTGTGTGTGTGTGTGTGTGTGTGTGTGTGTGTACACCTGTTTTTCTATTCAGGTGGGGACTTAAACCTGAATACACACAGACTCATGGGGACTCGTGTCACGGCTAATAAATAAATAAACAAGCTAATAAATCACACTGAATTAAGTTTTTTGAAAATCTAAAAACACCTGTAGTTTCCTGTAAGGGGTAGGTTTAGGTGTAGGGTTGGTGTAGGACAATAGAATATACGGTCTTTACAGTAGAAAAACCATTACGACTATGGAGAGTCCCCACAAGGACAGCAAACCAGACACGTGTGTGTGTGTGTGTGTGTCTGTAATAGAATTATTGCTTTTTTGTAATATTTCTATTGTGATGTTCTTGTAGAGACCACTGTTTCTACACTGCTGTCATCTTCTCCTGGTACCCATGCAGATCCTCAGTCAGATGCAGGTAAATATTGGACACATCAACTACATCATGCACATAGGGTTTCTGCAGGTTTTTAAGTCTTAAAATGTCTTAATTTACCCGTACACAAATTAATGCCTTAAGAAAGTTTTAAATCAGAGCAGAAAGTCTTAAATTCATAAAATGTTGGATGCAAAGCAAAAAGTGAATGAATCTCTTCCTCTGTATTTTGTCTTGTCTTCCAATACAAATATCAAGCATCTTTCAATTAAGATATGTTTATTTCAGATGCAAATATTAATGAAGTCTTGAAAAATGTAATGAAATTAAATGAGTTTATTCTTAAAACAATAACAAATATCAGTCTATGAGCTATCAAAACCTCTCTTTAAATTAAGGTTACTTTTTTGCCAAATGGCAGATATTAGTTCTTGTTTTAATCACTAAATCACTTCAGACAAGACTTTGTATTTTATGTTATTTTGTTTCTCCATTAAATGTATTTTATTTAAGAATCTTTAGGCATTTGCACTGAAAAACAAGACAAAAATACTGAGGAAGAACAGCACTTTTTTGCAGCATGATCTGAAGCTGCAGTAAAAGATATTTCCACATTCTAGCATCTGGAGCAGAGTGTTTCAGTGCGTTTTTTGTAAAATGAATTAAAAAAAATTATGAATATATGTTGGAAATTGTACTTTCAAACTCTGAAGTTAATACAACTCATTATGTTTCTCTCAGACATTTACGTTCTACAAAACATATTTTTGTTTTTCTCATTTGTTCCTCAAATTTGCTTTACTTGGTCTTAAAATGTCTTAACTTAACCTTCATAAAACCTGCAGAAACTCTGTTTTCTTACACATTAAACTAAATATTCAACTTGTTGCAGACACCACTGGTACACTGCCCGTGCCCTCGCTGTTTTCATATCATTGTTCTCATGTGGAGCTTCTATCAGAATTATCAGAATGCAGAAATTAATTCATTTTTCCCTCTGTGTAGGAAGTACATATACACCACCTCTGCCTCTGCTGGCCTCACCTGAGACCCCCTGGTCCTGTGAAGACTGGTGGCAGGGTGTATGTACTGGAGCACAAACACAGAGCCAATTGACAACTTGCTTAAACACTGTGGGAAGAAGCACATCCTCAGGAGCATGCAGCAGTGCTCCACAATTCCTCTACTGATCCAAACAGCATGCTCCATTCGACCACAAAACTGCACATTTCACAGTATGTCAAGCACCTGGCCAAACTGCAGAACACCAGTTCTTCATTAAACAACTCCAGAGAAACGTCTTGAAAGCGGGCAGTAAAACAACCAGTGTGCCAGTGGTTATAATGAAGCCTGCGGATGTAAAACCACCAGCACCTGCTCTGACCACACTCCTAACTCATGAGACCATTGAGACAATTGTGTTATGGAGCGGCAGCAGCAACCTGAGCAGGAGAAGACTTGTCTTGCTTGTGGACAGCCAAAGATGGTTCCTCTATCCACTTTTTCCTTAATCAGCAAGATCCTGTCAGGTACTTCTACTGTTCCACAAAGGTTTTTAATGCTTACAGTGATTAAGAACTAACACACCCCAGAGTTATTTAAGAGTGAACTTGAGGACACAAAGAAACGGGTGCAGGAGAAAGGACAGCAAAAACACAAAAGGCCTGAAACTGAACACGTTAGTCGCTTGTGCAGATTTTGTAAAATGGAGCTGAAGCAGGGTCCAAACAGTCCTCACATACACACAGGCTTTCCTGGTGTAGCAGGAAATATGTTCATTGCCCTGCTGAAGTATTTTACATTTACCAACCTCAGGACATGCAGAAAGATGACCTGGAAAGAGTTGAATGAGTCTGAGATGGGTGGCAGAAAAAAATAAAATAAATGACATTTCTTGATCTTTTGCCCCTTAATAATATTTAACTCATGTATATACTGTATATTTTGATTTGTTTATTGTTCAGTGTGAGACTAATATGTATATTTTGTCAGAATTCTATTTTTCTTTATACTTTATTATTTTGGATCAGTATTTACTAATCTTAAAAAGTGCTTAAAGCATTTAATAAAAACAACTGAAAATTACAAATTGCTTCATCAGTGCTGTGTTCTTTTTCATAGGACAAATATGGTTTTGGAAACACTTAATTGATTATTTAACTTAAGTGTGACTTAAATTATTCCATCTCTCAATCAATTTTCATTTAGTACTTGAATATTACTTAGTTTGAGTCAAATTTAAATGCCTCTTATTTTCATTTCAAAAGCCATTTAATAGAGACCATTCATGTTTAATATAACCATTATTATATAATTCATGTTTTCATATGATATAACCATGTAATGTATACTATTATTTTACTGTATTTCTTTTAATACTAATCATCTATTCATAATACACAAATTTAAAATACTTTGCAGCTGTAATGTTAAATTTTACAATTGTGTTTGATAAAAAGCACAAAGCTGTGTTTGTGTAATGGTTTAGAACCTGCGTGAGTGGGATTCGAACCCGGTCCAAATAAATGCATGACAAAATCTGATTGGCTGTGACATCATTTCCGCTCTTTGGCTAGCTGTTGAAATGCTTCAATTTCATTGGCTGTCACTGCGTTCCAACTATCCGCGACTGGCCCCGGGTCTACATCTTGGAAAAATTCCTAAAAGTTTCGCACCTACAGCACACATTACATACATTGATGCAGAAACGCTGATATGTTCTACATGTCTAAAGTATATAGAGGGATAAACTCCTTAAGCTCCTTGATTTCGTGTAACAACTTAAAATATAGCCTAATCTGCACAAACTAGTACATTCATTTACATAAATCATTTTGCTGGGTATTTGTTCAAGACTTATTTTAGGCGTTTTTGCCTTTCTTATGATAGGACACTAGATCTGAAGTGGAAAGGGGATCGGTCTTGAACTCGAGACACCCGTGGCGCACAGCGCTGTATGTTGGCGCGCTGACCACGCAGATATCGGTGACGACAGTAACTTGAAGGTTTTAATAAAATTGTATTTATCAACGAATCAACGAACGGGTCAGCAAACGTCAGGTGTGCGTCTTGCGTCATCAGCCCGGAACTAAAATTTGATTCAGTTCAGTTACTTATGAATGAACAGGCTTAAAGAACAATTCGTTCATGAATTGAACATCACTACAGTGATTTACATTTGTGTCAGAGTCTTTTGACCGTGGAATTGCCGTTTTGTTCTGGAGCAATGGTGAGTGGTTTCTTTATTTGATATTCACATTCGCTGATATGATATTATAATGCCAATATGCACTGCGGCCTGACCCCAGGTTAGCAAATTAGCCAGGTACATGTGAACCAGCCATCTTGCCAGCTCAGCCAGGAACACACTACAACTATTAGACTGATTGTGAATGTAATTTGATACTTACAACTGATCACACCCAAACTTGTCAGAGCAAGTTCAGTCAGTGTTTACAGTCAGCATTTAAAATCATAATTGTGTTCAGTTCAGTCTTGTTAGAATGTTTTAGCTAAGTGTTTTCGGTAAGTGTTTCCTGGCTTTAGGTTGCATATCAGTATTTATGATTTGTTATACTTCCCATATCAGATCATTACTAGACTACATTACTAACTCAGGATCATATTTCAGTAACTATACAAGCATGTTTTGTGGAAGCATGGATGCATGATTTGTTTCATATTTTAACTAATTATTTTTACCTGTTAGGTTGTTAGCAACTGATTGCAATGACATATTGTGTTACTGTGTGTTTCAGGATGTGTGAAGTCTTTCCAAGGGGACAAAGAAATAGAAGTTAAGAATCGAAAAGGAGTCACCAAAACAACACCAGAAGCAGAATGTATCTGTCAAATTGAAATGTTTGTGTCAAATACCAACACCAAACTGAAAATGAATAAAAATAAACAACTGAAACTGAATTGTAGAAATTCTTTGAAGGAAATAAAAGATGAAATTCTACATGTTTGTGATATTGCTGACCAATATTAGATAACTTTCAGATCACAGTTAACTCACACTAAACTAACAGATTGAATTTAACACAAGGACATGAGCTCACATGTTGAGCTTACAATATGAACGCACAGTGAGAGCGCAGTGACCTCACATTGAGCACAGTATGAGCACACAGTGAGTGCGCAGTGACCTCACATTGAGCACAGTATGAGCACACAGTGAGTGTGCCGTGACCTCACATTGAGCACAGTATGAGCACACAGTGACCACAGTATGAGCGCACAGTGAGTGCGCAGTGACCTCACATTGAGCACAGTATGAGCACACAGTGAGTGCGCAGTGACCTCACATTGAGCACAGTATGAGCACACAGTGACCACAGTATGAGCGCACAGTGAGCGTGCAGTGACCTCACAGTGACCACAGTATGAGCGCACAGTGAGTGCGCAGTGACCTCACATTGAGCACAGTATGAGCACACAGTGACCACAGTATGAGCGCACAGTGAGTGCACAGTGACCTCACATTGAGCACAGTATGAGCACACAGTGAGTGTGCTGTGCCCTCATATTTTGACCACAGTATGAGCTCACTGTGCATGTGCAGTGACCTCATGTTGTGAACATAGTATGAGCACACAGTGAGAGCGCTGTGTGGTTACACTTTTAGTTCACTGTGACACACACATTGTGACCACACCATGAGAATATTGTGAGCTCATAGTGACATCATTGTGAGATCAAATTGTTGACTGGGTGTGCATTTGTCAAATGAGCACTGCGCTACGTCCGAACTGATTGCACTATGTATAATCATTTTCTATTCTTAACTGTTTTACATTGGGTTTTTTTAATGACTTTTTCACTTCCTTTTATGTAAAGCACTTTGAATTACCACTATGAAATGTGCTATATAAATAAACTTGCCTTGCCTTACATTATGTGTCTTTCACCGGTGAGAAAACTTTATAATACAGTTAGTAAAAGTACTACAATACCAGAAAGGAAGATCGGGTTGTTGATGTTTGTCTGCTATTCTTGATCTGTCTGCAATAGCATACGTGAACGCGCTGATGACGTATCCTGCCTGCGCGAACCGGGTGCGCAGAGGTATGCAAATACATACATTGACAGGCAGGTAGGAAAGCCAATTAAAACGCTCGGACCGAGTGTTTTGATTGGGCGAACATTTCTTGGTCCTCCGCCTTCCACAGCAGTGGTGGAAAGAGTACTGAAAAAATATACTCAAGTAAAAGTACCATTACCTTCCAAAAAATAGTGTGAGTAGAGTAAAAGTACTTGTCCAAAAAACTACTTGAGTAAGAGTAAAAGAGTAGCCTATTTAAAAGTACTCATGAGTAGTGAGCTGTGGATTCTAACCCCTCATAATAAACGCAGTACACTGCAATTTATACATTTAAAAAACGTTGTACATACTGTAATTCACATTATCTTGTTTGTCATAAAGAACGATGAATCATCCAGCAGTTTTAATTTTGACTGCCAACTCTTTAAAATACATCAAAACAGCACGGAAACAGTATTCAGTTGAAGAAAAGATGAAAGTTATTCTCAGTACAATCATCCCCATTTAAATCATAAAGTTTGAAAAAATAGATTTAAAATCATGTGTAAGGCCACTGAGACAGCATGCTGTTGTTGTTGCACATAAAATATTAATGATTAGAATGGTGTATATGAGATGGGATTAAAATAATGAAGTGGTGTTGGTATAAGGAGGTATTCCGATTTGTGTGTAGGTATATTTTTATTTTGTTATTGATTAGTGTTGATTTATTATGTTTTGCTCTTGTTGACGAACCCTTTTTGACAGATTAATTCGTATTCCAGTGTGATAGGCTGGAATATGAATGGGTGGAGATTGTTGCCCTTTAAGAGCACGCTGTGGAGACTGCCCAGTCAACAATTTGATCTCACAATGATGTCACTATGAGCTCACAATGAGCTCACATACTACTCACACGGTGAGGATCACAGTATGAGGATTGTGTGATGTCACTGTGATCATCGCGTGATCTCACGTGTTGACTGGGTGAGACACAGGTTCTATGTGATGACGTTCAAGCACGTGTTGGTACAACGAAAGTTACAGAGCTGTGGTGCGTAGTCGCTGGCGTGTGAGAAGGTGTAAGAAGAGTGCGTGGTTGAGAGAACGCAGAAAAACTCAAAAGAGTATATTGAAGGCACAGACGAGCGCTTCAGTCCCGTTCGTTCCATTGAAACCACAAAATAAAATGCACACAAACATGTCCCTGCCTTTGATATACAATCACTGATGAACGCATTTGGTTTTAATTACTAAAAAAAAAAAAACACACACAGACGATGTGACATGCTTAACAATATCTACCACCTGCGTATTATTCCACTCGCAAGCTTTCAGCGGAGGAGCTGCATACATCACTGTCCTGAAGAATTTGTACAAGGATATATAATTATTTTGACGTATAGATGTAACTATTGCATTAAAAACGTTTCTATATGAATTCCATGTCAATAAATTAAACTCAATGTACTATTCAAATTGATTTGTGATGTCATATATGCTATTTTTGGCTTGTTTCACCAAGTGCAGTGTAAAATGCACACATCGGATACGGGTCAGTTTTAAAAGAAATGTAAGCACGTGGTCCAAAAAATCGGATATAGTCACAAAATCGAAATTGGTCAGCACTAAGCAGAAATCCGAAATTTACCTAAACATATTAGAGGAAGATGCGACTGAATTGATGCTTGAAGAATGCACTTCCAGCAGCCATGATAAACAGCAGTTGGCGGTTAATGTTTTCTATGTGTAGGCATATAGATTCAGATAGCTATATATATATATATTTTAGTATTATTAATTGTGATTTACTAAATGTACTGGTGCTTCAACAATATTTGTGTACAATGTATAATGATGCCTATTATAACATCACTTAGACTTGTATATACTGGCGGGTGACGCTAGGGGGCGATGGTGAGCCTCAGGGAGTTTCATTCATGTATGAAGAAGTCACACTGCCAGTCGTTAAAACTAGAGATGTTCCGATACCCTTTTTCCCTTCCCGATACCGATTCCGATACCTAGGCTCGGGGTATCGGCCGATACCGAGTACTGATCCGATACCCGGGTGTGTATCTGGTTATACAGTTGTATGTACTACTAGCCCTGTATGAATTGATACAATTATTTTAGGGTGTGCTTCACCATATATAGATAGATAGATAGATAGTCTTTAAGACCGGTGGTGGTGCTTTTTTGGTCATTCGGTGTTTCTGTAAAAATGGGGAAAAACTGTCAATAATACTGATAAAATAATAATCATACTATGAATTCTACTAAGAACAATATAAAACGCACTAAGGATTAACGAGCTGCTGGATTCAAGAATATTAATCACGTTGTCTGCATTGGCTCGAACGGATTTGCTGAAATCAAAACAGGGACGATAATAGGTGAGCGCCAGCCAATGAGATTGTCGTTTGCGCATTAGCTCCGCCTACTACCGGAGAACCCGGCAGTTAAGCTGAAGAATTCCAAAGGAACTCCGTTATTTTGACAGAAAAATACAACAAAGAATAACGTTTACATACCATGCAGAATTGACAGGCTACATGTAAGACTCCCTTGCTCCCTCTCCCTCTCTGCGTGTGAGGAAAAAAGCAAAGCGACGGCGAGTCGTGCGCTTCACACTAGAACTTACGGTACGTCAAATACAGCTGCGCTGCGCATTCATTCAGATGAACTGAAAAATATATCGCTTGACGGAGAGAGAAACTCTGAAGCGCTCAGAGTGTTCAGCGAGTGACAATATATCTGTGCTAAACTTATACATAGCCTACCAGTAAAATCTGATCATTTATTAGCCAGTGGTTAATATTAGAGATCATTTAGTCGCCCAGGGTGAAGATTTAGTCGCGTATGCGAGTGATTTAACTTACTGGCAATGTGCTAGCACGTTTGTATTTCTTCTTCTCTGCTCTAAATAGTGGTTGCTTGTGTGGCAACACAGCACAACTTCCTGTCTTTGCATTCTGAGCAGCGAAGAAGAATTGATTTCCGATTTGCAGCGTTAAGCAAAGCTAGCGCGCATAACTATAGGTCTTGTTTAAAAATGGTATCGGATCGGTACATGGGTTCAAGTACTCGCCGATACCGATGCCAGAATTTTTTGTGGTATCGGTGGAATTTCCGATACTAGTATCGGAATCGGAACAACCCTAGTTAAAACACACTACTGTGAAATGAACTAATTTCTTGTTGTGTTTATTAACTTTGCAGGTAAGATAAGTGATGTGGCATCGCAGCTTATGTTCATGAAAGGTGTATGTTATATGGGGATTTCATGTGTTTGTTTAATGCACTTATGTTTTGAATGGATAAAATTGACCGCGTAGGGCACCCGCGGCTGGTTTGCGGCCGAGTCGAGGCCGCGCGAAGTATTGCGTCATGAAAGTGATTGATGTTGACAGAGAAGATTATAATTAAAAATGCACTCAATCTTGTTTGTAAAAGAAAGTTAAGTAATATTCGATTATAAAGGCGTTTGTACTCTGTAATTTTATCATTGTTTAATGATTACTATGATGCTGGTGGAGTTTACAAATGTTTAGTATTAAGTGTACTTAACAGTGCGTATACACAGTTAGTGTGTTCATTGAGTGTTATTGTAGTGCTAATTTCAGTGAGTTATAGTCTATATGGTGGAATGTATTGTTCTCATTTTTGCTTTACTTTATGTAACGTTATATCAGAAGATTGCGCAAAGTGAGTTTATTGAACTAGAGTTTCATTCATGTATGAAGAAGTCACACTGCCAGTCGTTAAAACACACTACTGTGAAATGAACTAATTTCTTGTTGTGTTTATTAACTTTGCAGAGTGTGACAAAATAAAAACTAATATGTGCCACTAGACAACATCGCCTCTTCTGTGTGTGCAACATATGCACAATTTGATTTGATGAAAGTCACGAGACCGATTACTATCCAATCACGTTGACAGATAAAAATAAAATTAAAATAAGCATGTAAAGAGTAACGACCACAAACAGAGGAAAATAGTGGAGTAAAAGTACCGATACATCACTTAAAATGTAGCTAGCCTACTCAAGTAAAAATACACAATTTTTAAACTACTCAAAAAAGTACAATTACTGATAAAAACTACTTAATTACTGTAACGGGAGTATTTGTAATTCGTTACTTCACACCCCTGTTCCACAGTATATAAATACAGATAAATACATTTAGACCACTTAACTTAACGATTGCTATCGGGATGTGAAGAGACTTTCAACCAGCATAACAAAAAATGTTTCTGAAGACAATCACCTATTGTACCTTTAAAGTAAAGGTATAGGTAGGTCAAATATATCATTGTCATATATAATAAATAATAGGAAGCCTGCAGCGTTTGCTAAAGGCAGCTGTGCCAGATTTGGCTATTCATTGGGATGTGCCCAATGGCACTCCTTTCCAGTCATGTCTGCTTATACTTTCTCTGGTGAAATGGTACAATCATCCTTATCTTGAATTCATGGAATGTGGCCGTGCCCACCTCTTGATTCTTTTATTCTGATCAGTAGAAGTCATGTTCGTCATAATATGTTGAGTGGCATAAAACATGAGAAACCTGCTTGACGGCAACTATCTGTTTCAGTGTAGGTTAATCCTGACTTTATGATACATTGAGTAATTGTATAGTGTGTTGACTAATTTGCTTTGAGCCAAGAAAAGAAACATGTTTGACAGCCACTTTCCTATGAAATAATTTTATTAGTTGTTAATGGTACTTGTGAAGTGTACCTTTTTGTCTTTTTTCTTTACACAATACAGACACAAACACCTCAAAATTAGTTTTCTTTATTTTGCAAAAGCTTTACAGTTTTATTTATTTTACAGTTTTATTTGTTTTGCATGATGTCTTGCATCTGTAGCTATAACCAACCAGCGTTGGTATGGCCATATTGCGCTGGCGCCTCATGCGCACAAAGACACAACATATTTTTGCGACATTGCAGCCAGTTCATTATCAAAATAAAATAAAGTTAAAGAAACGTATATAAAGTTACAGTGTTCCGTTGTCCAATCTGTTGCGTTCAACGTGGCCACCCCCTTACAAAAAATTACTGCAGTTTTTTGGACACGAAAAAACTGCATTATTGCCATTTTACTGCAATACATCTGAAGTACTATTAAAATACAACTGCAGTAGAGCTGTAGTATTACTAACAAACAACTGCAATAGAACAGCAGTATTACTGCAATACAGCTGAAGTATTACTACAATTATACTGCAATAAAACTGCAGTAGTACTGCAATATATAATACAACTGAAGTACAATTCAGTACTACCAAAGTGCAATACTAATAAAATGCTGTACAGTAACACTGAAATGCAACCAGAATATTCAGAATAACAAGTTTTATTTTACACATCTGCAATATAATGAATTAAGGTACAAAACAACAGTGAATGTCTCAAACAGCAATGCAACAATAAATGATTTTACTTTTCTTTAAGCTTAAAATAACAGGCTGAGAGTTACACTAAATGTATTTAAATCACGCAATCATGCACATTTCTTCCCGCATTATTCAGGCAGGTTTAATTTTTTTGAAGAGCTTATCCTCATCGTTCCGCTTGGTTCTTATGACTGCCTTTATCTCAGATGTGGAAACACTATTTTGGATGTAGTCTGGAAAAACAAACAAACAAAAACTATCAGAAATTCTCAAGTTTCAGTTACACTTTTCACCACAGCCATATTTAGTATGCTTAAAATAAATCTTGAATTCTGATGTCACCAAGTGTTTGTGTAAAGTATTCATTCTACTCCCAATTGATTTCTTATGATATATTGGTCTGCATTAACAATGTCTTTGAACACTCCAGGCAAAAGAAGTTAAAAGGTTGGTTCACCCAAAAATGAAAATTCTGTCATTAATTACTCACCCTCATATCATTCCAAACCTGCAAGTCTTTTGTTCATCTTCAGAACACAAATGAAGATCTTTATAATGAAATCTCAGAGCTTTCTGTCCCTCCACTGATAGTCCATGCAACTACCCCTTGCATAATAACATGCATTTCTGGAAAAAAGCATAAACACAATCATGCTTAAATACTGTACAGAGTCCTCCAAAATTATTTGCCCTCTTTATCATTTTGGTTTTTCATTCTAACCTTAAATAAATAAATAAATAAATAACAATAATAATAGAAAAAAACATAATTTACAAATATACAAGTATATAATTTAAATATATTATTAGAATACAGTATATAGAATATATGTGTTCCACAGTTATTGTGCCCCCTTCATTTAATACTGTGTGTAACCTATAACCCTCTACACATAAGTGCTAATCCATGGCTGGGTGTGCATTACATGATTTTAATGCATGAGGTGGAGGCAAAGAACCACCCGACATGAAACGGGTTGCCTCCACTGAAGTTGATTAAAATTGTGTAATACACCTGTAAGGTCCACGAATTTGGTCCAAGGATGGTATCCAATCGTGGATGAAGGTTTCCTGCGTGTTCGGTCTTTTCAGCACGCAAAGTTATTACATTTAGGATAAATTCTAATCTGACTCCATTTTATTATGACCTCGAATTTAGGTTGAAATACAAATTGGTTCGTCTGTTCCTAATTATTATTCTTCTGACATTTGATTATTCTAGTTAACTCTTTAATTTATTACTCGTTCATTAGGAATCTATGTCGCTCAGGGAGTATCATGCCGGCCGAAGAACATGTATCCCACTGTCACAAACCCTCCAGTCTGATCATTAGTCAGAGGTTATGACTAACTATTTTATAGACCGCTTCATGCTTGTCATTTTTAAATAGTGGTCCTGTTTAGCCCCCTACAGTCACCTATGTAACAACTTAGTTAAAGCTCAAACAATAATCAGAGGTTATGGCTAGCACTATGATACTTCAATAGTGTTTCTATCTAGCCCCCTACAGCTAGTCTAACTATATAACAACTTGACTAAAACTGAGACAATAACCAGAGGTTATGGCTAGTACTATGAAATATGCCCGAACCATGTATCTCAATAGTATTTTATCTAGCCCCCCATAGTTAATGCAACTGCATAACAACTTAACAAAAGTCAAGCAGTTAGTCAGAAATCTAGAAACTCACCTGATGTGCCCCATGCTCCATCTAATCTGAGATCTAGTCTGTACTAACCCTGGATGCATGTTTGCAGTAACATACGCCTTCACTTAATCTACTTGAGAAAATAATTTCAGAGTAAGTCGGAATGAATTCAAATATAACAATTTATTATCAGTCAGATAAATGTGTATTATACCAATTATACAGCCAATTCAAAAGTATCAATTCAATGCAAAACATCAAAATCTCAAAGATGAATCTAAGAGTAAGCATACCTGACTTGAGAAAAATACATAGTATGAAGTGTGCGAACACTTCATCCTATGGGCTCATTCCGGCTACAGAAGGCCCTGATCCTTTTGCAACATTTCCTTAAGTACCTCAGACCAAGACCAACATCCCCTGAGATGGAGACAGGAACTAACAATTGGAATTTGCATTGACTGAGTTAACGCCTTTTGGTACAAAAGGTAATTTTGCATGGAAACCACTGGAAACTGACCCGCCCCCTACAGTGTGCAAAATATCTCTAAACTCATAGGATCTGTATTACCTTTTAGTTTACTATAAGAATGAGACCATTGTACCAGACGCCCTGAGACAATTCAAATGATATCAAACATGACTGTAAATATCACTTGCATTCATGTAAAACATTATATTCTACTATTGACCATTCTGAGCAGACTGAGTAGAAGGAAGGATGGGTGAAGGGAATTAAGAAGAAACAAATGGACAGAAGGGAAGGAAGTTTCTTGCACCTCTACTCTGTGGGGTGTCTCGAAGATGCCCGTGCATGTTTGTATTGTCTATTTCTCAGGAGATCAAAGTATCTCAGTTTCTTTCATCCTTACATACCAGTTACAGCTAGTTAAAAAAGTTAAGTTAAAGCTGCCTTTAAAGAGATAGCTAACCCAAAAATTAAAATTCTGTCATTAATTAGTCACCCTTGTGTGGTTTCACACCCGAAAAACCTTCTTTCCTCTTTGGAACACAAACAAAGGTATTTTTAAAGAAATCAGAGAGCTTTCTGACCCTGCATAGACAGTAATGCAATTTACAGATTTAAGTTCCAGAATGGTAGGAAAGACATCATTAAAGTAATTCATCAACTCCAGTTGTTTTAACTCAATTTTATGAAGTGACACGTCCAATAAAATAAAAATACTTTACCACTTATTTACAAAAATATTGATCTGTAATGTGCATTCATGAGAGCATCACAACACATGAGTGTTGTGTTCATGCAACAGAAGACAAAATTGAGGTTAAACCACTGGAGTTACATAGATTACTTTCACGATGTCTTTCCTATTGTTCTGGAACTTAAATGTGTAAGTTGCGTTGCTGCCTATAGAGAGGTCAGAAAGTTCTCGGATTTCATCAAAAATATCTTATTTTGTGTTTTGAAGATGAATAAAGGTATTACGGGTTTGGAACGACATGAGGGTGAGTAATTAATGACAGAATTTTCATTTTTGGGTGAACTAACCCTTTAATGTTTGTGGAGTACAATTTGACTGGAAGGGTAAAACTAAGTAAATTTTCTTTAGTTTATTTGGTTACAGGTCTTTAGATCTAGCGTTCCGACTGTATGTGTGTGCTACAGTACAAGCAGCACATTGATTTAAAATAGCGATGGTACTGATTGTAATTATTTCCATTTGTGGCGGGTACGAGGGAGAGGGGAGTCAGAAATACGTGTTAGGGATTATGCCAAATATGGCAGTCTCTATTCCAAAGGGCTGAAATATCTTATCACCTAATAGCCCTCACACACACACTTCGTGACTTAAATAATCAGGCCACCACAAAGGGGCCGCTACACAAACACCAACTACGCCACCCCGTTTTAGTGCCCGGGGAACACACCTTTCTCAGAGCAAGGCTCCCAGGTTCGATACGGTTCAGTCAGGTATCAGGCCGAGTGGAGTCACAATTAATGAAAGCTTTATTTGCAATAATAAAATACCAACTTTATTAATATATGACAAGCTCAGGAGAAAATCAAATGAAACTATACTAATGTCAACCCTTCAGAATTCCGGGTGGCACACCTAGACAGGATGGAAACAGCAATCAAC